>NC_092040.1:19794739-20103531 GCF_003086295.3 Arachis hypogaea
TCGGTAAGGGAAGGTAATTGACAAAACGTTTGGGATAAGAACCTTTGGTAAGGGAACTCCCACTTTTTATACCGGTTTGAGCTCAATACCTTCCATAAAAGTTACGAGAAAAAGTAATGAAAAGTACAATGAAAAGTGTGATCATGATTATTCTTTTATCCTTTTTTTAATTTAAGATTATGTTTATTATTGCATTTAAAGATCCTTTCTTTATCCAAAATTTATTTTTGTATGATGTATGATATTATTTAAGATCTTTATTTTATTCACATCTATTCTATTTGACTTATCTATGGCAATGTTACTATTCTTCTCTTATTTATTATTTATTTTGCCTTGCTTTATGGCCTATGAGATCATCATACTAAGGTTTATGAGTTTACATTTAAATGTTTTAATGCTATAGGCATTTTGTATACGTTACACATGTCATAACATAAGTAAATGACAAGCATTTAAAAGTCACATCACTCCGACTAATAAGGACTTTTGAAAATAATAATTGAACAACATTGCATTATCACTATTTTTATTTTAAAATTCGGAGTGGTTGGAGATGGATACGATGACACCATATAAATAAACTACTGAGAAACTTTTATTTCTTACCCCTCTCTCCATACCATCTTCAGAAAGGATGCGGCACAAAGCAATACACTGCTTAGTTTAGGTGAAAAGACAAGTGCACTATTAGAAGCGAGCCATCAAGAACGTAGATACGAAACATTAAGCGTTTATCTTAAGAAGGAAGAATAGGCGATTGTTTCAGTCATATTTAAACAAGTTAAGAGAATTAGGATTTCTTATGTGTCTTGTTTCATCCTTATTGAGTATTTGCAATTGTAATTATGATGTTTCTTGTCATGATTATTTGATATGAGTAAAGCTTGTCATTGTTGTGCCTTCATAGTTTAGCACGTCCATTTTTTATTATAGTATCTCCAGATCCACTTATATTTTTCAATAGTAACTATTCTAATAAAAACTAATTATTCGATGTTTTTATATGTAAATTATTTTTTATAAATATTTTATATTTATTTTAAAAGAAAAATTTTGCAATGTTTTGAATATTAGTTACTAAATATAATTCAAATAAAGCTTAACTCAGTTTAAAAATTTTAGAGTGTTATAAGAGGGGACTGAAATTTTTAGAGACTAGACTGAAACTTTTATAACAATTTATACTTAAAATATCCTTATTTCAATTACTTAATTTCAATTCTACTCTTTGTGCAAATTAAATTAGAGATTTATTCTTATTTCAATTTTTATCTCCCATTTTACACCAAACAAAATACAGAAATTTATTTTTGTTTCTGTCTCTTAGTTTCAGTCTCTCAATCTCAGTCTTTCAGTCTCTATCTCTCCACCAAATACTATTTAATAGACCTTAAGTAATGACAAATATAAAAAATTAAACTCTGAATCTTAAATTACAAACTCTAAATTCTATAAATCCAAAAATATTATGGAGAGATTAACACAGTAAAATAATTCAAATATAAACAAAACTCAAAATACTAAATCTCTCCTATAAACTAAAAAATATCCTAGGATGCTCAACATCATAAACACCAATAACTAAAAAAAATCATAAATCATAAATTCCTCCTAGTCATCTAACAATAATGCCAAGAAAAACTCGACACTGCAACATTAATATTAATTAATTAATTATTTGAATAGATGTATTAAGATTTAAAACTCAACTCTGAATTTTAATTTTTAAATACCTCCTATAAAATAAAAAATATCATCGAGTGGTCAACATTGTGAACACCAGCAACTCAAATATAAATGAAATCCTACATCCTAAATTTCTCCTATAAATAAAAAAATGTCATGAGGTATTTAACATTATAAACACTAGTAGTAATTCAAAAAAAAAATTCAAATCTTAAATGTCTCGTATTAACTCAACAATGTTACGAAGAACCGAACATAGTAAACACTAGTATTCATTAGTTAGTAATATTTGAATAAATTATATTAAAATTAAAAACTATAAACTATAAACCTTAAATTCTATAAACCCAAAAAGATCATAAAGTGGTCAATATCATAAATACTAATAATTCAAATAAAAAAAATCATAAACCCTATATCCTTCCTGGTCAACTTGATAATGCCATGAAAAACTTAATACTATAATTAGTTAGTGATGCTAAAATTGATATATTAAAATTTAAAATTTTAAACTCTCAATTCTAAATCCTTCTATAAAGCCAGAATACCATGAGATTGTCAAAACTGTGAATACTAATAATTCAAATATAAACAAAATTTTATATATAATCCTTTCTATAAATCTAAAAATATTATATGGTGTTCAACACCGTAAACACTAATAACAATAAATCATCAATTTCGCACTTTAACTATTTGAACGTTGATCAAAATGATACTCATTTTTATTAACGATAAAAATATCTTTAAAATATTTTAAAATTTGACTTCTCAAAAAATACTTTAAAAATTGAATTTTGATGCGATTTTATACAAGCATCAATAAAAAAATATTTTTAAAATTTGATAACTTTATAGAAATTAAATTTTTTATGGTATTTTTTTATCAATGATCATTAATCCTTTTAGAAAATGAAAAAAATTTTAAAAGGTCGAACTTTATACATAAGCGATTTACCAAATAAAAGATTATTTGTTAATTATAAAAAAATTATTCTTTTTATTTATTTTTATCGCATTTTATAATATTTTAAAGATATTTTTATAGTATAAAAAGTGGAAATTATTTTTATCAACGTTTTCAAAAATCTAATACAATTTTAATAATGTATGTCACTAATAATTCAAAAAAAATTAAATAAATACTAAACTCTAAATTCCTCCCATCAATCCAACAATGCAATGAAGAATTCAGCACCCTAAATACTAATACCCATTAGTCAGTAATGTTTAAACAAGTATATTAAAATTTAAAATTTTAACTTCTAAAATTCTAAATTTTGAACTCTATAAATCCAAAAATATCATGGAATGATCAACACTGTGAATATCAATAATTCAAATTTAAATGAGACAATAAATCCTAAATTCCTCCTATAAACCGAAAAATGTCTTGAAGTGTTCAACCATATAAACATTAATAATTAAAAGAAACAAACTATAAACTCTGAATCACTTTTATCAATCCAACAATGCCATGAAAAAATAAACACAATAATTAATTAGTGATATTTGAATAGATATATTAAAATTTAAAACTTTAAACTCTTAATCCTAAATCTTAATTTTTTTCTGTAAATCCAAAAATGTCATCATGGGATGAACGCTATAAATACCAATAATTAAAAATCTAAATTCTAAATCCTAAACCCTTCCTCTGAACCCAACAATGCTATTGAAAATCCAACATTGTAAACACTAATATTAGTTAGTTAAATAAATATTGCACACCTTAATAGTTGCGTAAAATTAACTATTTTTATTTATATTGTGAGTTATTAATCGTAAATACTAATTTATAAGACATTTATGGAACAAAAAAATTGTTAATTCCGTCAAAATTAGAACTTTAACTTAGTCATATAAGTAAAAGTTATTTAGCTCTAATAATTACTAAATTAGAAATGCTAAACAAGAGAACATTGATGGATGAACTTATAAATTAAAATTAAAAAAAATATATATATGAAATGATAAGGAATGAAAATAGATGGTTTAGTGGGTTTAGTTATAATGTTTATTTATATAATTTATATATGTTATGTTTATATAGGTTAAACTATAACTATTAAAATATTTGTATTATCTTATATAAAATTAATGATACACGGTTATTCTTATAAGTTGATTTTTTAATTCTATATTATTATTACGCATTATATTTTATTATCAAGAACCGATTAAGAATATGACTTAATCTAATTAAGATAAAAAATTGAAAGAATAAGAATATAAGAACACGTTAATTTGTCATTTTGACAAAAAAAAAATATTAAAACATATTAGTATTAATATAGAAATAAGGTTGTGAAAGTAATAACTGTGTGTAAAATGTAAATGCATTACAAATTCCACGATGTCCCACACTCCCACCTGCGCTGCCTTCACCGGCATGCATTTCAATTCATTCGATCACTCCATGCGTTTGTGACTATGCCCATTGAAACTTTCATTTACGAAAAATAATCTGGAGTCCTAATTTATCCTTCTAATATCTTCTTAATTTCTAAATAAAAAAATGATTTTTCTATCTTTTTTATCTTTTAAAAAAAAAATCTAGGAACCAGCAATTTTATTGAATTTTGGCCAGCATGTAACCAGCAGAGAAAGATGAGTCATTAGATGAAATCTCACACCAATTTCACACCATCAAATCATCATTGATGATTAGTTGATGGCTAACAATCACAAAAATTACTGGCCCCTAGCATTGCTTAATAAAAAAATCATATATATTAATTTTTTACTCATATTTATTAGAAAATAAATTAGGATTTTTAATCATCACTCTTTATTTATATCTTTCTCTTTTTCTCTTTTTCCTTTTTCTATAAAAAGTTTTATTGACATTTCCACTTCCAAATGATAGATAATTCAAAAGATTACTAGAGACTATACTCATATACTCATATAAAAACAAAAAAATAATAGAAAAAAAGTAACAGTAACAGAATAAATGATCCATTCATATATTTATTTTCTTATCATTATACATAAAATGTGACTTTTTTATGGTAATAATTATATATATGTAACAACAAATTTTAAATTAATAGGTAAAATAAATTATTTTATTATATAAAATATAATTTTTTTTCTAATACTCTCTAACCATTTTTTATTGTATTTTAAATATTTTAAATCTATCTAATATCAACCGTGAATATGTAAAATAACTAGATAAATAAAAAGAAGCATGATATTTAATGAATACAAAAAAAAAAAAAACTAAAGGGTCAAAGAGTCCAATTCAAAGTTGAATGAACTTAAATGCAAACCATAAACATGGATACAGGTGGAAAAAAATTAATGCAGTCAAAAAGTATTAGTCTCATGTCTAACAACTATCATTTAATTCTATAATCATCATATGCATGTATGCATGGTGATATATGTATACGTGAAAGATAGTTTACAAAAATAAAAATGGGAAAACACGACAGTGCTTGACTGGGTTTTAGCGTTTTATAGGATATAGGATAGGATTTCTTTAGATTAGGAGGAGGGAAAAACCAGTAGTTGGTTTCAATTTTGCGACCTTTGGCTGCGTTTGGTTTATGTACGGATTGAGATTAAAACTGAGACATAAGAACATAAATATTAAAAACATAAATATAATAAGACAAAATTTCCATTTTGTTTGATAGTTATGTATTAGATAGAACAATAAATTACAAATATTAATATTATTTTTATAAAAAAAAATTACCACTACCCTTTTTATTATATACAATCATCACTACCACCATCACTTTTCTATAGTTATTTAACTAATTAAAAAATTCAATCAAATAAAATAATACAATATTTAACAAGTTTTTTATAATATAATTGATCAATCTAATAAACATTAATCAAAATTCATATATGTATTTTTCTTTGATTTCAAATTTCTTTAATAAACTAGAAAAAAAAACCCAATTTTCACAATCTAAAAGATTGAACATAAAATAAGTCATTTTTTTTACAAAAAAATTCTAATTATAAATTTATTCAAAAGCTGAATAAAATAGCAGAAGACAGTAGAACAAAATTACGTGAGTATCAATGATTTTGTATATAATTCTGTAAGTATTTTCATCAAGAATTTCACGCTTCAAATACTTATTGGCAATCTTTTTGGAGGGATCAAAATCTATTATTTTTGTTGCTAATGCTAACTTCAACTCAAAAATTGAAAATTTGCAAGTGGGTCATCTAGATTTAGCAAATTAGGGCTTTGTCATAAATGAAAATCGTTGAATCTCTGAAGCACTGAAAACGGTACAATGGGCAGGACCTGAAATAAAAAAAAAATAGCATGCAAATGTTCCAAGATTTTCATATAAATAGTGTCATCTTTATAAATAGTGCCTGAAAAGAGGAAGGAATAAGGAAGAAGGAAAAAAGGAGGGTGGAGGTGCTGGCGACAACCTCTGAAAGATGGAGATAGTGGTGGATGAAGGAAGGGGAAGGAAGAAGGAAGAGGGAGGAAGGGGTGCTGGAAGGAATTTGATCTAAGAAAGAGGAGGATGAAAGGATAAAGGATAAGGGATAAGTTTGGAATCAAAGAAAAAAGAAAGGATAAAAAGTTTATGTCTTATAAGTTGTGTTTTTAGTGTCTCATGTTAAAGAAAAGACATTGAAGATATGTATTTTATATGCTCTTATGTACTACTGTATTCATCGAAAATTTATGTGTAAGGAACCAAACGGTAAACATGTACCATGTAACACCCTACCACACAGAGCTTTACGCCTAGGACGTAAAGTAGAGATCGTGAGACGCTACGACTTCTAAAAACAAAATACATACATATAAATATAGCAAGGATAATATATCTAGGAGTCTTGAAAGAAAACGTTATGCAAAAACCAAGACCAGACAATTACGTCTCACTCGAAAAGTGTTAAAATCGAAAGCTTATACAAAAAAAAAGCCAAAAGACACACACACACACACACACACACACACATATATATATATATATATAAAGAGTTCCAAAGCATAGTTACATAATCAAGCTCTAGACTCGACCTGCGAAGCGAAGGTTGGCTAGAATATATACATATATAACCCAACAGACATACCAAAAGACAAAATATAAATCCTAATTCTCCAAAGTCAACCTCTAACAGGGACAAATACGAGTTTTTAAAAAAAAAAGAAAATACATATATAACTAAGTACATAATATGAAAAGGCCCAAAAGATAAGTCTTCGCTTTGGCAAAAAGGCAAATCCAACACGCTCTGTAAGGTGCCTCACGTCCTGCATCTCAAAAACAACATGTATGGAATGAGAATCGGGGGTTCTCAATATGGTAAATGTGCCCACATAGATAATATATAAAGTTCTGAGAAAGTCAGAAGTAATCCTAGAATACTGACACTCAGATTTAAACATAAAATTAATTCTAAACCAGAATCTCGATAACCTATTTAAGGGGATTCTAATTCTAATCTAATTCTTCACCTCCTGCCAACCCAAACCTCTTAATCACCGGTGAAATTACCCTCAGCGTCACCTCCACAGCATGAGGGATCTCTCAGTTGCAAAGACATACAAAGCATATAAGTAATACACAATTAAGGAGACAGATACAACATTTAAATCAGGTAGCATCTAGACATATATAAACAATTAGGCAAACCAAAATATGCATACTCAAACAAATCATATAAATGCACATAATACATGTTTGTCCTATAGCCGATGATATTATCTGTCAGTTATCTAGGCAAACTCGACATGTCCGGTAGTGAACCCTGGACAGTCCTAGCGATGCGAAGCTCAAAGCATGCATATATATAAATATTCAATCATCCATCATGTAGCTGGGTCAAAGGAATCTCAAATCTTAACCTGGAATCTGTGGGGACAAGTCACTGTGTTTATTCAGGAAGACTAAGATCAATCATAAATACCACTAATACTTCGATATCTTCTCTTTAATCAATTCAAAACACTTTACTAAACCATTGTAGTTAACCTACCCACAACACTCTATAATCCCTAAGTCTCTGGCTCTAAATACAAAATAGAAACTACCTCTTTTATTTTAACCTGATATACTCTCGCTTGTCCTAAATCCTAAATACTAGCTATCAAATTTTATGCAGTTTTTACAGAGGTTTGAGAAGGTAGAGGAGTGATTAAAGAGTAAAAAGTGGCACTTTCAGTGAAACAGAGTCATGCGTACGCATGCCCATTTCTACATACGCATAAGTGTCAAAAATGCAATGTCGCGTACGCGAGCACCATCCGCATTCGCGAGCTCATGGGGGCAGAAATGGGTTTTCGCATATGCAAGCCATCAGTCGCGTACATATAGGTATATTTGAGGCAATTTCGCGTACGCATGAGTGCTGGTAGAGGCTAGACTTGCGTACACACGCATTGTTCGTGTACATATGTTTCCAAATTTTTAGAAAAACTACAAAGTTGCAGAAATCAGTTTTTTACACCAAACTTCAAATGCGCATAACTTTTTCGTTAAAAATTATTTTTCGTCCGTTCTTCAAATGTCATAAACTACTTGGGCCCAATTTTTATTTAAAATAAGTTTTACGAAATGTGAGAGTCCAAGAGCCAAGTTACACCGCATTAAAGTTGATTAAAATTATTTTTTTAGCAAAACTCAAAACCTCACGTTTTCCAATCCAAAATCAACCAAAACCTAAATCAAATCCATCTCAGATACTTCCATAACTCACCAAACACTAACCCCTTACTTACCAACCATTTATCTACCTAAAATACCAACACAATATTATCAATTCAACATCCTATTTGTCACACTCATGCATATATATATATATATATATATATATATATATATATATATATAATGATTTTCATTAACTTCAACCACACCACAATCATCTCAACATATAATTCACCAATACCACTAACTAATTTCTAATTACAATTCACATCAACTCAACATTTGTTCACTATATCCACTAACATACATTGTACCATTCAAATAAGTCAATTTATCCTACGGTCAAGTAGCCTAAGTTTTCACGTAACATTATATATTAATTACGAGAAACCAAAATTATACCTTGGCTGATTCCTCCCTAAACTCAAAACACCATGAAACAAGCTTCCAAGATCTCAAATTAACTCGAGCAAAAATTCCTGCCACCAAAGCTTTGTCTCAAGAGCTCCAATTTGTCAATTGAACTCCAATTCAACATAAACTCAAGCTAGTTCATATAATTCACTCAAATGAATACTAGGACACAAAAAATTAGATAAACCACAAGGATTTAGAGTTTATTTGCTTTACTCATTGATGATTGAAGTAAAATCTAACAATTATCCAATGTTAAATTACACCTAAACTACCAAAATATCAAAATCACTCAAAAGCCAAACCTAGTGGCAAAGAGGGAAACAGAAGATTGGATACAAAATTTAGAGAGACTTACCACTTTGTTTAGTTAGAATCGAAGAGCTCAACGAGACGAATGCGTGGCTGCAAACGGTGCGGCGATCGAAACTACGAATCAAAAGTTATGGAAGATTAAATTTTTTTAGTAAAAAGGATTTTAGGATTTTCTTCAAATCTCTCTTCTCTGTGAGAATGAAAGGATGGAGAAGAAAGAAGGCTGAAACTTGCTTTTATATGGGGGTTGGGTATGTGGGCTTGGACCCACTTGGGTCTGGTTTGGCCCGTTAGTCTAACTTTGAGACAAAATATTTAAAATTAGTGTTAAAATTTGTATTTTAAATATTTCTATTCCTCTAAACTATAAAATTTAATTTCCTAATTTTTTGAATAATAATTAATTTATTGAATAATTATTTATTAATTTTACAAAGTTTATATACCACTGTCTCGATTTATTAATGGATATGTATTGAAAAACAAACGCTGCCTTAGATTTAGACAATTAGACTTATGGGTAGGTGGTTGTAATTGGTAACATATCGCCATATGGTAAGGAATATAAATAGGAGTACAATAATATCAAAAAAATAATACCCAAAAAAAATTAGAGTACAAAGGGAATATTCATGACAACCAACACTAGATTGATTAAGATATTGAGCTTGACTTTTAGGATGCATTTGAAAAGAGTAAAGATTCAATTCGGTCCTTATTTATTTTCACAAAGGATTATGCGATTTTTATTAAAAAAAATAAGGGACACTTCGATTCTCATTCTTTTTATGTTGGGATAATATGACTCCTCTATAAAAAAAATTTTATTAAATAGTAACGGTAATTATTTTTGTGACGGATTTTATTTGTATTTTGTGAAAGTTTTAAACCCTCACAAATTCTTTTCGACAATATGATCAATTATGACTACTACTACTACCACCACCTTTTTTATCATCATCATTATTACTTATACCTCTATTATTTTTATTGTGTAACTATACTTTATTATCATTGTTATCTCGTCTATTGTCATCATCACCAATACCAATATCAACAGTAATGTTCTTTTTTGTTTCTTGTTTAATGTTATTTTTTTTCTTTAAAAGGTATTTGTATTGTAATTACTTTTTTCTTGTGACATTATTTCTAGCAACGGTCTTGTTCTATGTAACCACCAGCGAAATAATTTTTCAAAAATAAACTTAAGTTTGTGAGATTTTAAAACCCCCACAAATTATAAATAAACCCCCAAACTAATTTTCGTTACTATTTAACAAATTTTCTAATAGAGAGATTGTATTGTCCCAAAATAAAAAAGGTCGAGGGCTAAAATGTCCCTCTTTTTTAGACAAGGATCACCTTGTCCTTCGTGAAAATGAACAAGAACTGGGTTGAGTGTTTATTCTTTGACAAGAAGACTGAGATTGAGAGACAGAAACTGAATTAAATTTTTGTATTATGTTTGGTGTAAAATATATTAGACTGAGTTATATCTCAATATCATGTTTAGCTTAAAATCAATATAGAGACTAAGAGATAGATTTTGATTTTGAAAAGTTAAATAAGAGTATTTTTAGAAAGAAATGTTATAAAAGTTTTAGTCTCAATCCCTAAACTTCAGTCCCTTGTGTTTACACTTTTTGGAGGTGAGATTAAAATTTTAGTTTTAGTCTCTGATCACAAAATACAATACTCAATTCCAATCCTCCAATCTTGAATTCTTCCAAAAGCTTAAGCTGATAAAAGGATGACCATATGAATAATTTCTTTTGGGTTTGAACTCTAGATCTTTCGAACATAGAGATGTCATATCATGTCATGATATTATTTCTTCCAAAAGTTTAAGTTGATAAAAAATAACATAAATAGTTATATCTCTAACTATCAACATACATGTATAATCATGTAGCATGAGTAATTATGCTTATCCATATCATCCTGAGATATACATACATGTATATAAAAACAAATCCTACTATAATTGTGTTTACAATTACATAGCATCATTGATCATAGTTTGAGGCTTATCTAGGTGCTTCTACTTTATGATACATCGAATGCTCATATGTGATTTAATTTTCAACAAAGAAGATGTAACATCCTAATATTCAAATCCTTATGCTCGAGTCATAAGTCAATGACAATAAGGTGGTACGACTCTCAAGGTGGATTTTTAATGCATAATTATAAGTAAAATTGAAAGGAGTATTAATCGAGAAGCCTGAAAAGAGTAAAAATAAAATCGTGAAGTCGTATCACTCACGTATCAACAACTTAAAGATACAGCGTGAAGTCAAAAGCGATATACAAATAAAGGCATTAAGGAGAATAAGAGAAGGACATTATATATATATATATATATATATATATATATATATATATATATATATATAACATAAGTAAATAGCCACTAGTCGTGACCCGCGAAGTTTAGATCGGCTAGGGTCTAATATAACAGTAGTTGACAATAGTATCTCCTAATTTCTCCCAAAAGAAACATAAGAACCTCTATAGGCAAATTCAAAAGAGTTTAATACATAATATAGGCATTTCAAAATAAAGGTGAAGAGATTCTAAGCAAAATATAAAGTAGAGAATATAAAGATCTTCGCCATCTCTCAGATGAACCACAACTCACTTATGAGCACCTAGACCTGTATCTGAAAAATAAGAGATATATACGGAATGAGAACCCCCAACCCTTGGGTTCCCAGTATGGTAAAAGTGCCAAATAAATACAATGCATTGTAATAAAAACTCACTAAACATCCTAAGCTTCCTTTCATCAATTACTCACCCCAGGTTCTCACTAATCCACGAATTAGGTAACTATTCTAAGGGATGCCAAGTCTAGCCAAATCTTTTCCTCTCCAAACTAAATGACGCTCAAATCAGAACAAACTATAACGAGTAACTCAAACTCGATACTTCAATACTAATAGTCTCATCCTCTACCTGGAGCAAGTGAAATCACTTCACTACGTCTGCCTAGGGAGCTCAAATTATCTAATTTAAGAGCCATTATCATTATTCAATTATATCATCAACTCATCTCATCAAAAATAGCCCTCAGTGTCAACTGACACCAGCATGAGGGACCTCTCAGTTGTGTAAACACAAGCAATACAGACAAGTAATACACAATTAAGGTACAAGTAGAGCAAGTGACATTTAATCAAGTAACATAGCATATATGTACAATTTAGCAATCCAAAACAAGAAGGCAAACCCAAAAAAGTCAAACATATGTAAATGATGTATGCCTGCCCTATGGCCGATGATATCATCAGTCGGTTACAAAGCTAACCCGACATATCCTCATAGCTAACCATTGGACAGTCCCTGCGAGCGCGCATCCCCAAGCTCAAAATCATAATCAATCAAAATAAAATATCCATGGGGGAGAGCTCATCTAGAAAGGTCTAAGTGTCTGACCGCATCTTACGACGCAAGGTCAACAGAATCTTGGATCTCAACCTAGAGCAAGTGGAGCCGACCCACTGCATCTACCCAAAGAAATCTGAAACTCAGATAGTTTCACAAATCTTAAATCAACCTCGACTAGGAGCAAGTGGAGGCTAACCACTGCATCTACCCAGGAGTTTCAAACCCAACTCGGAGCAAGTGGAATCACTCTACTGCATCTACCCAGGCAGGTATATCTCATCATGTCCCAAAGCAAGTGGAATCACTCTACTACATCCACCCAGGCAGGTATATCTCACCACGTCCTAGAGCAAGTGAAATCAATGCCACTGCATCTACCCAGGCAGGTATATCATAATCATGATCATATTTAATATCAATCTCTTTATCGTTATCATTCTCAATGACAATCTCATAATCATCATCATCCTCTTTATTAGTCTCATAATCATCATCATTCTCATTAACAATCTCATCATCATCATCATCATCATCACCACTCTCGCTAACAATCTCATAATCATCATCATTTTCACAATTCATTATTAATTCTCCCCTTACTTCATCCCAAGTTATCACATTTCCCACATTCTTCTCATTACTAAGCATACTATTCTAATTCAGGACTAAAAGAATGAAACAATGGGGCTTAGAGGTATAAAATTCGATTTTAAAAACACAAAACTCATGTTTGCTGGAAATAGGGCCACGCATGCGTGTCGCCCATGCGCACGCGTGGAAAATGGAAAAAAGGAGTGATTCGTGAGTGTCGTTGCATGCAAATCAGAGAGGGAAAGTGATGCGTGCACGACAGTTATGCGTACGCGTGGAGGCGTTTTGTGCTCCGTGCACAAATCTGGCACAATACGATCACAACTCTTCGCAGCATCAATATAGCGATGCGTACGTGTCGACCACGTACATGCATGGGTGGTAAATTATATGGGTTATGCGTGCGCGTCGGCCATGCGTACGCGTGGGCGTAGGTTTTCTAAAAAAATTTACTAAGTCTGAAAAGCTGCAGAATTTAATTTTCAAACCACAAATTTCTGCCACACATAATTTCTTCTACAAAATTCTTTTTTCAACCATTTCTAAACCGTTGGAAGGATCGTTGAATGGACTTTCATAAAAATCCAATTTTGAAGAATTCCTAACTCCGAGGACCGAGTTACGGACCGCCAAAGTTGGTCAAAAATCAGTTTTTTACCCAAAAAAAGAAATCACCAATTTTTTCAATGGTCACAAGCCAAATTCATTTCCACCCATCCAAATGACCATAACCCAACCACATTCACATAATTATACTCAACCAAAAATAAACCTACCTCATCTACACAATTCAATTCACTTTCGTCACCTTCCACTCCTAAATTCCTAATTTCTTATTATTCTACATTCCTCCCATTTATTCACACACTCAATATTCAATATCCGTTCAATCTCATATGACATCACACAATACATACATCACTTACCTTCCTTACCTCTTTCCGGCCTCCGGCCCAAGATTCACGGCCTCCGGTCCAAATTCACAATTTAAATGCATATTCCACAAACCAATATTCATTATCCAATTCATCAAATTCTTAACACACCAAACATACAAATTCACACAAATATCAACCCAATCATTAATTTATATTATATATCAACTATACATATTAGTACCAACCATTTACACAATCCAAACTTAATCCTAGGGGCATCTAGCCTAGGAATTCTCATCACGCCACACGGTACTTAAATGAAACTTAAATCGTACCTCTTGGAGCCAAACCAATTGAGCCTCTTCTTTGAAAGTCCGCACCAACCTTAGCTCCAAGCCTCACCAAAACGCCACAAGCAAAACCAAACTCCCAATTGTGCACCAAAATCAACCAATACTCTAACATAACTAATTTCACACTTACAATCAACCTAGGATTCATGAACATGATAAATCACAAGGGTTGGAGGGTTTCTTACCTTAACCCACTGTATGTTATGATGAATATCACCAATGGCTCATACTAGAGCACCCCTAAACAACCAAAATCACAAGATTTCCTCAATACCCAAACCAAATTCAAATTTAAAGAGAAAAATGAAAACTGGGCAGAGGACAGTGGAATCCACAAAACCTAGAAAAAATTGTAGAGGATGAGAAGAGAAACGTGTGACCACAAATGACTCGTCAATCGGAGTTCCGGAGAGAAAGTTATGGTGGTTTGAAGTTTCAATGAGGGTTAGGATTTTCTCTCTTCTTTCCTCTCTTCTCTTCAACGTGATTCACACAAGAATGGGGAGTGTGGCTGCTGAATGGCCTTAATTAGGCCATATATATGTTGGGTATTGGGCTCATTTGGGCCCGGTTTATTTGGTTTAATCCGTTGGCCCAACTTTGGGTCAAAACCTTTAAGATTAGAGTTTTAAATCGTATTTTAAATATTTCTAGCTTACCAATTTATAATTTCTCATTTCCTAACCTTATTCGCTTATAATTAATTTTCTCAATTGCAGTACCAGACAGATCTCAGCCGATAGTGCCGGTCAAATTTCTAGTGCGCATTTTTACACAGAAAACTGTTTTCCGACTCAGAAAATTTTACTGAGTCCAAATATCATATTTAAATTATCAAATTCCGATTGATAAATTTTCTATCTATATTCGATCCTATTTAATTTATTATTTAATTAATTATAGTTTGACCGGGTTTTACATTCTACCCACCTAACAGAAATTTTTGTCCTCAAACATTCGCTCTCAAATCTTCATATATGCTCTCTCATACCCAACCGATTTCTTACCATTCAGTTTTCCAATTTTCCATTCCCCAACATCAATGCTTAACAACCGATTTCTAATTTCAGCTTAAGCTATATTTATCCATCACAACTTAAGCACAAATCGAATTACACCTCTAATCATTTACACAGCTATCTCAGGATCAATCTATTCTCATAGCCACAATCAAATTTGGTTACCTACTAATCGCTATTGGCACTAACTCGCTAAACCACTCAGGTATTCAAACCTGAAGTGTTTCTAATAATCTCATACAGCTCCCATTTGCAAATATCCTATTCTAATACTTTTGCAAGCTTTCGCTGCATCACTTTGATTTTTAACCACTAAGAATCCAATCATGCATTCACGTCATATTCCCCTATCGGATCACAAAACCTAGGAGTACTCTTAACACATTATTATCAATCTTTCACTTACCTCTTCGCAAACTGTCGGACCCTGCAGCATCCTCCGTCATCAAAGTGAACACACGACCCGGCTGTTGGGCCTTAGTAGCATTCCGAGTGGCCTGCTCAAGACAATTCCAGGACATATGTCTAGCTTTCCCACAACTATAGCAAATTCCCAATCCAGCTCAACATGGAGTCCCCAGATGATAGTTTCCACACCGCTTAACAAGTCAGTTCATTCTGATGTTGCTTTCCATACCTTCTTCCTTGATGATTATTGTTGTTGTTCCTTTGGGAATTATCTTGGGCTTGCTGGGGCTATAGATTATAACCGGCTCTCTTAAAATCTTGACCCCTTGGAGCAAAGTCCCTCCCTCGATTCTGTTGAAAAAGTTGCCTATGACTTCCTTTCTCTACAGCTGCCTTTTTCACACACTCTTCAGCAACCCTACTCTTATTCACCAACTTTGAAAAAGTTCTGATCTTCATTGGTCCCACTGAACTTAAGATATTGCTCCGGAGCCCTCCTTCATACTTAATTCACTTCCATTTCTCGAAGTCTCCTGGAGCCCCCTGACACATGCGGAAAAATCTGAATAGCTCCTCAAATTTGTCTGTATACTCAGATACAGATATAGCACCCTACTTTAGCTGTAGTAACTCAAGTTCCTTGGCCGTCTTGGCAGAATTCAGAAAGTAATTTTTATAAAATTCCACCTAGAAGGCATCCCAGGTGATAGGATCATCCTCTTGCTATAGGAGACATCGGGCTCCCTGCCACCAATGCGATACTTCCCCAATGAGCAGATAGGTAGCAAATTTAACACACTACTATTCTGGTACCAACTGCGCTTGTAGTGCTCGCTCCATAGCCTGAAACCAGGTATCGGCTTCAGTCGGATTGGTGGTTTCCTTGAACTTAGGTGGATTAACCTTTAACAAGGTTGCTAGTGTCATCGGGCCCTGAGCTCCACTTCCGCCATTGCCATTATTGTTTATCTGTTGCCCAAGAGCCTCCCCAGTAGCCTGCATAGCAGCAGCCATGTTTTCCAACACCGCAATGAACTTTATCGGGTTATTCGGGTTGGTTTCCGATCCCTGAGTACTAGTACGACCTCTCTCACGGCCTCGACCGCGTCCACGAGGCGCCATCTAGTTCCTATACACACCAAACAATTGATATCAAGTTGATCAGTTTCAATATCAGAAATCTAGTTCTTCAAAGTCCCAAATGCATGCGCATGAGTTTATGCCAGTTATATCAGTTAGATATCGTAATAGCAAATAAACACAAATACAGAGAATGCACAGAGGCATAGTCAGTCCGTCCCTCAGGCTCTACAGGAACGAACCACTCTGATACTATAATGCAACACCCTAATATTCAAATCTTTATAATCGAGTCATAAGTCAATGATAATAAGGTGGTACGACTCTCAAGGTAGATTTTTAATACATAATTATAAGTAAAATTGAAAGGAGTATTAATCGAGAAGCCTGAAAAGAGTAAAAATAAAATCGTGAAGTCGTATCACTCACACATCAACAACTAAAAGATACAGCGTGAAGTCAAAAGCGATATACAAATAAAGGCATTAAGGAGAATAAGAGAAGGACAGTACATATATATATATATATATATATATATATATATATATATACACATAAGTAAATAGCCACTAATTGTGACCCGCGAAGTTTAGGTCGGCTAGGGTACAGTATAACAGTAGTTGACAACAGTATCTCCTAATTTCTCCCAAAAGAAACATAAGAACCTCTATAAGCAAGTTCAAAGAGTTCAATACATAATATAGGCATTTCAAAATAAAGGTGGAGAGATTCTAAGCAAAATATAAAGTAGAGAATATAAAGATCTTCGCCATCTCTCAGATGAACCACAGCTCACTTCTGAGCACCTAGACCTGTATCTGAAAAATAAGAGATATATACGGAATGAGAACCCCCGATCCTTGGGTTCCCAGTACGATAAAAGCGCCAAATAAATACAATGCATTGCAATAAAAACTCACTAAACATCCTAAGCTTCCTTTCATCAATTACTCACCCCAGGTTCTCACTAATCCACGAATTAGGTAACTATTCTAAGGGATGCCAAGTCTAGCCAAATCCTTTCCTCTCCAAACCAAATGACGCTCAAATCAGAACAAACTATAACGAGTAACTCGAACTCGATACTTCAATACTAATAGTCTCATCCTCTACCTGGAGCAAGTGAAATTACTTCATTGCGTCTTCCTAGGGAGCTCAAATTATCTAATTTAATAGCCATTATCATTATTCAATTATATCATCAACTCATCTCATCAAAAACAGCCCTCAGCGTCAACCACACCAGCCTGAGGGGACCTCTCAGTTGTGCAAGCACAAGTAATACAGACAAGTAATATACAATTAAGGTATAAGTAGAGCAAGTGGCATTTAATCAAGTAACATAGCATATATGTACAATTTAGCAATCCAAAACAAGAAGGCAAACCCAAAAAAGTCAAACATATGCAAATGATGTATACCTGCCCTATGGCCGATGATATCATCTGTCGATTACAAAGCCAACCCGACATATCCTCGTAGCTAACCATTGGACAGTCCCTGCGAGTGCGCATCCCCAAGCTCAAAATCAATACCAATCAAAATAAAATATCCATGGGGGAGAGCTCATCCAAAAAGGTCTAAGTGTCCGGCCACATCTTACCACGCAGGGTCAACAGAATCTCGGATCTTAACCTGGTGCAAGAGAAGCCGACCCACTGCATCTACCCAAGGAAATTCAAAACTCATATAGTTTCACAAATCTTAAATCAACGTCGACTGGGAGCAAGTGGGGGCTAACTACTGCATCTACCCAAGAGTCTCAAACCAAACCCGGAGCAAGTGGAATCACTCCACTGCATCTATCCAGGCAGGTATATCTCACCATGTCCCGGAGCAAGCAAAATCACTCCACTGCATCTACCCAGGCAGGTATATCTCACCCCTTCCCGGAGCAAGTGGAATCAATACCACTGCATCTACCCAGGCAAGTATATCACAATCAGGATCATATTTAATATTAATCTCTTAATCGTTATCATTCTTAATGACAATCTCATAATCATCATCATCCTCTTTATCAGTCTCATAATTATCATCATTCTCATTAACAATCTCATCATCATCATCACTCTCGCTAACAATCTCATAATCATCATCATTTTCACGATTTATTATTAATTCTCCCATTACTTTATCCCAAGTTATCACCTTTCCCATATTTTTCTCATTACTAGGCACATTGTTCTAATTCAGGACTAAAAGAATGAAACAAGGGGGCTTAGAGGTTTAAAATTTGGTTTTAAAAACACAAAACTCATAATTTCTGAAAACAGAGCCACTCATGCGCGTCGCCCATGTGCACGCGTGGAAAGCAGAAAAAGAGAGTGATGCATGAGCGTCATCCATGCGTACGCGTGGAAATCAGAGAAGGGAAGTGATGAGTGCACGTTAGTCACGCATACACCTGGAGGCATTTCGTGCTTCGCGCACGAATCCGGCACAATACCATCACAACTCTCTGGTTTTTCTACCACGCAGCAGCATCAACACAGCAACGCGTACGCGTCGACCATGCACACGCGTGGGTGGTAAATTATATGGGTTATGCGTGTGCGTCGGCCATGCGTACGCTTGGGCGTATGTTTTCCAAAAAAAATTTACTAAGTCTGAAAAGTGCAGAATTTCATTTTCAAATCACAAACTTCTGCCACACATAATTTCTAATACAAAATTCTTATTTCAACCATTTCTAAACCGTTGGAAAGATCGTTGAATGAACTTTCATAAAAATCCAATTTTGAAGAAATGCTAACTCCGAGGACCGAGTTACGGACCGCCAAAATTAGTCAAAAATAAGTTTTTTATCCAAAAATAGAAATCACCAATTTTTTCAATGTTCACAAGTCAAATTCATTTTCACTCATCCAAATGACCACAACCCAACCACATTCACATAATTACACTCAACCAAGACCAAACCTACCTCATTTACACAAGTCAATTCAATTTCGTCACCTTCCACTCCTAAATTCATAATATCTTATTATTCCACATTCCTCCCATTTATTTACACACTCAATATTCAATATCCATTCAATCTCATATGACATCACACAATACACACATCAATTACCTTCCTTACCTCTTTCCGGCCTCTAACCCAAATTCACAATTTAAATGCATATTCTACAAACCAATATTTATTATCTAATTTATCAAATTCTCAACACACCAAACATACAAATTCACACAATTCTTAACCCAATCATTAATTTACATTACATATCAACTATACATATTAGTATAAACTATTTACACAATCCAAACTTAATCCTAAGGGCATCTAGCCTAGGAATTCTCATCACACCACACGATACTTAAATAAAACTTAAACCGTACCTCTTGGAGTCAAACCAATTGAGCTTCTTCTTTGGAAGTCTCCGCCAACCTTAGCTCCAAGCCTCACCAAAACTCCACAAGCAAAACCAACCTCCCAATTGTGCACCAAAATCAACCAATACTCTAACATAACTAATTTCCTATGATGCACGGACATTGACACGGATACGGGACTCAATACGACACGAGACACGCGGACATACGAATTTTAAAATCTTATAAGACACGGGGACACGGCATATATATAGAATATAAAGTATTTTTTAGATAAATTTCAATGAATTTTTGATATTTTATTGCTGTTAAAATATAAAATAATTTTTAACTATTTTTAAAGTCTTTTTTAACTATATAAAAGTATCTAAAATATTTTTTTGTTTTAATAAATAATAATATATATTATTTCTAAACTCATTTCAACGATATATGTTAAGAATAAGGCTGGACACGCGGACGCGTGATGGTATTTAGGTGTATCCAAATGTGTCCAGAGAAGAATTTTTTATTTTATATTAAGACACGGTTGGACATGGCAAACACGCGTGTCGAACGAGTGTCAACGAGTGTCATGTCTGAAATGTGTCCGACACGCGGACACAACAACTCAACGAAGTGTCCATACTTCATAGCTAATTTCACACTTACAATCAACCTAGAGTTCATGAAAATGATAACACAAAGGTTGGAGGATTTTTTACCTTAACTCACTGTATTTTATGATAAATATCACCAATGACTCATACTAGAGCACTCATAAATAACCAAAATCACAAGATTTTTTCAAAACCCAAACCAAATTCGAATTTAAAGAGAAAAATAACAACTGAGCAAAAGACTATAAAATATTCACCACAAAACTTATATAGAATTGTAGAGGATGATAAGGGCGACGCGTGGCCGCAAACGGCTCGTCAATCGAAGTTCTGGAAAGAAAGTTATGGTAGTTTAAAATTTCAACGTGGGTTAGGGTTTTCTCTCTTCTTCTCTCTCTTCTCTTCATGTGATTCACACAAGAATGGGGGGTGTGGCTACTGAATGGCTTTAATTAGGCCATATATATGTTGGATCTTGGGCCCATTTGGGCCCAGTTCATTCGGTTTAACCCGTTGGCCCAACTTTGGGCCAAAATCTTTAAGATTAGAGTTTTAAATTGTATTTTAAATATTTCTAACTTCCCAATTTATAATTTCTCATTTCCTAAACTTAATCACTTATAATTAATTTCTTCCGTTGCAGTACTGGACAGATCTCAACCGATACTGCCGGTCAAATTTTCAGTACACATTTTTACACAGAAAACTGTTTTCTGACTCAAAAAAATTCACTGAGTCCAAATATCACATTTAAATTATCAAATTTCAATTGCTAAATTTTCTAACCATTTCGCTCTTATTTAATTTATTATTTAATTAATTACGATTTGATCGGGTTTTAGAGAAACAACTATTTGAGTAATGATTAAAAACCCTAATTCATTCTCTAGTTATCAATCTTATACTTTAGTACAAATTTATATATATATATATATATATATATATATATATATAATTTTAAAAAATTAAAAATAAAAAATAAATTCAAAATTGTATTTAAGAAATTAAGAACATAATTAGAAAAATGAATTGGAACTTCTAATTTTTTTTATCAATACTCCCGATATATACTCAAATAAATATTGGATGCAGTGGCATGAGTTTGACTTGTGTATAAGACCTAAATCACTAGAAATTAGATAGTTTTATGTATATTTTGGAATTTGGATCCTCATATGTTTGTTTTGGTTGATGTAATGCTATTTTTTAAATTTTAATCCCTCACAACCCCCTCTTGGGATATGTGATGAGTTGCTGCTACTTATAAAAAAAAAAAAATTAAAGGTATGTAACATATTTTAAAGAAACTATCAATTCGGTCTTTATCCATTTTTTAAAATGACAACACGATTTCTTAAGATAAAAACGATTTATTTCGGTTCTTATTTTTTACTTTAGTGATACAACGTGGTCTCGAGTATTTTTTCATCAACTCTGAACAAAAAATGCTGACGTATCATATTTAGAAATAAACAAGAACCTAATTGTCTCAAAATTCAAATTGGTTAGAAATTTATTTGTCCTTATTTTTTAAATAATATCTTTTTTAAATTATTTTTTCATTATATTAATATTTTTTTCAATAAATTATTAAATATATCGTATAATAAGTACAAATTTATTAATAAATTATTTAAATTTAAAAATATTATTTATGATGAAACTAAATAAATAATTCTCAATTCTAATTTTTAAATATATAAATAATAAACATTAAAATATAATTAATACATTAATAATAATATTCCTATAATATACAATTAGTATTATGAACTAGATAATTTTCACAATAAAGTAGAAACTAATGAACACATTATTTGATATATAGTAAAAAAATTTTTGAGTAATAACAAATTTAATTTTTTATCTCTTTAAAATAAATTAATAATTCTATTTGATATCTTTGCACTAAAATACACTATGAATAAGCTACTAATACTAAATAAAATAAAACATGATATATATTTTGGAGACCATTTATAAACTCAACAAATTCAAAGCATCAACAATATTATTATTCTATTAATATTCATATTGTCGTAAGGTTACAGATCGATAAAAATTTATCAATATAAGATAATAAGAATAATATAGATTAATTAAAATTTTCCGTATACTAAAATTTAATTAAATTTACATATATTTTATTATATGTATTATACCATATATTCAATAATTTATTGAAAAAATATTAATATAATGAATAAAAAAATAATTTAAAAAATATTGTTTAAAAAATAAAGACAAATAAACCTCTAACCAATTTAATTTTAGAGACAATTAAACCTCTATCTATTTCTGAACCTAACACATCAACTTTTTCCATTTAACGTTGACGGAAAAACACCCACAAAGACCGCATTGTGTCACAGAAGTAGAGAACATGAACCGAGATGGATCGTTTTTATCTTGAATGACCGCATTGTCATGCTGAGAAATAGAGACCGGATTGATAGTTCACTCACATATTTACAAAGAAAATAAAAATACAAAAATACCACCTCTGTTTACATTTTTCCCCTTAAATAAAGGGCATGTAACACCTAGTAAGTATCTATTTAACCATGTGATTTACATTTTACAATACAAAGGAAAACTCTATATTTGGATAAATATACCCCAAAACATTTCTTAACTGAATTTCTCTACCTATAAGCACTTACTGCGACATTAAGTTATAAGCGAAACTCTAAAATTCAGGAAAGTAATAAATCTGTTTTCTGCCATGAGAATAAGTTGCAAGGGCACTTCTAGAACTTAGGCAAGCAAATCATCCATATTTTGTTAATGAGCTTGATGAGAAAGGAAGAGGAAATGCAAACAGCCACAGGTCCCATTCTAACTAGTCCCCTTCGGAATACTGGAAGTTGAATTTATCTTTAGAGCGCACCCAGGGGTATAAGTAATACCTATCACAACAAAATGTGAACATGTGAGAAACCGGAACCATATAATAAATAAGGAATAAAGAAGAATGTAGAAAACAGAATGCACATAAAAAGAAGAAATACTTTTTTTGACAGGTAAATACCCAAAGGGATGATAGTGAAAACAAATTATTAGTTATATGAAATGGAGGAGATGGAGAGTGGGTGCTCTCGCAGAAGCATCTCGGAAGCCAACACAACCTTATGCATCACTATAAATTGCTATGTTGTTACACATACGAGTGATACTTCGAAATCCATACAAGCATAGAAATAACAAGTCATAGACAATAGTTCATCTTCCCATTTATTCTTATTGACCAAGTATTCCTCTAGATAGACGCTGCAACTAGTTAAGAAAAGTACATATTAATAAAAGCAACACAATCTGTACCTTTTTCCTTAACATCAATTTGCAGAGAGTCCAGTGTAATTATGCCATCTGTCAGTGGGAGTAGTTCAAGCCTGACAGTTGCTATAGATTGAGCTGGAATACACCTGATGCAACCGAAGCATAGCATTTAATCGAGTACTTTCAGTTTAAATAGTTAAAGAAACAAAAACGTGACATGATATGTTACCCGAGCGGAACTTTACTCTGCAACCATAGATGAGTACAACTCAGGCCAGAATTAGGAACAACATCACTTGTAGAAACTGCCTTAGCTTCACTAGTAGAACTTTTTTCCCCATTTTCTTCAACAGTTGACGGCTGGGTGGCACCACTACTCCTTCCACTATTTACTCTTCCTAAAAAATCTGCGAAACCAATAAAAGGACTTCTTGGAGTCGTTGGAGAACTCAAGGAGACCAATGATGGGGGTAAACTAAAGGATGCAGGAGATAGCATTGTTAAAGTTAGATCTTCAGATGTTAAATTTGAAGCTTGCAGAGTTAAGATCTGATCAAAATGAAGCAATGAAGTTAAACTAATTGTCATTGCTAATAAAAGCATAAGATCAACTGTAACTAATATTAAAAAAAAATCAAACTGAGCTAAATGATTTCCAATCCAAAGCTCTAGTTTGAGTTGGAAAGTAGCTAAATAAACAATAACCTGCACAGGAAGTTGGCAGGTTGCATAAGGTCTTGGATATTGTCCTAACATCTCTGATGAAACAGAGATCATAATATCCTTAGAGGTGCATGGTCGCCAACTAGTTTGTTGTTTAAAGAACAACCTTGATGCTAGATTGTTTAAAAGAAAAAGAAAAAGAAAACACCTAATCAGCATGTTAAAAATCATAGAATAGGAAAAGGAGATCGGGCCAAAAGAACCTACCTGTATAATTGCACCGGTATGACACCACAATTGCATACTGATCATTAATCAAAGTAGGGTTTCTTCCATCCAGACTTAATTTTGATGTTCTATTTTGAAATTGTTTTGAAAATTGAGAACTTGTATCGTGTTGAATATTGATACTCTTCTTCATAGAAGTGGCTGGTTTAACGACAAAAGAATGCTCTTCACCTCTCCTGTACAAAAAAGAGAAAAAAAACCTTCTAATAAGATGACGACTATTAGGGTTGATCACAGACACCAATCTTGAGTTAACCAACATGAAAAAATATAATCATGCACTTAAGTAAAGAAAATATTAGATAATCAAATAAAAGTCATGCCTAAAGTAACACAAGTTCATTACATCATTCATCCTATGAGCTGAATATTTTTTTATCGAAAACAATGATACATATATTTTTCACCAAGGTCATCTCAGTTATTTTATGCAATATTAATACACATCATTATTAACAAGTAAATCACACATGCAAAAAGACCAACTAGCCATTATAGAAAGGAAGAGTTCACTCCTTCCTTCTCTTATCCTCTTTCCCATGGCATGATTATCTCAAATTTTGTTTTAAAATTAATGAAACAATTCAGTGAAGCCATGAAAAGTCATCTATTATATAGTTTGCTTCAACTGGAAAAAGAAAAATGAGATAAATATTCAACTCAAGCCTATCTACTATATATAACAGTGATTGAGGGTTTCAAGCACAAGATTTTTTCCCCCTAAAATACCCTTATTTATATATTAGCCATAAACATTTTGAAATTCTTAAGACTTGAACTCAAGACCATTTATTAAGAGAACAAAGTACTTACCATTTTGAATAACCCCATATTTTTTACTATTATACACAACAAAAGGGTGGACTAATATGCACAATATCCACTATTAACAATACCAATTTCCTCTTAAAATTGAGTAGAAATAATATTTTAAAATGTTACTCCATATGCCTGAATATTGCTAGTGCAGAAGATTATATTTTAACCTTAAAAATGATGGGAGTAAAAACAAAGGTAAGCAAATCAATAAATAGTCTTTTCATATATATTATCCCATGCCTTGACATTGTCTATGCTACATATGATATCCACAGATTTGTCTAGTTATATTTTACCACCCCTCCCCCCCTCCACCCCCCTTCCTTTTCCTTTTTCTCTCCCCTTCTGTTTCTTTTGCAGAGAATTTTTCTATTTTTTCATGAGGGTGGTGTCCCTCAGCACAAGAATATGAAACTAAAATGCCAAATTTGCAGCCTAGCATGATATCAAATAAGTAACAATAGAAAGTTGAAAAAAATAATAAGATATTCATTCCAGATAACAACCTAAGGGTTAGATTTGGTAAAGAATGGTCATTTCCAGCTTCAACACATGAAATCAGTAATGATGGCATTGGTTCATTTCTTGTTGTCTCCTCCAAAACAACAGATATTGTATCTATAAATATCACAATATCAGGAACATTTGAAGGAGCGACATTCTGGAGACAACTTAAGAAAAATTAGTCAAGGCAGAACTAAAAATATATGTTGTAGTAAAAGACCAAAAAGAGAAGAATGAGAATATAATATGCAGAGGACAAGAATAAAAAGTCAAATAATTTGATCCAATGAAATCCTAGTTCAGACCTTCATCTGAATACAAAGAAGATCCTCTGAGTTGCAGTCAGCAGCAAAAGAGTGAATCTCCAAAGGTTGTACTATCTCAAGTTTTCTTCTCCATCTTCTTCCTGGAGTATGGAGGCCTTCTAATCCACAACAGACAGAAAATCTTTCTTGCTCCAAAGAGACTCCTCGAAAAGATAGTAGTCCTTCCAATGCAAATTTTCTCCTCAAGTAACTGTTAGATAGGATTTGATCCCTGTTCTCAAGGAAGTTTGACATAGAACTAACTGCTTTTAAATAACCAGATGGACTGCTCATACTTTGGGGTAATGATGACATGGAGTAACGTCTTAAATTAGGAGGAGATTGCAGGCGAGGTGAAAGATTGTTATCTAATGGAAGCATCCAATTTAACAATTCAGCACATGGATCCTCATTTGTATGTTCTACCTCGAAGTGGTCATTGATAGGCAGTTTTCTCTCTGGACACTTTTCAAATTGGAGAACTTCAATACAAGGATCTTTAAGAGAGTCTACACCAACATTCATCTGTAAAAGAATCTGCATCCTTCCATACAAGAACATTAAATTAGATTAGGCAAACGATTGAAAAAAGAGAAGGTTAGACAATTAAAGGGGAAGAAGCCAGAAAATCTTACAAGACTCGGACACAAATTTAACAGAAAATATTACTTTATTTGCATTGAAATTTAAATATACAAACAAAACATCCTTGTTTCTCTGTAAATTTCAGATAAACTAAATGCATCTTCATAGTTTCCAAAGTTTATAGCACATACCACGATGTCTCCATTAGGAAGAGCAGAACACTTAACAGAATCTCTCACCAATCCTCCAGAAGTGGTGGCATTAAAATTTCCTCTATCAATAACCACTCCGGTAGAAGACAATGTAGGCTCTTCAATTTGAATATTTAAAGCCTTTAGGCCATTTGCATCAGAAGGGTTAAAAAAATTTATTGCACTGCCTCTTTTGGACCACAAGGGTTCATCAAATTCTGAAATCCTCACAAAAAAGTGTGAATTCTCAAATTTTTGTAACAACAATTCAGTTCGTCTTTTCTGTGCCTCCATCCTACAAAGGGATTCACCATCAATAAAATCTTCCAGATGCTCTTCAACACTGGTACTTAATTGCCCTTCTCTAGATATTAAATTGTTTCTGTTTTTAATGTTTTCATTTTCTCTCTCAGGGCTTTGACCTACGCCATTCTTACTCATCGCTGTAGCAACTGGAGTAATCATGTCCGTATCCTGCTTAGATGCAGACAAGCATGCCAAGATATAAACTTGTTCACCTGAATTACATGCTTATATTAGGTCTGCTAAACTTTTTGTGGAAGCCAGCTGACCAATTAAGTATATCCCAAAATCAAGATTTATATATTTCAAAAATAGTCTATTACCAGGAAAAAGAAATGAACGGTCAAGTGAGCACAGGGACTGTATATCTGGTACGTGATTCCAGTTTTCAGGAAGTTCCTCTACCAAAAAGATAACAAATTAACAGTTAGATTTATCATGTTTTATATGAAGAGCAATCTCACCCATAACATCACATGGCAGAGAGGAAATACTTAAAATACATAGATTTGTCTAACTCTATCATTTGCTAGAAAAAGCATGTTATAATCATAATTTAAGTCATGTATAAGCTTAAAACAAAATTAACAACTTGTGCTAGGACTAGAAGAGAAGAAGATGACGATGTCCTCATATATAAATTTTTAGCTACATTACAATTCCATGCTGATATCCTCTCTAGAGCACTTGCTATACTTTACAGTCACTATAATGCAACTTTTAAGAATGCATCTATAGTAAGTTCACTTATTATTATAATAACATATAAAACCAATTTCTCCCATTTCATGCAAACAATGACAAATGCTAGTTACTTTCTCCCTGTTCAAGAGTGTCAAGCTATTTAAAAAAGGCATCGCTATCCAGAACCAGATATTCGTCCTCAAGCAAATATCACAATTCATTAGATCACACATCATGCTTCGTAAAGGGAAGATCTTATAGCTTTACTTCAGTAAATAGGCAAAGATTCCAGACGAAAATTTGATAGCACAACTTAATTCCCTCAACCATGAGAACTACCGGATTCTTGGAAATTTACTTCTGCTTTCAATATTTTTAAAGCAAAACCCTTTTTTATTCTTTTTAGAAAGAAAAAGAGCTCAACACAATAAGGTGGAGCATTATCAACAAGCAATCTACACAAATCCATAATCCAAGAGAAAGAACAGACCTCCTAAAAACCACTAAACTGCCAAAAATAAATAAATAAATAACGGATTACATAAAGCAATAAACTCCAATGTCATCTCCAGCATTGCCATAAAAAAGCAATGGAGTCAATTGCTAATGACTGCATCAACCCCTGTCAATGTATTCTAGAATATTTTCTCATTCCTAATCAACTATTTAGATAACAGCAAAGAAACCTATTAGCTTCCGGATCTCTATCCTCATGAACACAGCTATCCAACTCTCAAAGTGCTCTTTCATAGTACTCTGAAAGGTCTAGGTTCGTCTGAATTGCTGGAGCCAAGCACACACAAAATACTCAACAGTTTCAAAATGTTTCCTGCATAGCACATTCAGCATAGCACATATTCATTTATTCCTACTATCAGGAACACCTAGTCTAGCTAGTTGGTCCTTAGTATTGACTCAATCAACTAGCACAAACTAAACAAAAATTCTACCCAGGTAGGTACCAGTCCCTTTTAGACGACTTTGGTAAAGCTATAGCTCGCCACTTATTCTGTCAACTTTGCAGGGCAGCCTGCAACAGTTGCACAAAGGAGTTAGTCGAAGATAAACCTTTTCACTGTCAAATTTTCACACCACTTTGTCCTCCCTCTCTATCACCAAACAAATTGATTGCAAACCCCATGTGGTTGGTTTAACAATTCAAACTCCCATTGGGGAAGTTTCCTCTGTCGTTGAAAGCTCCATATTCAATCCAACCCATTCCAAAACCCGCACTTCCCAACGGTAGATTCTTGTTAGTTTAACACCAAGAAGAGATTTTGAAACGAGACTTTCAGTTTTCCATATTATAACCATGAATCCTCCCAAAACCTT
Organism: Arachis hypogaea; assembly: GCF_003086295.3. NCBI lineage: Eukaryota > Viridiplantae > Streptophyta > Magnoliopsida > Fabales > Fabaceae > Arachis > Arachis hypogaea. The sequence goes on from NC_092040.1 coordinate 19,824,412, forward strand.
GTTCTTCTCCCATCCCGTACATCCATGGCTAAACCATTAACTATTTTATCTTGCATATGTTGTTCCTTTATTCCAAAGAGGATAATCTTCTTTAGAAAATCTCCACCAACATTTGAACAAGGTTGTATTGTGAATTACTGCATCCCCCACTCCAAGCCCTCCTAACTTCTTCGGCACTATAACAATTCCCACTTAACTAACTCCATTCCTAGCATCCCATCTTCTTACCCCAAAAGAACCTCCTTTGCACTATAATGTGTTTCTAGTAAAAGTTTGGCATCTTATACAGTGTAAGATAATAGATAGGCAAACTATTGATACAAACTTAATGAGCACCAGCAAACCTACTTTACTCAGTACCTTGGCCTTTCAAAGACTCAGCTTAGCTTCTCCGCTACCTTATCAATAACTGATTTTCATGTTTTCACTAGCCTCGGGTTTGCACCAAGTTATATTCTCAAGTACTTCACTGGTAGCTATGCTGACTTACAACCAAGAAGGTCAGACATCTATTGCACCCATTCCCAGTCACAGTTTATTGGGCTCAAGCTTGACTTGTTAAAGTTGATACTCAACCCAGAAGTGATCTCAAAGCACCATATTAGCCTCTTGTAGCTTCTTATTGTCTCTTCATCTTGCGAACAAAACAGAATAGTACCATCCGCAAACTGCTGATGAGACAGCTCTGCACCATTCCTGCCTATTAATGGTGGAGAAATGTGCCCGTTTTTCACTTCTTCAGCTATCATTCGGTTCAGGACATTCACCCCCAAAACAAAGGAACGGTGGGATCAAGTCACATTGTTGCAACCCCCTCTCCATCACAAATGGCTTCAATGGGGCCATTGAGCAGTAATTTCTGCATTTTAGCAAACTTTATATGCTATAACTATAGCATCTTATACACTTAGCAAGAATTTCACCTACTCCATTCAACATAATCATATTCATATCTTAAACTATGAGGAATTGAATAGGAAGAACCAAGCAGCCAAAAATAAATAAGTAATTTGTTAAGGTGATGATATTATAAGCATTACTATTACACATACTGAATGGAATAGTGATGAACCCTTCTTCTATAGAAACATCAAGGTGCTTATTTGGTAAGCTTGGAACAAGACCAGCGATGGTAGCATCATCGCCATGGCGCGCGTGCGAATCCTGAGACGCCAGCTTCTCTAGATTAGACCCAGACGCAGACCTAGGGGGCGGAAGCGGTGTTCGTTCCGAGTATGAACTCGACGAAGACCGCATCAAAAAATTCATGGTGCCACAAAAATAAAGGAGAACGACGCAATTCTGCAAATTCAAAAGGATACGTTTCAGTGAAATGCCATATTGAAATTGCAGTTCCTGATTCTAGAAGTTTCTTTTGTGGAAGACGAAGAGTAAGAAAGTAGAATTGAATTGGAATAAAAAAGCAAAGTGAATGTAAAAATAAGCCTTTTTTTTACAGCAATAATAATAAATTAAACCAAGGAAAAGGTTACCTGTGATGTAAAGATGGAGAACGTAATGTATGTTTGAAGGTGCAGTTGCGAGTTAGATTGGATCATACAAAGCTCTATCACAATCTCATCTTTCCCACACTCATACAACATTTGCAAATAAATCTTTTTTTTTAACTTCTAATTTTAGCAGTTACGTACTTTGGTGTCATGTTCTTCAGTTTATCTATTTTCTTTAAAAAAAATAACTTCAGGTGATTGCTAATTGGACTGATTTTTTTTTTTCAATATGAAAAAATATTTGGTAAAACACGTTAAAATGAATCTGTATGAAATAATAGTATTGATATGGATGGTATTAGAGCAAAATACAGGTTAAATAATAATATTTTATATGTTCTACTTTGTTGTGTTGAGTTTTTTTTTTTAAATTTGTGCATAATATTTTTTTATTTTTGTTATCTATGAAACATAGTTTACTATTTGTATTTTATAATTTTTTTAGTTTTCTTAGCCGTGTAAAACGTTAAGTTATGATTTTCTTTTTATAATATTTTTTTATTTTTCCAAAAACGTAGCCTATGATTTGCTCTTTTTTATTGTTTTTATGTACTTGTAAAATACATGTTGCATTTTGTATTTTTTTTAAAATTAAACGTAAGTTTTTATTTTAAAAATGTAAGCGGTATTTTATTCCGAGAGTTTTGTATATAAATATTGGAGTAAATGGTTAAATTAGTTTCTAAAAGATTATTCGTTTTTTAAATTAGTACCCGAAAAATTTTTTAAATTAAAATTATCTTTTAAAGATTTTAAATTAGTCATGTTAGTCTTTGCGTCACTTTGTTTGTTGATGGTATCAAAATTTGTTAATATAACATATTAAGTGACACTCCAATATACACTTAAGTCTTAAGAGTCTTAATTAACTATTAACATGATTAGTTTATAAAATTAGATCAAATCAACTCCAAATTAGGGGATTCCAATACCTCAAGTTCTCTATTCAATTAAGTTTTGATTTGATCTAATTTCATAAATTAATCATGTTAATATTTAATTAAGACTCCTAAGTGTATGTTTGGGTGTCACTTAGGCTTCGTTTGGTTACTGTCTTCAAAATATATAGACACAGACACAACTATACCAAAAGACACAGACACAGATAGACATAAATTTTTTAACGTGTTTGGTAACAGTGTACAAGACACAACAATTTAATTCAAATGTCCATTTTATCCTTATTAGTTCTCTACCATCATCTTCCACCAACATTAAAGTTGCTGCCACCATAACTTTCTACCACCACCACTGTCACCTGCAATTTTTTAACTTCATCGCAAAATACTATCTTCAACTTTCATTTATTCATCAGTAATTTAATTTTCTCATTTAAAAAAAATGAAACAAGTTGAAATAAATAAATAAAAAAACAAAAATAAGAAGACAGATCTCAAGAATGATGGACAACTATTTTGGGTGTTTTTAGTTTTTTTCGCCTTTCTTAATAAAATTGATTCAAGTAATAGTGGAGACGAATAGATCTGAGCAACACCTGATGAATGTAGAGGAATAAATCTGACCGAAAATGATGACTCATGGTAGTGTGTGAAGAGAGAAAGAGAGAAAAGGAGGAAGAAGAAAGAAGGGGCGTCAATGGTGGCGGTCCGTGACAACGGTATGGAGGGGCACAACAATGGAAAGAGAAGCAGAGTGATGGGTGTGGTGATGCAAAGAGAGAAAGAGAGAAGGAGATGAGAAAGAGAGGAGAGGCAATGGCTATGGCGGTGGTGTAGAAGAGGGACACAGCCATGGAAGAGGGAGGATGGAGGAAGAAATGTGGAGGTTGAAAGGATTTTGGGGTTAGAAACACAGAATAGAGAAGATAATAAGAGAGAAAAAGGGGAATTATGGTTAGATTAATTAGGGACATAGTTGGAATTTAAAAAAAAAGTAGGGATAAAAATGTAAAATTTTGTGTCTTATAAACTGTGTCTCAATGTCTCAGCTAAATGGAGAGACACTAAAAACATGTATTTTGTGTATACTTGTGTACTACCGTGTCCATCATAAATTTGTGTCTCAACAAACAAACGGTGGACATGTGCCACCGTGTCCATGTCTTTAGTGTCTAGAGACACCAACCAAACGCACGCTTAATGTATTACATTAACAAATTTTGACACTATCAACAAACAAAATGACAAAAGGACTAACATGACTAATTTAAAATTTTTAAAAGACGAATTTGATTAAAAAAATCTTTTAGGACCAATTTAAAGAATGAGTAATATTTTAAGGACTAATTTGACCATTTACTCATAAATACTGTTACTACTTAATTTTTTCATACTTGTGAATTTTTTCTAACACTTAGTGGTGTAAAAAAAATTAAGAGAGTGAGATTTTTTTTTTTTGAAAGGGGGTATATATTAAAATTAGAGATGGCCATAATATTCAAAAAAACCAAATTGGTTACAACTGATGGAGATTCTTCCACCCAAATTCTATTTGATGTGGATAGTGCTATTTTTGTTAAGCTATTTGCAACTCTATTACCATCTCTCCTAGAGAGATTTGTCTACTTCTGAACCTATACAAAAGGCTTTTACAATTTAACACTATAAATTCAAGATTGTTTAAGAAGGGAATGTCTTTCTCTATAACCCTAATTACGTTTATGCTATTTCCTTCCACCAAAAAGTTAAAAAAACAACCTTTCAAAACCAGATTCAATCCCAAAAAATATACCATTTGGAGCAAAAGTTTATGTCTCTGATTCCTCTTTTTTTCAGGTTAAATTTTGTGGGTAAAACACATGAGATTAATCTCCAAAAAAAATTCAAAGTCCTTTGGCTTGCTTTGGTTTTTCAGAGTTATTTCCAAAAGAAGTTCAAACACTGGTTTGGGTTGCTTCCTTGTGCTGAATTTTTGGGTTGGGACCTGCTGAGATGGTACGCCTTTTGAACCTCAAACTCTTTTGTTCTAGATTATTTTTAATAGTAGCAATCTTTTCGTTGGTTGATGTCAAGTAGTAGTTTTAGAATTTGTTCTGCCTTAAATTGTAAGAAAGTCCGTTTAGTTATCTCCTCCTTCCATGTTAATGACTCTTGATCGATGAGGTTTTTCACTGTGACTTCCTAATCAAAATTAGAACAAGAGTTCCAGATTTTGAAATCATTTTGATGAGGAAGTCACGGATCATCCTAAATTCTTGTTGTTCTGCCATAACCAATTCTCCATAGCCCTCCTAAATTAAGAACCCACTTAGCAGACCAAATGCTCCTCCAAGTATAACTATGCATGTATCCAATTTCAGACTCCAAAAAAATTTATTTGTTAAAATAATTAGCCTTTAAGGTCCTTGCAGCTAGAGAGTCGGGATTCTTGATGAGTCTCCAATCTTGCTTGGCTAAGAGCACTTGGTTGAAAGCTTCAAAACTTTTAAAGCCTATTTTCCCTTCCTCCTTAGATGCACATAGCTTTGACCACTTTATCCAATGAATCTTTCTCTTTCCATTTTTGCTCCCCCAGTAGAATTTGCTAATGACGCTTTTGATATGTTGGCAGAGACTCTTGGGAAGTTGAAAGCACCCCATAATGTATGAAGGTATGACTTGGGAAATAGATTTGATGAGCACTTCTTTTCCCACTTTAGAAAGGCACTTTTTCATCAATCCTTTTAACTTCTTCCAAATTTGATCTTGCACAAATTCAAAAATATGATTCTTTGACCTACCCACGAAGATTGGAATTCTCAAATATTTTGAGTGATTCTCCACTGCCTTTATCTCTAACCATTCTTGTATAAGCTTTTGTCTGAGAGGAGGCACATTTCGGCTAAAGGAGAGTTCAAATTTGTCCAAGTTAACTCTTTGTCCGGAATCCCGTTGGTAGGATTAAAGGATGTTCTTGATCTCTATTATGTCTTGGTTTGATGCTCTCGCAAAAATTATGATATCATCCGCAAAGAAAAGGTGAGAGATCTCTGGGGCTTGTCTTGCAATCTTAATACCTCGAATAGTCTTCCTTTCTTGAGATTTTATAAGTAGTCTCAAAAATATTTCAGCACCAAGAATAAACAGATAAGGGGATAACGGGTCAAAAAGCTAAACTGATGTTGTTGTCCATAAAGCGAAAACTGATGTTATGCATGCGGTGGCGGCAGCTGTGGTTGGTTTGCCTCAGGGTCTCCCTGTGAATTTTTTACTGATAATCTTAGTGATTGCCATACTATCATATGTACCAATCATAGACACTGGAGAAGGATGAAAGTCGTCAGTTTTATCTCTTTTTTACAAGTGAAGGTAGCGCTGATTATTCCACATGTCGACCTAATACCGTTCCATGGCACTGTATTCCAATCAACCGCTGCAGTGAGCTTCTCCAATTTAGAATGGATCGTCTGATGAAGGTTGTGGAAGTCCGAAATGACATCTCACTCAGTCTATTAGGTGTGATTCGATACACTCAAATAACACCAACAGATACTTTGTAAAACACATCTACAATCTAACTATAAGCCCCCAGGCACATTAAGTCCCACATGTGGCCGCCATATAAACTGCACAATAATAAATGCGACAACAATCAATCAACTTATTAAACTTAAATAATATTAAAATAAATCATTAGAATGTACATCGTTCATACCTATGTCATCTAAATTTTGTCTAAATTGCATCATAAACCTTGGCACATAATTTCTTAATCGCCCTGATGATTCCACCTAAATTAGTTTACATTAGTTAGAATCAATTTTCAAAATATAAAACGGATGAAATTGCACATGAAAAATATAACCATTATTGTTGACTAACTTGTACACCAACAACTTTAGGCTTATCATAGGGAGCAGGTGCTATCCACGACATATGCTCCTACGCATAAACAAACAGCTGTATAAGGGGGTTATCCATCGCCTTACAACTATATTTCAATGTACGATACAACGATCTGTATAGATTTGCCAAACAAACTGCCCCCAACTGTAAGTACAAATATGATTGAATTGTCGAAATAGAGGTAAAAACTTTGAGTTAACCGAATTGGTCGATTTGTCGAAAATCACCACAGTTCTAAGCAAGCGAATATGTGATACCAGACATATTGCTCAATAGATTTTTGGGTGTCTAATTTCTCAGTGTCTCTACAGTGCTGAACCATGCTAAGTTTACTTGCCCCAACGTATAATCGTGTGGACCGACTTACCTGTCAAAACTGGTATATATTTGTCTACCAAGAATGAATGACTGCTGTCCGATTTGCCCGTCATGGGTTGGCCATTAACTAGCAGGACAAAAATATGCAACATGTCGTCTAGAGTGATAGTGACTTCACCAGTGAAAGGTAAAATGTGTGTGTTTTAAGCCTCCATTGTTCTACTAAATTAAACAACAATGTAGAGTGTCATTTCATTTCGCCTATTCGTGAGACGTGAATGTACGCGGTTGTTGCTACTGCGGCTGCAAAGCTCTCGTTGTAGATTTCTAGTGGATCAGGTTTTTAGGCAACAAAGTCTTGATAGTCTGCCTAGACAAAAGTAGTAACAACAACAACAATAACTGTATAATAATAATTTTTATTTTTTTATTTTTAAATATATATAACTTTTAGAATGTATAAAAATTATAAATTTAAATTAAATAAGATATTAAAAATATTATTATGTTGTTATTATGTGTAACAAAATCAAGATAAATATTTACAAAGTAAGTATCTATAAATATTATATAAGTTTATTTATTTATTTATTTATTTAACAGTATTTAATTTGACGCAAAGATAAAAATTTATATTCAAAATATTTTTTATCTTTATGCATAATTCTAATAAATAAAAAATATTTTATTTTTTAATTTTATATTTAATTTATTAAACTATCTTTAATTTTATTACTTTTTTCAAAATTATTAATTTATACTTTTATTATATCTCCTCATTGAATCACACACTATTATTTTCTCTTCCTATTATTCTCTATACATATACCTGTCATTGTCTCACCGCCACGGTTGTATATATTGTCTTGTTCTCCTTTTTCATTTTTTTTCTTTTCTTTCCACATTCTCTTCATCCGATCGTAATTAATTATCACCAAGTTTCATTATCGCAACTTTTAATCTTGTCCATTACTTTAATCTATAACCATCCATTCTGTTAACTTTTATGAGTCGTTAAAATGTTAAAAGAATTCATTTTTGTATTTTTTTAATATCTAGATGTATAAAAACAATAAATTTTTTTTGATGTACGTGTTAAGTTGTCTTACTGTTCTATTAACACAAGATTTAAGACAAAAAATATTCAAAATTTTTGCTCAAATTATCAAAATTTGATGTCAGTAATCCATAAAAATAATATCAAAATACATTATTTTTAACTAATATAATAAAAAATAGTACATTATTGTAAATTTCTAACTAATAATTATAAATTTAAGTTGCAATTTAATATAATATTTTAGAACAGAAGACTGTCATTACTTTTCACATTTGACTGCTATTATATAAGTTTTATATTTGCTTTATTGTGTAAATTAATTAAACTATACTTTATTATTTTATTTTGCATGTTCTGAAATAATGTAATCGTACTATAAGGATGACATCAGTTTTCATAATCTAATGCAAATCTTTTTACTATTTTGTTTGTCATTTAAATATTATCCATAAAAAATAATTACTTCATGTGAACACTATATAAAGAGAGACAAAAAAAATTTTGAAATCATAATTCTAATTTATTTCTTAATCTTCACTTGATATAACTCAAATTTAATAGGTTGATGGTGCCACGGCGGTGATTTTTTTTATTAGTTAAAAATTTTCAACTTTCTCTCTCCCTTTCTTACCCTCTTTCTCGATCTCTCTCTCTCCACACTATTTTTAACTTTTTCTATAATAAATATTTTTTAAATTATATAATATATAAAAGATCACGTCTTTTTATTTATCTTGAAAGTTAAGAATTAAAATTAAATGATATTAGTATTTTTTAATAAAATTAAAATAAAAAGATAGAGAAATCCTAAAAGGATAACATTAAGTTTATTATATTATTATATTATTTTTGTACCACATAACGAAAAGTAGAATTCTATATCTTTTTTTGTTGCTTATTTTACTTTATTTTGGTTATCTAAAGTAACTTGTATATTATCAAATTATTTTCTATTATTTATACAATAATTATTTTATTCTTTTAGTTATCCATTAATAAATGTTAAATTAACAATTTTATTTATTGTATTTTAATATCTTTATTTTAATAATATTTTTTGAATTATTTAAATATTTTAATATTAATTATTTAACATTGTCAAGGCCAAAAAAATTAAAAAATAAAATTAATATTACTTCTAAGAATAATTATTATCAAAATTATAAATACATGATAAAATTTTAGAGCACATTAAAATAGTACCATAATAAAAATAATTCAAACATTAATAACAGCATAAATTTATTAAGTGAATGATTATCAAACTTAATATATTGTATTATATATATTATTGGCATGAGATTAATATTTTTTTAATTTCACTAAAAATAAAATAATTTCTTATATAACACATAGCTACTAAGAGTACATTAAAATAAAAGTATAATAATAATAATAATAATAATAATAATAATAATAATAATAATAATAATAATAATAATAATAATAATAATAATATGGATGTAACAAAAAAATTATTACTTATAGTTTATAATTTTTAGGAGTAATCTATAGTATTTTTTTTTTGTAAAATTAATTTAGATAGAGTTTTTGAGGTAAAATATTGATGGTCAGTAATGTGCCTATCTCTGTTTATGATATCTTTAAATGGAGTTGTTGTATTAGTATGAAGTTACATCAAAGTGGATAAGTGTGAAGTTATTCTAATAATATGAATATGAGGTGAGAGAAATTGGTGGGAGTTTTTTAAAACTCAAGAACTGACTTTAAATAAAGGAGTTAATTAGAAGGATACTATTAAAAAGAAATTTTGGACACCAAATTCCATGTTTTGTCATTATATATTGTTAAAGATAATATAATATTAATAAGGTTTAATTACTCTGCCGGTTTTATCGAATTTTTAATTAGTTTTTTATATTTTTTTTTATTTGGGTCCCTATATAATATTAGATTTTATAATTAAGTCGTTATTAATAGTAAACATTAAAAAATATTTATAAATTGTAAATTTACTAATTTAGACATACTCTCTACCTCTAATAAAGTAGAGAAGCAATGGTACTCTCTTCCTAAACATGATACTCTCTTCAAAGTCAAACCTTCCAACTTCAAACACAGAGGAACCACCCCTGCTCTCCATTTCTTTACTCTCTTCGAACCCCAAACACCAATCTCTGAAGCCACCTTCCTCCATTCAATCCAATCCTCTTAGTGGCATTGCGTCGAACACCTTGTCCTCGACCTCACACTTTCCCTTCTTTCTTCCACCCTCATTGCTCTCTACCACTCCTACTACCTCGTCCACCATCTCTTCACCTACTCCTTCATCACCACCCTCCCTCTTACCAACAAGCTTCCTTTCTGCCATAGCAAACCTTTTTTTTATAATCAATACAAATTCATAACCAAAATTTTTGCCATAATTAAATTTTAGCATGATTAGAAGTAGAATTTTTTCTATAATATAATCAGTTAATTACAAGAAAAATACATAATTAGAACTCATAATCAAATTTTTTTTTGCACAATCAATTTTTTTAACATAATTAGTGAGCATAAGTAGAACCAATTTAAAAGCAAAAATAGAAGCAGAATAAACTAAAAGCAAAAGTATAATGAAGCAAAAACAAAATGAAGCAAAAGTAGAATGAAACAAAAGTAAAGTAATGAAGCAAAAGCAAAAGTAAAACAAAGCAGAAGGAAAGCTGAATCTGAGACCGAATGTGAGACAACGAGCAACGAATACCAAGAATGGACAGAAAGGGAGCAGCTAGTCAGCGACCTTCTCCAACGATGATGGCAGTAGTGTCACTCTCCACCTATCTCTTTCCCCCTGCAACGTGATCTCCCTTAAGCGGTCTCTCTCTCATTCTATCTTTTTCTCTCTTCCATCGTTTTGGGTCTCCTTCTGTCTCTATGGCAGTGGCGATGACAAAGAATAACCGACAACTGTGGTAGTAGTCTCCACTTCCTCTCTTCTTACGTCTACCCTTTACCCGCACCACTTTCTCTTCCTCCTTTTTCTTCTTTCTCTCTTTTACTTTCTCTTCTCATCGTCTCTGTGTGAGCGTGAAAGAATGTTGAAGGCTCTTTTGTAATTTAGAAAATAATAAGTATTGTCCTTTAGGTTTTCTTATTTTATGTGTGGTATATTCGCTTTGTTTAAGAAAAAAAGTATAGAAATTTAATATAGAACTCAATTAAAAAAAATATAAAAATTTAGTTGAAAATTTGAAAAAACTATAAAAATCAGCAAAACAATTAAACCTAATAATAATACTCGTATAATAATAATAATAATAATAACAGAGTAATAATATATTAATAATGTAAAATCGCAGTAATAATATAATACAACTAATAATAATAACAATGGATTGTCTAATAATAATAATAATAATAATAATAATAATAATAATAATAATAATAATAATAATAATAATAACAGTATAATATTAATAATATAATAATATTAATAATTATAATAATATAATAATAAAAATAATACCCTATATAATAGTATTATTCTAATGATATAATAGTAACAGTTCACTCATAATAACAACTAGTGTAAGGTTCGTGCGTGTGAATCTATTATAAAAATTTCTTATTACATGTTCAATGTTGCTAATACTTATAACTTTTCATTACTAAAAATCTCTAGTGTATAAACATATAAAAATTTATTGTAAAATTTCATAGTCTATTTTACTGGTGGCATATTAATAATTTGTTTTTTGGGCCCATATCAGTTCAATGATTTTTTAGGCCCATAACAGCAGCCATTACTTATACCCATAATAGCAACCTATGATGCACGGACACTAACACGGATACAGGACACGACACGACACGAAACACGCTAACATGCGAATTTTAAAATCTTATAAAACACGGGAACACGCATACATATAAAATATAAAGTATTTTTTTAGATAAATCATAATGATATTTTGATATTTTATTGATATTGAAATATAAATTAATTTTTTATTATTTTTAATGTCTTATTTTAATTATATCAAGTATTTAAAATATCTTTTTGTTTTAATAAATAATAATATATACTATAGCTAAATTTATTTCAAGAATATATCTTAACAATAAGACTAGACACGCTGACACGTGATAGTATTTAGGTGTGTCTAAATGTGTCTGACGAAGAATTTTTTATTTTTTATTAAGACACGATTGAATACAACAGACACGAGTGTCGGACGAATATCGAACGAGTGTCGTATTCGAAATGTATTCGACACATAGACACGACAACTCAGCCAAGTGTCCGTACTTCATAAATAGCAACCATTACTTATAAAAAGTTCAAATTTACCACCTAAAACAAATTGTACTAAAGCGGACAATTAATGGTAAAAATTGTCCCCTTTATTAATACACATTAAAATATAGATAAAATTAGTATGTAAGCAAAATAAATTATAGAATTTAAATAGTACATAAATTAAAATATAGACGTTGATAACTTACAAAGTATATTAAATGAAACACAATTCCCAATATTTTCTATAACGGGTGTCTATATTCATAGTGACTCCCTCATCACCTATCAATGTGTTGCTTTCATTACTTTTAAGTTCAAAAAACAATATAAACAATGATCCATCAAAACTTCACATTTCTAATCCGCTACGAAGGTTCGCGAGAAAGTCCAGCGATTATCAGCATAACTATTGAATTGGTCTTTGATTCTCATATCTATAACTCCCAATGAATACTCCTTTAATTGTGAGTGTTTTGCAATTTTTCACTTTCGTATTTTTAGTAAAGGCTGCTTGTCTTCTCCTACTATAGCCGATTCAATGGCTTTCATCCAAAATAAATCTTATTATAAATTTTATAACTATTATCTGAAAAAAATTCTGTCAACTATTCATATAATATAGGAAGATGTTCACATGTACCGTTGTGTTTGAATAAAACATGTTATTTCATTACTTTTAGTCATAGATATATATATTAAAATATATAGATGGTGGAGATTTTGATAAATTTTGTAGAATAAATTCTATTTTTCTAAGTACACAGAGCAAAAGAGATGTGTTAATCCAGTATCTCATCTTATAAAAATAAAAAAGACACTTTTGTGCTACCTACTTGGCTAATAAATAATGCCTGATGAGTCAAGCGCTATTTTATTAAATAAAAGCTAAGTCACAGGCTCACAGTTTAGCTAAAATTTAATGAGCTTTTGACCTAAAATAAAATAGTAGATAAAATAAATAAAATTATAAATTAAGTTAATACAACTTATAATAATAATAATCACAAAAAGGTATAATTTTTTTTTGTTAATTTTCAAAAAAAAAAACTTGTTAATAACTTTATATGTGTGATGCACTTTAAAAAAAAATGAGTATAGATAAATATGAGAGAATTATTTTTCCAAAAAAAAAAAACATTAGATTCTTTTAATTTCTTAGGTTGTGGTGAAAAGATTTAACAAACTTAGTTTAGATATTTTTAACATTTTATAAGAAGTAAAAAAATATCTATAACAACTGAATTTATTAATATAAAATTTAGGACATATGAAATTATATTTTAAAATAGATAAATTATTCATTAATTATATTATAAAATTGAATAAATATGCTATTTGTTTTCAATATTTATATTTACTTTCATATTATTTCAAGAATTTTGTTCAATTTTATTTTTTAATCTTAAATATATTTTATTTATAATTTTAGAGATTGACAATATTAATAGAGAATTTAATAATATATAAATACTAACATAATTTATTGTTTGGATACGGCAGAACTAGAGTTTATATAAAGTTAACATCTAAAAATATAATTGAAATAATTTTAAAATATTAAAGATAAAATTAATATTAAAGATACTTTTAAAGATAAAAAAATATGTTTATTATTAAGTTTATTTTCAATTTTTACATTATGATTGAATATCCTTAAAAAGGATACCATCTTTGTAAAGACTAATCATTTATTATAGTATAGTTTTCATTGACAATAATATGAGAATATGATAAATATCACATGCTTGTTTAGTAATTATAATAAACTATTCTATAATTTCAATCTTCTTGATTTGCTAAATAATTTTATATTATATTTATATATAAATATTGAATTTTTTTTTATTTGAAGTAATTGTTTATATTTAATTTGTTGGATTGTTTAATTTACATAATGAATATACACTTGTATATAAATATTGAATTTACTTTTATTTGAATATACACTTATATTTAGATTATTGATCTCTTTAATCTCTAATTCACTTAAGATTATATTAAAAAAAAATCTCAAACTTAATAAGTAACTCATAATAATGATGTATTTTGTATATTTAATTTTTTTTTTGTTGTTCATCCAATATTCAAATTTTTTTTTAATTTGGACTAGATCCAGGTTGCACACCTCCACATTAAATTTCAAAAAATGAATTCAAGTCGCTTACTATTAAGACAATTTTATACTTAACTAAGAACCTTAACTTATTTTAGATATAAATATCTAATTAAGAGACTTAATTTATTAAGAAAAAAATTTTTGTCCTTTAAATGTACGAAGCCATTATACATAATTTATACTAAGACCCAAATTTTCTATTAATAGCTTGACCAGTGAAATTTTAATTAAGAGAATTTTTTAAATAACTTTAACACAAAATTTTTCTTTAAGATTTACGTTTAAGTGTTTATATAAAAATATATAAAAAGAATTGAATTATCTATCTTTCTCTTATTATTGTTATAGATATATAGAGTATGATGTCAACAAAAATTTTTAAATTTTATTTTATTATATTTCAAATTGAATTAGTTCATATCTAATCTCAATTTGAAATGAATTTATTTAATTTCTTATCCAAATTTAATTAAAAATCAAATCGAAAACTAATAATAAAATATATTCTTAATTTATATTTAATATTTTTAATAATCATGTAATTATTATATTATTAGTATTAGCAAATAATATAATAATATTTTAATTGGAGTATTTATTTTATCAAATTAAATTCTATAATTTAATTATTAAAATAATAATTAAATAATTTTTTAACAAAAATTGTAATATATATTAGTGTGTGCTCTAATATATTCAATACTAAATAGATAATAAATTAGATATATTAAATTTACTAATAAAAAATATGATCTAAAAATATTCTTTAAGAATACTATTAAAAATAAATAAATTTTTATCTTTGTTTTAAATTAAATACTATTAAAAATAAATAAATAAAGTTAATAGTGTTTATAAATAGTTAGTTGTTAATAATATTTTTAAATTTTATTTTGATTTTGTTACACGTAATAACAATTTAATAAATTTATTTAATATTTTATTTAATTTAAATTTATAAATTCTATACATTCTAAAAATTAAATAACTTATAAAATTTTTATTTTTGTTTTTAAATTTTTTATTTTTAATATTTAAATTATTTTATCAAATTTATAATTTTAAAATAAAATTATAAATTAAAAATTAATCTCTTAAAAACAATAGAAAAGTGGATGAACAGGCATAATAGTGTTTAATTTTAATTTAAGGATTAACAATTATTGCTAACTACTTTGATCATACAAAGATATAATTCATGAAAAATTCTAAGTAATTGAACTCTAATTTTTTGGTAATTCAACTTCCTCTAACTTAATCAACCGTTAATTCTTTGATCAATTAATTATGCTAAAAGATTGAGTACAATCTCTGATTTATAAGTCATACCATTTTTAAGAACCCAAAAGAAACCTAATTACATGTCACGTATCAAATTAGTTTTAGATAATTGAAGAATTACGAGAAAGAGTTTTTAGCCTAATTTTAATGATTTTGACTTTTCCAAGATTTAGGAGAATTCAATTTAGATTAGAGTTATTTTTTTAATATATTCTAATCCTTAGAATGAAGAACGAAACTCAATTCTTAAATAAAAACAGTACATTAATCAAAGTCCTTAGGTAGCGTTTGTTTTGATGTACTCAGATAGAGACGGAGAGACTGAGACTCAGTATCATGTTTGTTGGTTCAGAGACTGGTACTAAAATTTATGTCTCTGTCTCTAAAATTTCAGCACCTCCAAAAAGTAGGGACACAGGGGACTAAAATTTTTAGAGATGGATACTGAAACTTTAATAATATTTTATACCTAAAATACCCTCATTTCAATTAATTAATTCTAATTTTATCCTTTGTGCTAATTAAATTAGAGTTTCATTTTTGTTTCAATTTCTTTCTCCCATTTTGCACTAAACAGAATACTGAGATTTATTTCAATCTCTGTCTCTTAGGTAGCGTTTGTTTTGAAGTACTGAGACAGAGACTGAAAAACTGAGACTCAGTATCGTGTTTGTTAGTTCAAATACTGGTACTAAAATTTCTGTCTCTCTCTCTAAAATTTCAGTATTTTAGTACCTCCAAAAAGTATGGACACAGGAGACTGAAATTTTTAGAGATGGAGATTGAAACTTTAATAACATTTTATACTTAAAATACTTTCACTTCAATTAATTAATTTCAATTTTACCTTTTGTGCAAATTAAATTAGAGTTTTATTCTTGTTTTAATTTCTGTCTTCCACTTTGCACCAAATAAAATACTGAGATTTATTTCAATCCCTGTCTCTTAGTCTCTGTCTCTCAGTCTCAATCTTTCCGTCTCTGTCTCTCCACCAAACGCTACCTTAATCTCTTTCTTTCAGCCTCAATCTTTTCATTTCTGTCTCTCCACTAAATGCTAAATATTCTTTTCTTGTCATTAAATCTATTAAATGTATAATTTTTGTCCGAATTTTTTGTTTTTGAAATATTAGATGTTGAACAAGTTGTATTTTAAAAGATGTGAACGAGAATGTTGTGATAGTTGTACTTTTAAATTTTTTAAAAGATAAATAAAAAATTTAAAAATTAATTTTGAAGGAAAAATTGCGAGAAGAGCTCAATAATTTTAATTGTAACGTTAATATTTGAAAAAAAACAATTTTGATATATATTATTTATTTATTTTATACAGTATTATCTTTTATCAAGGCCGTTAGTGAATATGTTTATAATATTTTACTAAAAAATTGAATAATTTGTTAAGAAATATAAAATTAAATATATTCGTTACAAATGGTATGTGTTTTAAGAATGGCATAAAGATTTAATTCTCATTGGAATAAATAGTGGCTCACGATCCATTATTAGCCAAGTCAAGAAATTAAAAACTCAACTAATGAATGTCACAATTAAAACTGATAAATGGGTCATTTCAGTTTTGCTTCCAAGGATAAATTTATCTTTAAGTTCTTCACTACAAGACAAATACATAATGAAAATCGAATAATACAAAAAAACATGGTATTTCATACTAGTACAATGGAACATGTGATAATTTTCCTATAATATATTGAAATCGTGCCTTTGATTACAATCTTCATGTATTTCTTGAACAGTATCTATATTGACTCTGTTCTGATCCTATTACAATGGGTAACATTTAGGAAAAAGGTATTTCCAAATCAACTGCACATATTATAGCAATAGGTTACTGTAATTCGAAATTCGGTGTGTATGAACCACTGTATCATAATAATGTATTATTAATTAATTTATGTAGATAACTATTTCGAATCACTTTATGATAATATCAACAACTTTATTATTCCAGCAAATTTATTATTGATTATTTTATACACGTGTTGTGCAGCTAGCTATACTTTCAGATTCCAGCTAGTGTTAACATTTTGGACAATGGCTAATGGACAATGCCCTCCAAAGGTGGTCCTCAAACATGGATCTTTTCATGTAGTTAATGCATGATAATAATCTAATTAATACCCTTAGAAATTCATTTTATTGTGGCTCAGTTGGCAAACCTATATCTTATATCTCAATCTACAACTAATCATTATATCAATTATCTTTAACTTTCAGTTCTCGTAATTAATTAATGTATGATTTATTGACAAAATGAGTTTACAATCGATTTTCCTCTTAGCGGAGGCTGAAGCCAATCAAGTTGTCCACTCCTGTTGTTCAAATCCAAGTAAGTTACTTATATTCTATGATAATCATAAGTAGCTTATATTCTATGTGATTTGTTTAAGTGGCATAACACTTTTGATATACAGATGCACTTGATAATAATGTTTAATAATGTGATTTATAAAATTTGTTTCAATTGCTTTGTGATCCTAAGGTTGTGTTATCATCTAAAAACTCATCTAATATATAGCTATTATGCTTAGTTAGAAATAGTTTTGTTACTAAGCTTGATTTATAAAAATTTATATAATGAGAAGTAAAGGAATCTAAGTACCTGATTCATAAGCTATTTTAGATCAAAATATCCATAATGCATACTCCAACTTAGCCTACTGTTGATGAAGCTTATGCATTTAAATAAGATTTCTGAACACTTCTTGAATACGATATTGTCTGTCATTGTTCTGTTATCATCGTCATGACATAACAATATCTCAAGCCTCTCTCTATTTGTCACCCTAGATGCTGCTACATACAACTGATCCTGTATAAATACTGGTTTTTTCAGTATCAACCCAACCTTCAACAGTGATTGTCCATGACTCTTATTTATAGTCATTGCATACAATACCATTATAAAAATTGTCTACGTTGGAATTTGAATAGTATTCAGTGATCGAATGGGCTTAGAGTCATCCTAGGAATAAAGATCTTTTGGCCTTTGTTCTTTTCGGTGTTGCTGCGTGCTTCTATGATGTGCTTACCAAGCTTGGTTACAACCAATCTTGTATCATTACACAAACCTATCGTGTGGTTGATATTCCTTAACAACATTATAAGGGTTCCGATCTTTAATGTCAACTCATAATTAGGAACCCCAGAGCATCTAATCATGTTTAAGAATTCATGTGTATGTATGGATGCCAATAAGTCATTATTGGACTTTGTTGGGCATGTTTTGTCTCAGATATAATATATTTGTGCTTCAGTAGGATTTAAGCTCATCATATAGTTGTTTAATTCGTCAACGATCTACAAGGTTAGAGCAAGTTTTGTTTGGTCTTGAATTTGATCATCAATATTTAAACCCGCAAAAAGTTCTGGATAAGTAACTTTGTAAATTGCCTTTATTAGGTCACCCCAATGTTTAACCAAGATGTCATCTAGGATTTTAATTTTGTCAAATACATCACCTTGTGTGCTGTTACTGCCATCACTAATACCAAGTATTCATTCAGCAAAATATTTTAACTCAAATGACGTTGTGTTGGATTTAGTGGCCTTCAATCTCATATTTCTAGTCAGTGTAAACAGCTTGTAACTATTCCAAATGTATGATGAGTTTATAGTTGCATTAACAATCTCTTGTCTAGTTCCTTTAGGAATAATAGGGAGAATTTATCGAAAATCACCATAAAAAACAACTGTCTTCCCTCCAAATGGTTGGTCAAGGCTGTTATGGTTCTTGAATCGTAAAATGTCACGTATAGTTCTGTCAAGAGCTTCAATACAAAATCTGTTCACCATGGGGGCCTCATCCCAAATGATTAGCTTCGTCTTGATTAACACCTCAGCTAATGCGCTGCCCTGCCTTATGTTGCAAGTTGAGAATTCATTTAAGTTTAGTGAGATTGCAAACCGTAAGTATAACTTGTGATTTTGATCTCAATGCAGAGGCTAGTATCTTCCAAACAAATATTTTTCCAGTACCCCTATAACTATAAAGAAAGAATACTCCTTCGTTCTCACTCTAAACTACCTCCATGACTTTTTGATAGATGATATGAGGATTTATACCGGTTCAAAATTTAACAAAATAATTTCGTTGTGAGCATAGTCCAAACCGACAATCGATCCTCAAATTAAAGTTTAATTTTTGGTTGTCACGAATACAAACCCAATAAAAATAACCAAGAGTATTACTCCCGGGTCGTTCTCCCTAAAAATTGCAATTGAATGCTCAATTATTGGTTATGGGGTTCAAAGGGGTTTGCAAATAAGGGGACAAGAAATTAAATGGCAAAAAATTAAAGAAAACAAATAAAGATAACAAATGCTAAAAAGATGCATTCATGGCAAGGGTTGAGAATCTAGGCTTTCTATCCTAGTCATTAATGATCATACAACAATTAACAAGAGCTAATCCTATTAAGTCATCTTTAACATAGGAAGAAGGTATAATGTCATCTTCATATTGAGAGAAAGTCAAATAGGACTAGTTAATCTCAATCCAAAAGTCCTAATTAACTTACTAATTAAATTAGTAAGAGATTAGAGTCAATGAAAATAATATTAACTAACAACTCTAGATCACCAATCTAAATTAAGTATTAATGACTCAAGATTTTCCAATTTCTCTTTCCAAGTCAAGAATGCTCAAAAACTACTCTAACATCCAACCAAATATTTTGTCAAACACTTGGAAGGTATAAAATAAAAGCATGGTAAAATAACAAGAAACATAAATTCTACAACTACCCAATGTAAGAAAATAACACTAACAACTCAATTAAACATCAATGACATGAAAACATAAAATTGTATTAAAGAAAATCCAAATCCAACAACAGTGTTCATAAACTAAAAAGAGGCACAAAACAGAAATTAACAAGAGGAACTAGGGGAATTAAAGTAAATCAACAAAGAAAAGTAAAGGAAACTAAATCAAAACAAGTAATTAAACCTAAATCTAAGATGAAAATAAACTAAGAACCCTAATTTCTAGAGAGAAGAGGGATCTTCTCTCTCTAGAACTAACCTAAGGTATGTTTCCTACACTAACTAATTGCTCCTCCTTTTTCTGATCTTAAATTCTGCATCAAATAACTTCCGAAATGAGTTGGATTTGGGTCTGGAAAGCTCAGAAATTGTCCCCTGCATATTCACTTTAATAAGGTCATGTGACCAACGTCACGCGTGCGCGTCGCTGGCAAATTCCCTCCTCACGCGTACGCGTGAATGAGCGTGCGCGTGGCCTTGAGTTCTCTAAATGCTCATTTTTTCATAAATTCTCCACTTTGCATGCTTTTCTCTTCACTTCTTCCATCCATTCCTTGCCTTATGAACATGAAATCACTCAATAAACATATCAAAGCATAGAGTGGAATCAAAGTGAATTAAATTTAGCTATTTAAAGGCCTAAAAAAATATTTTCACTCTTAAACACAAATTTAGGGAGAATTAAAAAAGCATGCTATTTCATTGAATAAATGTGAGATAAGTTGATAAAAATCCCCTAAATTAAGCACAAGATAAACCACAAAATTGAGGTTTATCAATAGACAACTGTTTTCTCATCGGGTAGCTGTTAGATGTAAGCTACATGCTCTGAATCCAATTGTCTTTAGTCATAGCGGAGCTCGTCACAAATTAACCTATTCAGTCCATCAGTATACAAACCACCGTTAACTTGACTAATATATACCATTGGCATTGGTGGAAAATCTATAAGACTCTTGTTGAATTTGTTAAGTAATTTCATAATCTCAATTAGCATCAATTCCTTCAACTCAAAATCAGTAAGGACTAAATTTGTATCATACATAAAAATTTGTATAAATGAATGGTAATGAATAAAATGAAGCACATATAAGTTAGCTCGCAATAACTTATGAGCATAACAAAGTTCACATATTAAAAGGAGATCAAGGGTGGAACATTTTAGCCAATTACTAAACGGGTAAAGAATGTTAAGTTAAATATAGATGTAATAGTGATGGTTATGAAATTTAAGCCTAAAAAATATATATAGATACTAATTAAATATGATTTGTAATATTATAAATTATGTTTCGCACATTTTTTTCTAGTGTGATTTATTTAATTTATAAAATTGCCAATATATAATAGCACCTAGTATATCCGACAAAAAATAGTGATGGTCACAGATGAAATAATATAGAAATAGTGTAAATTGGGTAGCTCGAATCTCCATTACTAATTTCTAATGACCACTTATGTAAAATTTGCTAAACTTAGCTCAATCTCCAATTTAACAAATATCAATTATATCCAACGTTAGTATTTTATATCTTGAACATTAACTTATACTTATTATTTTGAAAATTTAACTCATACTATCCTTTTTATTATTTATTTGCTTTCATGTCTTGAACAATAACTCATCCTTGTTAGCAAAATAAATATAGCATGCAATGTTACATGTTTTGAAAAAATTGGAAAATAATAGGAATAACTTATTAGTTACCTGGATTGTCAAGTAGTCTTCTCTGCCTATATAGCATGTCATTACATAAAATAGACCACGTTTTTTTCCCAAACATGCTCTGGTGAATCCATTGAATTAAAAAACAGAAGTATTGTAAAAATTTTCTCAAATATGTTCCTGATCCCTAATGATTGGCCTCTTCTATAGCATCAATATATTCCTTATCATCATCTAGAAGGCGACAGGCGTAACATGCCTCTTTGAGTGTAGCATCCACAACACCATCTAAAGTCCTCATCTCCTTATATGATGTCGGTTCCTTGACACAGTTGAGCAAAAGTCTTAAGTAATAACTTTTACTAGATGCTGGAGGCACATAGAAAATCCTTCTAATAATAGAATGTGATTTTCGAGGCAGCCACATCCTTTCATTCTCCTTCAACACAAACTTCGTAGGTAGCTCTGCATATGTTAGTGATCTTGCTTCTATGTAGTCCTTGTATTGTTTGCTTGAAACCATCCTAGTAATATAGACTCCTTTACAGGTGCTTTTTTTTTTACCACATCATCTAAGTTTTCTATGATCTTTAAATATTATATTTTGTTCATTCGGTAAGTGAAAGCCTAATCTCATAACTGATAGATCCCTATAATGTATGTTAAACCCAAAATCCTCTAAGCTACTTCACATAGAGATATGTACCTACAGTTATAATACATACTGGCCTCATCATATTTATCCAGATTAGCATTCTCTGATGCACTCTTATAGAATGAAGCTGTTATGCTATCATAATAGTTTCAAGATCGACATCTGACCTGTTGATAGTTCTTCCATCATCCCTATGTCTATATACTGGGTAGCCATTATCATTGACTGTTGTGCACTCCATGAATCTCTTAGGAAAGTGACGATACATTTACCATTCTCCATATATGGTAAATCTTTCCCAACCAACCCACATGGTTCGTGCATCATATGCTTTTCTATTGCTTCAAAGTATACAATATCTATATCCTTATTAGGTATCTCAGCTGATATAATTTTTATCAATGTTTTTAACTGTTGAAAACTTGTCATCCTTGTGTAAGAGCAAAAGTATATGTGGGTGTAGTAATCCTCGTTTCTGGAACTCAATTGTGTACACAACTGCAACATCAATAATTCACATATCAACTTGACCTAATAAAAATCACAACCTCGACAATGAAGCATGCAAAAATTGTATCTAAATCCTCATCTTAAAATGTCTTATAGCTGTTGATATCAACTTTACCTGCAAAAATTCTACCAAAAATTTTGTTCACTCTAATGTCTTTTATCAATATATCCAATTTAACCTTGAACTCCCTACAAACTATGTCAGGTCTGTCCTCTGCATTTAATTTTTTGCTCTTGATAAAGTCTTCGACCTCAGGTCACTTGGGTTTGCATGTGAATGTAATGAAAAGATCTGGATAACCAATTACCTTACATATCGACATTGCATTTTGGTAGATCTAAATCATATACCTTGGACCTCTTGTAAACGAAGATGGCAATATAATACATTTGGCATGCAATGATCGAGTTGTTTCCTCACTAAGAACTACTTCTTTTATTGCCTTATATATCTCACATCTAAATTTCCCCTGGTCTAACCGTATATAGTTTAGTCGAGATGATTCAATCACTGAATACCCATCGACCAGAAATTGTTGGAAGAGCCGCCTAGAAATATAGCAGAGGAGAGCCATCTGCTAACCTTTCTTGAATTCTAAATGCAAAAAATTCTCTCATTGAAACTTTCTGATGCCCTTTATCACCATTCTAATTACACTTATTAAGTGGTATATCTTCCTTGTAACTATCCTTTTCAAAGGGAAATAACAAAGGATACTATAATCTTAGGTAAACCGGATTAAGTTGATTGATCCTTTGTAATTTTTCACTTTATGTTTCAACCACAATGTCCCTATCTGTCTTATCAATATCAAAGTCACCAACATTAGTTGATGGCAAGTTGTATCTTCTACCATCCTTACCTCGTTCCCCACCAATAGCCTAAGCTTCACTGTGCTATTAATGAGCGGATAATTTATACGCTTTTTGGCATTGTTTTTATGTAGTTTTTAGTATGATCTAGTTACTTTTAGGGATGTTTTCATTAGTTTTTATGCTAAATTCACATTTCTGGACTTTACTATGAGTTTGTGTGTTTTTCTGTGATTTCAAGTATTTTCTGGCTGAAATTGAGGAACCTGAGCAAAACTCTGATAAGGAGGCTGACAAAGGACTGCTGATGCTGTTGGAATCTGACCTCCCTGCACTCAAAATGGATTTTCTGGAGCTACAGAACTCCAAATGGTGCGCTCTTAACAGAGTTGTAAAGTAGACATCCAGAGCTTTCCAGCAATATATAATAGTCCATACTTTATTTGAAATTAGATGATGTAAACTGGCGCTCAACGCCAGTTCCATGCTGCATTCTGGAGTCAAACGCCAGAAACACGTCACGAACCAGAGTTGAACGCCTAAAACACGTTACAACTTGGCGCTCAACTCCAAGAGAAGCCTCAGCTTGTGGATAGATCAAGCTTAGCCCAAGCACACACTAAGTGGGCCCCGGAAGTGGATTTATGCATCAATTACTTACTTTTGTAAACCCTAGTAGCTAGTTTAGTATAAATAAGACATTTTACTATTGTACTAGTTCTCTTTTGACCACGTTACATCTTTGGTCTCAGTTTTATTTTATTATTCATCTTAGGAGACTATTGATCACGTTTTGAGGGCTGGCCATTCGGCCATGCCTAAACCTCTATCACTTATGTATTTTCAACGGTGGAGTTTCTACACACCATAGATTAAGGGTGTGGAGCTCTGCTGTACCTCGAGTTTCAATGCAATTACTACTATTTTCTATTCAATTTGACTTATTCCTATTCTAAGATATTTGTTGTACTTCAACTTGATGAATGTGATGATCTGTGACACTCATCATCATTCTCACCTATGAACGCGCGTGACTCACAACCACTTCTGTTCTACCTTAGACCGGGCGCATATCTCTTGGATTCCTTAATCAGAATCTTTGTGGTATAAGCTAGAATTGATGGCGGCATTCATGGAAATCCGGAAAGTCTAACCTTGTCTGTGGTATTCCGAGTAGGATTCCGGGATTAAATGACTGTGACGAGCTTCAAACTCGCGATTGCTGGGCGTGATGACAAACGCAAAAGAATCAAGGGATTCTATTCTAACATGATCGAGAACCGACAGATGATTAGCCGTGCTGTGACAGAGCATTTGGACCATTTTCACTGAGAGGATGGGATGTAGCCATTGACAACAGTGATGCCCTACATACAGCTTGCCATGGAAAGGAGTAAGAAGGATTGAAGGAAAGCAGTAGGAAAGCAGAGATTCAGAAGGCACAAGCAGCTCCATGCGCTATCTGAAATTACCACCATTAATTTACATAAGTATCTCTATCCTATTTTATTCCTTCGCGTATACTATAATTTCTTAAATTAGTTAAATCCGCTTGACTGGGATTTACAAGATGACTATAGCTTGCTTCATACCAACAATCTCTATGGGATCGACCCTTACTCACGTAAAGTATTACTTGGACGACCCAGTACACTTGCTGGTTAGTTGTGCGGAGTTGTGACAAAGTGTGATTTATGTTTGAGAGCACCAAGTCTTTGGAGCCATTGTTGATGATCACAATTTTGTCCACCAGATATCTGCATCTTTGGTGACTGACTCTCTGACCATAGGAAGTACCTTCACCAATATATTATTCTCATCCAACATCTTCTTTAAGTCTCTAATAATGTCTTTATGTATTACTTTGTTCTCCTCACCCTTACATAAAAATTGATATTATCAAACATTGTAATTAATATGAACAATTCACTATAACATCTTTTAGTGGTATTTAAATGATGCATACCGACATTATAAATTCATAGTTGTATTACTTATCGAATAGTGGCCATGTGAATTTAAAACTCATTTTGGGTGTCAAAAACATAAAGTTGTGCAAATTTAGGACAGTTTCCTGTTGGTGGTATGAGACTACTCATTAGGTGGTAGTTCTCCCTGTAAAGGCAAAATGTTAGTGGACCTCTAAAAGTACTTATGCCACGATAAATCTTTTCACAAATTGATGTGAACTGAAACATGCTATTATAAGATCATATGTTATCTCGGAAATGCTTGCTATTGCTATTATTGAACAACAATTCATATAACACTTTAGGGGCTTCTTGTAGGTGTGGAAGTTAATTGAACCTTTCCTCCATTACAACATAAAGTGAATTTTCGTTTAGATATGTTGTAGTTTTTGTTTGAACTTTTATCATACCAAAACAAAGCATTACAGTGTTCACACTCATAAAATGCATTCCCCATGTGCACGTCATTCATAAATAATTGTGATATTCAGCTGAATAATTGTTGTGTAATTTATTTATGTTTTTAAGAACCTTGCATTGGGTTATACCCTTGTTTTGTTGTTTGGCACCATACATGTCTCTATTCACCTTTTCTTATTTCTTTTTACCTGATAAAATATTATATTTCTTAGTATTCTATTGTGCATGTCCAATAGACATATACAATGATTTCTATCTTATCCAATAATATCATGCCTAGTAAGTGATTAAAAATTCACATTTGGGTGTAACATAAGTGTCCAAATATTCAAAATGAGTGGATACATTATCCAGCTGGAGAAAATCCTATCAACCACACGGTTACTACTCAGCACTATTTTTGGTGCAATCATTTTCTACAGCTGGCAAAGTTCTCTTTGTTACTGAATTTTCTACAAATGTTTGTCAAAATTTTTAATTTTCAACTTACCTATTGAGGACGTCATCTTTTTTTAATAAAATATACTGTTAATTAATCCAGTTTTGTGCCTCAAAGAACTGATACAGTGGATCTAAATGAAGTAGTAAACACTCTAAGTATATAGTGTACTTGTAAATGCTTTCGGAATTCGTCTTGATTTACCACTTTTGATATCCAACTGGTTATGTCTATGATGACATGTCATCTTAAGCAATTTTTAATTAGAGTTATTTTTTATTTTTTTCTTAGGTTTTTAATTAAATTTCTTATGTTTTCTAATGAAATTTAATAAATAATCAAATATTTAGAGTTGAAAAAGTATTGTTGTGTTTTTAGGCTCAAAACAAGCAAGAATTAAAGCTTTTTTACAAGAAAAATACAAAGACAGCAAAAGCATGCCTTAAGGAATCCAAGCCGTGCCCTAACCCAGAACTCAAAATTGCATGCATGTCTGGTGGCCATGCTTATATGATCGGTGTACAAGTTCCCAACCATGACCTCTTAACACTCAAGTAGACATAACTTGAGATATAGATGTCCAAATGAGGCAGTTCTATTTGCATTAGAAAGCTAACGTTCAGAGCTTTAAAACGATATACATATATTTATAGTGGACATTTAGCTTGAGCCACGCACCACCACCATCTTTTTGACATAAGTAATCAGCGCCCAAGGTCCGCTCGGTAGACGGCACCCCATGCCCGAAGGAAGGCTCCTGCGCCCAGCGGACAGCATCCCGTGCCCGGCAGACCCCTCCAAACCTCCAAGCATGCCCGACAGAGTCCATACATATGCCTGGTGGATTGATGTCCCTGGAGTGTGATTTTGGGCTTTTGTTGAATTTCTTCTAATACAAGCCCAACTTAAAGCTAATTACAACTCTTAGGAAGCAACAATTAAGACCCAAACTTAATTATCCACATCATTAGATGCCTTAATCACATCCAAAATATTAAAAATTACAGAAAATTAGTTATTAATTCTCTCTAGAAACATAAAAGATTTGGTTGTTAGAATTTGTTTCTAGATTAGATTTCAATTATGGTTTTGATTTGAATTTAAAGTAAGTAGTCAGTTATCTTATCTTTCTCTCCAAAGAATAAGATTAGGATTTGTTTTGAATTTGAATCCTAGAATTTAGGATATAAATAAGTAAACATTGTTCACAAGAGAGGACATCCGGGGGGAGGATCTTTGGATCCCTCACGTGTTTCTCTCCCTCTTTTGTTGTTTTTTTTGTTTTACTTTGTCATAGGTAACTAATCTTTTGTCAAATGGTTAGGAGCTCTGTTTATATTTTCTATGAGTTATTAATCTACGTTTATTTTATTTTAAAGTTTTGTATTGATCTATTTCATGATTGAGTTATTCATTCTTCATTCGGGTTAGTATTATTGAAAGGTATTCTAATCTCTTTTGAATTATTTTATTATAATTGAAAATTTTAATATTTGAATTAAAGCTTGAAAACTCTTTCACATGACTCTTTGAATTTGGCTAGGAATAGTGGTTCAATTAGTGTGTGACACATACATGGTTTTCAATCACTCTAATTTGAATATGTGAAATATAATTCGAATTAGAACAACCTTTGAAAATTATGTTTTCTTTTAGGATTTAACTGGACAGGACTAGCTTGAATATGTGACATATAATTCGACCTAAGGACTATTTTTAAATCTTATTTGAATCAAAAATCAGTTTTTGTGCTTAATCTCTTGATTTAATTAATTGACGACTAAGTAATGCTTGAGAAACTGAGGAGCGAATGAATTGGAAATCAGTTACTAAAGATTTATGATGAAAGATCTTTGCAACTTCGAGATAAGTAAACAATATTTGATTTCTCTAAAAGCATATGCATCTGTGAAACCCTTGACTCTCACCATCACTGTCTTCTCTCAAATCAACATTCAAACTCTCTGTCCGTAAGCACTCAAGCATTCAAGATTCTCAAGTTTTCTGCAAGACACAATCTTGCTCCCTTCAAAATCAGGTTTTATTAATCTAATTAGGCATTTAATATGATATTTGCTTGCTCAATCTTTTAATCTTTGTGGGATTGATATCCACTCACCGTGGTATTACTTGAGTGATCCAGTGCACTTGTCAATATCTGTGAGTTTTAATTTTCGCTCATCAAGTTTTTTTTGGCGCCGTTACCAGGGATTAATTGAGATTGACAACATAACGTCTGGTTAAATCCTAATTTAGATATTGTTTATATTCTTTTCTTGTATTTTACTTTTAGCTCTTTATTTTCTTTTCTTTTCGTCGAGGTTCTTTCCCTTTTCTTTTATCTCCCTTATTTTCTTTTCTTTTTCAATTTTTCTTTCTTTTCTTTTATTTTACATTCTTTTATTTTATTTTCTTTATTTTGTTTAAACCTTCTTTTCTTCTTTATTCTACAAGGTGCATTTGATTTTTTCTTGTTTGTGTGTACAAGGAATGATAGAGCTAGATATTGTGGAGAAAATTCAAGCAAACAATGAACGTATGATGCAACAACTTTCCTTTCTCACAAAACAAGTGGAACACACGCAGTGTAAGCACTCGGGATACTCCTCCAATTACTCATCTTTCGCTGAATGGTGGAATTATCCAATTTCTAATAGGGAGAATCAAATACAATGATATTTTAACATGCCAAACAAGCAAATAAATTTTAATGTTGAATATCAAATCCTTCAAGAACCTTCATCTCTTGAACTCGCTGTGGAAAGACTATCTTAACAAATCCAAGATTTCATGTAAGAAACAAGAACACACTTCAAAAACCAAGAAATCTCCATTAGAAACCTGGAAATGCAAGTAGAGCATGTTGACAAGCTCCTATCGGAAAGGAAGAATGTAAAGCAATTCATATAAAGGCCCATATCTTTGCAATTCAGAAGAAGCTGTAAGGAGCAATTTGGCTAATCCATTAAGCTAAGAAGTGCCCAATAATATGGCTCTAACTAATTCGCCGTAACAAACAAAGGAGAAAAAAGAAAAAAAAGTCAGTAGACATTTGTTCAAAAGAGAAGACATTCTCAAACAATACCAAGACAATAAGCTCCACCATATGCGTGTACAAAATCTCAATAGAAGAAGAGTCTAAACATGTAGTGCAAACACAAAGAAGGCTTAATCCAACAAAAGAAGTTATTTACAAAGAGGTAACAAGCTGTGGGAAGAAATCCAATTAGTGGGTATCTTTCCCTTTTCTTTTCCAATAAAGTCTTTTCTTTTAATTAATTGGAGTAAAAAAGAAAGTTTTTATCTTTTTTATTCTAGTTAAGTATTACATGCTTGCATTCTTCTTCTTCTTGTTCTTTTTCAAAAAAGATGTTTCAAAATTCTTTTTCTTGTTTTCTGTTCTTTAATTTCAACTTAGTAAAATATTTTCTTTAAAAAAGTCATCACATGTATCCTCTTCAAAACGATTTTAAGCTATATTTTTTTTAATTCTTGTTTTCTGTTCTTAGTTTTTAAACTTAAAAAAAAAGGAATATCCAGGGATTTTAAAATTCAAAAATCAGTTTTCACTTTTTTCTTCCTTCTATTTTCTTATGCTTTCTTTAAAGATTTCTAATCCTGTTTTTTCTTTCTTTTCTTTTATTTTGCATCAAAATTTGTTTTCTTTTGCTTATTCTATCCACTGATAGTTGCATTCATCTTATCACTTTCTTTCCCATGCACGTATGCTTCTTTATATGACTTATCTCAATTATTGCTAAACATTGTTAAATTCTAAGTTTGGTGTAAGCCCTTAAATTTGGTATCGGTAACACCGTCAGCCTCTAGATAATAAAGAATAAAGAAGACAGTGATAATGAACAAGTAACATGTAAGATTATGGTAAGATGAATTCTATATTCCGGTGGTTAGCAATTTTTTTCTTGTTTTTCTTTTCTATTTATTTCCTTTTTCCATTTCATGCATGCATTGCATATTCTATTTCTCTTTTTCTTTAAAACATAAAAATTTGAATACTTGTTTCTCTAGGAATCACTTTATATGGGGGATATCTTAATGAAAAGTTTGAATAATAAATTTAGACAAAAAGTGGTGGTGCTTAAAAGAGGTGGTTGCATTTCAGGAATTTGAAAATCTTGAATCCTAAGAAAATGAAAAAAGAATCTTCAAGAAAGAAAATTTAAAGAAGTATTATGAGAATTCGATCATCATCAATTAGTTGAAGCAGTTTCAAATTCAAATTAAAAAAAAGTGTGAAAGGATCAAGGAAATAAAAAATTCCAAGGATCTGACAAAAATGATTAGCGCCCAGTTATGTGCCTGCGATGTTTTTGTTTTAAGGATAGACTTGGGCTAGTAAATTCGATGGGCGCTTTATCACCCGATAACTTGGGCCAACTGGACTGAGATTATTGATTGAAAGTCCACTTAAAGAGTTGCCTTAAGACAAAATATTAAGAAGTCCAAAGAGCCTCTAGGCATCGATGTATGGGTCAAAACCCTAATTATGTGCTTGTGATATGATTATATCAAGGAGAGTCTTGGATAATTATATCCGAGGGATGCTTTATCACCTGGTAACTTGGACTAACTGGTTTGGATTATCGATTAAAAGTCCATTAAGAGTTGCCATGTGACAAAACACTAAGAGTCAAAATCACAGAAAAGATCTTTTCTCTAATCCAAATAAGAAATAAACTGCCTTCAAGTCATATAAATTTAAAAGAATTTTCATAATATAATTCGAATTTCAGTTTTGAAAATTCTTAAATCCTAAGTATGCAAGATTCATGAAAGATAAGAGAAGCCGAATGTAACCACAAGGTTTATCATAAATCCCACTTTTTGTTTCCAATTTTATAAGATTTTTAATTCTTTTCCATTAAGCTAAACTCTGTTTATTATTAAGGTTGAGGACAAGCAAAGATTTAAGTTTGGTATTGTGATGACACGTCTTCTTAAGTGATTTTTAGGGATATTTTTTATTTATTTTCTTAGGGTTTTAATCAAATTTCTTATGTTTTCTAATAGAATTTAATAAATAATAAAATATTTGGAGTTGAAAAAGTGTTGTTGTGTTTTCAGGCTCAAAACAAGCAAGAATTAAAGCTTCTTTACAAGAAAAACACAAAGACAGCAAAAGTGTACCTTAAGGAATCCAAACCGTGCCCTAAAGAAAACAAAACTCAAAATTGCATGCATGCCCGGTGGCCATGCTTATATGCTTGGTATAGAAGTTCCTAGCCCTGACCTATTCACACTCAAGTGGACATAACTTGAGTTGCATTTGTCCAAATGAGGCAGTTCCAATTGCGTTAGAAAGCTAACATCTAGGGCTTCAAACCTATATGCATATGTTTATAGTGAAAATTTAGTTTGAGCCGCGCATTGCCACCATATTTTTAATGCAAGAAATAGCACCCAAGGTTCGCCCGACAGATAGTACCCCACGCTCGGTAGGAGGCTCCTGTGCCCGGCTCACAGCATCTCATGCTTGGAAGACCCTTCCAAACCTCCAAGCACGCCCGACGGAGTCCATACACACGCCCAATAGATTGATGTCCCTAGAGTGTGATTTTGGGCTTTTGCTCAAACCATTACCACCATCCCTGAAATATACATTTCTGGGAGAAGGTGATACCTTTCCTGTAATCATAAGCTCTACCTTAGAGCCACAAGAAGAGGAAGCACTAATTCAAGTGCTAAGGACACACAAGACAGCTCTTGGGTGGTCCATCAGTGATCTTAAGGGCATTAGCCCAGCCAGATGCATGCACAAGATCCTATTGGAGGGTGATGCTAAGCTAGTGGTTCAACCACAGAGGCGGCTGAATCCAGCCATCAAGGAGGTGGTGCAGAAAGAGGTCACTAAATTACTAGAGGCTGGGATCATTTATCCTATTTTTGACAGCCCCTGGATAAGCCCTGTCCAAGTCGTCCCTAAGAAGGGTGGCATGACAGTGGTTTATAATGAAAAAAATGAACTGGTTCCTACAAGAACAGTTACAGGGTGGCGTATGTGTATTGATTATAGAAGGCTCAATACAGCTACCAGAAAGGATCATTTTCCTTTACCATTCATAGACCAGATGCTAGAAAGACTAGCTGGTCATGAATACTACTACTTCCTGGATGGATATTCAGGTTATAATCAAATTGCAGTAGATCCCCAAGATCAAGAGAAAATAGCATTCACATGCCCATCTGGAGTATTTGCATACAAAAGGATGCCATTTGGTCTGTGCAATGCACCTGCAACCTTTCAAAGATGCATGCTCTCTATTTTCTTTGATATGGTGGAAAAATTTCTGGAAGTCTTCATGGATGACTTTTCAGTGTTTGGAGACTCAATCAGCTCCTGTCTTGACCATCTAGCACTTGTTCTAAAGAGATGCTAAGAGACTAATCTGGTTTTAAACTGGGAGAAATGTCACTTTATGGTGACTGAAGGAATTGTCATTGGGCACAAAATTTCGAACAAGGGAATAGAGGTGGATCAAGCTAAGGTGGAGGTAATTGAAAAATTACCACCACCTACCAATGTTAAGGCAATCAGAAGCTTTCTGGGGGCATGCAGGATTCTTTAGGAGGTTTATAAAAGATTTTTCAAAAATTGCCAAATCTCTGAGTAATCTGCTAGCTGCTGACATGGTATTTATCTTTGATAAGGAGTGTCTGCAGGCGTTTGAGACTCTGAAAGCTAAGCTGGTCACAGCACCAGTAATCTTTGCACCAGACTGGACATTACCATTTGAAGTGATGTGTGATGCCAGTGACCATGCTATTGGTGCAGTGTTGGGACAAAGGCATGACAAGCTTATGCACGTCATTTACTATGCCAGTCATGTTTTAAATGACGCACAGAAGAACTACACAATCACAGAAAAAGAGTTACTTGCAGTGGTTTACGCCATTGACAAGTTCAGATCTTATTTAGTAGGATCAAAAATGATTGTGTACACTGACCATGTTGCTCTTAAATATCTACTCACAAAGCATGATTCAAAACCCAGACTCATCAGATGGGTGTTGCTTCTACAGGAGTTTGATATAGAAATAAGAGACAGAAAAGGGACAGAGAACTAAGTAGCAGATCAGCTGTCTCGAATAGAACCAGTAGAAGGGGCGTCCCTCCCTCTCACTGAGATCTCTGAAAACTTTCCAGATGAGCACCTCTTTGCCATCCAGGAAGTGCCATGGTTCGCAGACATTGCAAACTATAAGGTAGTGAGATTCATACCCAAAGAGTACAATAGGCAGCAATCAAAGAAATTGATCACGGATGCAAAATACTATCTTTGGGATGAACCATATCTCTTCAAGAGATGTGCAGACGGAGTAATCTGTAGATGTGTGCCTAAAGAAGAAGCACAGAAGATCCTCTAGCACTGCCATGGATCACAGTATGGAGGACATTTTGGAAGTGAGCGAACAGCCACAAGAGTCCTCCAATGTGGCTTCTACTGGTCTACTCTCTATAAAGACTCCCGAGTGTTTGTACTTAATTGTGACAGTTGCCAAAGATTTGGCAATCTGCCTCACAGTTATGCCATGTCTCAACAAGGGATCTTGGAGATTGAGTTGTTTGATGTATGGGGTATTGACTTCATGGGGCCTTTTCCACCATTATACTCAAACACTTATATTCTGGTAGCAGTAGATTATGTATCCAAATGGGTGGAAGCTATTGCAACACCCACTAACGATACTAAGACAGTGCTGAAATTCCTCCAAAAACACATCTTCAGCAGATTTGGTATCCCTAGAGTACTAATTAGTGATGGGGGCACTCATTTCTGCAATAAATAGCTTTACTCTGCTTTGGTTCGATATGGAGTTAGCCATATGATAGCTACTCCATATCATCCACAGACAAATGGGCAAGCTGAAGTCTCTAATAGAGAACTTAAAAGAATCTTGGAACGGACTGTGATTAACCGTAGAAGGGATTGGACAAGAAGCTTGGATGATGCTCTGTGGGCATATAGAACAGCATTCAAGACACCAATAGGAACTTCTCCATACCAACTGGTGTATGGAAAAGCCTATCACTTACCAGTGGAACTGGAACATAAGGCCTATTGGGCAACTAGATTCCTAAACCTTGATGCCAAGTTAGCTGGAGAAAAACGATTGCTCCAGTTAAATGAACTAGAGGAGTTCAGACTCAATGCTTTCGAGAATGCAAAAATTTACAAAGAGAAAGCAAAAAGATGGCATGATAAGAAACTGTCATCCAGAGTCTTTGAGCCAGGGCAGAAAGTTCTGCTATTTAATTCTAGGCTCAGATTATTCCTCGGGAAATTGAAATCCCGGTAGAGAGGTCCATATGTGATTACAAGTGTCTCACCCTATGGATACGTGGAGCTTCAGGATAATGATTCTAACAAAAAGTTCATTGTTAATGGATAGAGAGTCAAACATTATCTTGAAAGCAATTTTGAGCAAGAATGCTCAAAACTGAGACTTGATTAAAGCTCAGTAATAGTCCAGCTAAAGACAATGAAGAAGCGCTTGCTTGGAGGCAACCCAGCCATTTACAAAGCTTATTTGTTAATTAATTGATTTTTACAGGTTTATGTCAATTATCTTCAAGGTAAATTAGCAATTTCTTGAGTTCACAAAGTTACAGAAGGATTCGCAGGATAAAACAGCTAAAAGGAAGCTCACTGGTGTGAAAAAGCCAGTAAGAGCTGTTTTGGGCGTTGAACGCCCAAAAGAAGCATCTACTGGGCATTCAACGCCAGTAAGGATAGTCATCTGGGCATTAAACGCCAGAAAGAAGCATCTTCTGGGCATTGAACGCCAGAAAGAAGCACCTTCTGGGTGTTTAACGCCAGATTTACAGTGTCCTGGGCGTTCAAAAAATGCCCAGTGACAAAGGAGTTCTTGGCGTTCAACGCCAGCTAGAAGCGACAGCTGGGCGTTGAACGCCCAGGAGAAGTTGCAAATGAGCGTTAAACGCCCAAAACATGCAGCGTTTGGGTGTTTAACGCCAAGATTGTGGGGAGGAGGTAAATTCGTTTTCAATTCACATTTTTTCCAATTTTTTATGTTCCAATTCATGGTTTCTTGCATAAACATGTTACAAAGTTTCATCCTTCAATTCCAAAAATTTTAATCCTAATTTCTAAAATCCCTTTTTCAAAAGATATCAAATGTATCTTAATTCATAAACACAAATCCTTTTCAAATCCTATCCAACTTCTTCTCAAATCTTTTTCAAAACTCAATTATCTTTTCAAATTAATCCCAAACCTCTTTTCTAAAATTCAGATTTATTTTTTTCAAATATCTTCTATATCTTTTCAATTTTCAATTATATCTTTTTCCTATCATATTTATCTTTTACAAATCATATCTTCTATCTTATCTTTAAAATTTTCGGAAAACCCACCCCTCCCTTTAAATCCATATTCGGCCTCCCTCCTCTCATCCACCATTCGATACTAGCTCTCCTTCTATCCCTCTCCTTTCCCTTCTTTTGCTTGAGGACAAGCAAACCTCTAAGTTTGGTGTGTTTTTCTGTGATCACTAAACCATAC
The DNA here is from genome assembly GCF_003086295.3 of Arachis hypogaea. Classification (NCBI taxonomy): domain Eukaryota; kingdom Viridiplantae; phylum Streptophyta; class Magnoliopsida; order Fabales; family Fabaceae; genus Arachis; species Arachis hypogaea. The sequence continues at coordinate 19,860,533 of NC_092040.1, forward strand.
CCACTAAGATCATGGCTCCTAAAGGAAAACAACCCACTCCAAGAGGCAAGAAAGAGAGTATTCCAAAACCACTTTGGAATTAAGGGAACAAATAAAGGCCTGGACAAGATACTAGAGGACATATGCCTTCCTGGAGCCAGGTGGACCACCAGCACCAAGAGCATCCCAAATCAACTCAAGAGAGAAGATCTCAAACCAGTCGCCAGAGGCTGGATGGACTTCGTTGGGCGTTCTATATTGCCCACTAGCAACCACTCTGAGGTCATCGTTAAAAGAGCAGTGATGATCCACTGCATTATGTTGGGAGGAGAAGTGGAAGTTCATCAGCTGATTTTGTGTGAACATTACATAATTGCAAACAAGAACTCCAAAGATGCTAAATTGGCTTATCCAAGTTTAATATCTATGCTATGTAAAGATGTTGGAGTGAAGATGGGAATAACTGAGTATATCTCAGTTGAGTGACCAATCACCAAAATATTAATGGAAAAACAACAAGTGTAGGATGACCCCATCAAGAGGAGAGCACAGGAATTCCTCCCAGAAATCCCTCAATTTGAATACTAGGAGCATCTTGAAGCATCGGTTACCAAGTTTCAAGAAGCTATGGACCAAATAAAAGAAGAACAGAATAATCAAAATAGCAGCTTTGCAAACTGCTTGGGGAACAAGAAGAGCAAAGGCGTGACTTGAATGAACTGAAGCATCAGAAATTATCTCTTGAAGGACCAAGCACCCCACAGACTAGAGGAACATCCACTTCCCAAAATAAAGGTTGTTGAGTCCTAATCTTTGCTTTACTCTGTGATAGTTGTCTTATAGATTTACCTTAGAAGTTATATAGGAGTAGTAGTAATTAGTATATCTATTTTGATTTTATTTCCAATTAAGCTATAATTTATTTTTCTCATCATCATCAAACATGAATAAAATAGTAGATTTTTAGAATAAAGAGGCAATTTAATTTCGAGTTCTTAATAAGGAAAATTTGCAATACTTTTTGTCTTCTGAATGAATGCTTGAACAGTGCATATTTTTGATACTGAATTTCATGAATGTTAAAGTTGTTGGCTTTTGAAAGAATGATGAATAAGAGAAATATTATTACTGATCTGAAAAATCATGAAATTGATTCTTGAAGCAAGAAAAAGTAGAAAAAAAAGGAATCATTGGATAAAGAAAAAGAAAAAGCCAATAACCCTTAAAACCAAAAGGCAAGGGTGAAAAGGATCCAAGGCTTTGAGCATCAATGGATAGGAGGGCCCAAGAAAATAAATCCAAGCCTAAGCGGCTAAATCAAGCTGTCCCTAACCATGTGCTTGTGGCATGCAGGTCCAAGTGAAAAGCTTGAGACTGAGTGGTTAAAGTCGTGATCCAAGGCAAAGGAGTGTGCTTAAGAACTCTGGACACCTCTAATTGGAGACTTTAGCAAAGCTAAGTCACAATCTGAAAAGGTTCACCCGGTTATGTGTCTGTGGCATTTATGTATCCGGTGATAATACTGGAAAACAAAGTGCTTAGGGCCACGGCCAAGACTCATAAAGTAACTGTGTTCAAGAATCAACATACTAAACTAGGAGAATCAATAATACTATCTGAATTCTAAGTTTCTATGGATGCTGGTGCACGAAATTGTGATCATCAATGGCGCCATCAACATGGTACGCACAATTGTAATCCCAACTCTTTATCATAACTTCACACAACTAACCAGCAAGTGCACTGGGTCATCCAAGTAATAAACCTTACGCGAGTAAGGGTCGATCCCACGGAGATTGTTGGTATGAAGCAAGCTATGGTCATCTTGTAAATCTCAGTCAGGCAGACTCAAATGGTTATGGATGATGTATGAATAAAACATAAATATAGAGATAGAGATACTTATGTAATTCATTGGTGAGAATTTCAGATAAGCGTATGGAGATGCTTTGTCCCTTCCGTCTCTCTGCTTTCCTACTGTCTTCATCCAATCCTTCTTACTCCTTTCCATGGCAAGCTGTATGTAGGGTTTCACCATTGTCAGTGGCTACCTCCCATCCTGTCAGTGAAAATGTTCAATGCACCCTGTCACGGCACGGCTATTCAGCTGTCGGTTCTCGATCATGTCGGAATAGAATCCAGTGATTCTTTTGCGTCTATCACTAACGTCCCACAATCGCGAGTTTGAAGCTCGTCACAGTCTTCAATCATTGAATCCTACTCAGAATACCACAGACAAGGTTTAGACCTTTCAGATTCTCTTGAATGCCGCCATCAATTCTAGCTTATACCATGAAGATTCCGATTAAGGGATCCAAGAGATAAACATTCAAGCCTTGTTTGCTTGTAGAACAGAAGTGGTTGTCAGGCACTCGTTCATAAGTGAGAATGATGATGAGTGTCACATAATCATCACATTCATCATGTTCTTGGGTGCAAATGAATATCTTAGAACAAGAATAAGCTGAATTGAATAGAAGAACAATAGTAATTGCATTAATACTCGAGGTACAGCAGAGCTCCAAAAAATCCACTTCGAGTGCAGGGAGGTCAGAATCCAACAGCATCTGCAGTCCTTTTCAGCCTCTGAATCAGATTTTTGCTCAGGTCCCTCAATTTCAGCCAGAAAATACCTGAAATCACAGAAAAACACACAAACTCATAGTAAAGTCCAGAAAAGTGAATTTTAACTAAAAACTAATAAAAATATACTAAAAACTAACTAAAACATACTAAAAACAATGCCAAAAAGCGTATAAATTATCCGCTCATCACAACACCAAACTTAAATTGTTGCTTGTCCCCAAGCAACTGAAAATCAAATAAGATAAAAAGAAGAGAATATGCAATGAATTCCAAAAACATCTATAAAGATCAGTATTAATTAGATGAGCGGGGCTTTAGCTTTTTGCCTCTGAACAGTTTTGGCATCTCACTCTATCCTTTGAAATTCAGAATGATTGGCTTCTATAGGAACTCAGAATCCAGATAGTGTTATTGATTCTCCTAGTTAAGTATGATGATTCTTGAACACAGCTACTTTATGAGTCTTGGCAGTGGCCCAAAGCACTCTGTCTTCCAGTATTACCACAGACACATAACTGGGTGAACCTTTTCAGATTGTGACTCAGCTTTGCTAGAGTCCCCAATTAGAGGTGTCCAGGGTTCTTAAGCATACTCTTTTTGCTTTGGATCACAACTTTATTTTTTTCTTTTCTCTCTTTTTTTTTCGTTTTTCTCTTTTTTTTTTTTCCTTTTTTTTCATTTTTCTCTTTCCTTTTTTTTTGTATTCACTGCTTTTTCTTGCTTCAAGAATCATTTTTATGATTTTTCAGATCCTCAGTAACATGTCTCCTTTTTCATCATTCTTTCAAGAGCCAACATTCATGAACAACAAATTCAAAAGATTCATGCACTGTTCAAGCATACATTCAGAAACCAAAATATTGCCACCACATCAAAATAATTAATCTGTTATAAAATTTAAAATTCATGCAATTCTTTTCTTTTTCAATTAAGAACATTTTTCATTCAAGAAAGGTGATGGATTCATAGGACATTCATAACTTTAAGGCATAGACACTAAGACACTAATGATCATAAGACACAAACATAGATAAACATAAGCATGATTTTTCGAAAAACAGAAAAATAAAGAACAAGGAGATTTAAGAACGGGTCCACCTTAGTGATGGCGGCTTGTTCTTCCTCTTGAAGATCTTATGGAGTGCTTGAGCTCCTCAATGTCTCTTCCTTGCCTTTGTTGCTCCTCTCTCATGATTCTTTGATCTTCTCTAATTTCATGGAGGAGGATGGAATGTTCTTGGTGCTCCACCCTTAGTTGTCCCATGTTGGAACTCAATTCTCCTAGGGAGGTATTGATTTGCTCCCAATAGTTTTGTGGAGGAAAGTGCATCCCTTGAGGCAACTCAGGGATTTCATGATGAGAGGGGTCTCTTGTTTGCTCCATCCTTTTCTTAGTGATGGGCTTGTCCTCATCAATGGGGATGTCTCCCTCTATGTCAACTCCAACTGAATAACATAGGTGACAAATGAGATGAGGAAAGGCTAACCTTGCCAAGGTAGAGGACTTGTCCGCCACCTTATAAAGTTCTTGGGTTATAACCTCATGAACTTCTTCTTTCTCTCCAATCATGATGCTATGAATCATGATAGCCCGGTCTATAGTAACTTCGGACCGGTTGCTAGTGGGAATGATTGAGCGTTGGATAAACTCCAACCATCCCCTATCCACGGGCTTGAGGTCATGCCTTCTCAGTTGAACCGCCTTTCCTCTTGAATCTCTCTTCCATTGAGCGCCCTCTTCACAAATGTCTATGAGGACTTGGTCCAACCTTTGATCAAAGTTGACCCTTCTAGTGTAAGGATGTTCATCTCCTTGCATCATGGGCAAGTTGAATGCCAACCTTACATTTTCCAGACTAAAATCTAAGCATTTCCCCCGAACCATTGTAAGCCAATTCTTTGGGTCCGGGTTCACACTTTGATCATGGTTCTTGGTGATCCATGCATTGGCATAGAACTCTTGAACCATTAAGATTCCGACTTGTTGAATAGGGTTGGTAAGAACTTCCCAACCTCTTCTTCAGATCTCATGTCGGATCTCCGGATATTCACTCTTTTTGAGTTTAAAAGGGACCTCGGGGATCACCTTCTTCAAGGCCACAACTTCATAGAAGTGGTCTTGATGCACCCTTGAGATGAATCTCTCCATCTCCCATGACTCGGAGGTGGAAGCTTTTGCCTTCCCTTTCCTCTTTCTAGAGGTTTCTCCGGCCTTGGATGCCATAAATGGTTATGGAAAAACAAAAAGCAATGCTTTTACCACACCAAACTTAAAAGGTTTGCTCGTCCTCGAGCAAAAGAAGAAAGAAGAGAGTAGAAGAAGAAGAAATGAAGGAGATGGAGATGGCTTTGTGGTTCGGCCAAAGGGGGAGAAGTAGTGTTTAGGTTGTGTGAAAATGAAGGAGTGAAGATGGGTTTATATAGGAGTGGAGAGAGGGATAGGGTTCGGCTATGGGAGGGTGAGTTTGGGAGGGAAAGTGGTTTGAATTTGAATAGTGAGGTAGGTGGGGTTTTATGAAGGATGGATGTGAGTGGTGAAGAGAAAGATGGGATTTGATAGGTGAAGGGTTTTTGGGGAAGAGGTGTTGAGGTGATTGGTGAATGGGTGAAGAAGAGAGAGAGTGGTGGGGTAGGTGGGGATCCTGTGGGGTTCACATATCCTGAGGTGTCAAGAAAAATTCATCCCTGCACCAAGTGGCGAGCAAAAATGCTCTTTTTGCCAATTCTGGCGTTAAACGCCGGGCTGGTGCCCATTTCTGGCGTTTAACGCCAACTTCTTGCCCTTTCCTGGCGTTTAACGCCAGTCTGGTGCCCCTTTCTGGCGTTAAACGCCCAGAATGGTGCCAGACTGGGCGTTAAACGCCCATTTGCTGCCCTTACTGGCGTTTAAACGCCAGCAAGGTCTTCCTCCAGGGTGTGCTGTTTTTCTTTCTATTTTTCATTCTGTTTTTGCTTTTTCAATTGATTTTGTGACTTCTCATGATCATCAACCTATAGAAAACATAAAATAACAAAGGAAAAATAGATAAATATAACATTGGGTTGCCTCCCAACAAGCGCTTCTTTAATGTCAGTAGCTTGACAGTGGGCTCTCATGGAGCCTCACAGATGCTCAAAGCAATGTTGGAACCTCCCAACACCAAACTTTGAGTTTGAATGTGGGGGTTCAACACCAAACTTAGAGTTTGACTGTGGGGGCTCTGTTTGACTCTGTTTTGAGAGAAGCTCTTCATGCTTCCTCTCCATGGTGACAGAGGGATATCCTTGAGCCTTAAACACAAAGGATTCTTCATTCACTTGAATGATCAATTCTCCCCTATTAACATCAATCACAGCCTTTGCTGTGGCTAGGAAGGGTCTGCCAAGGATGATGGATTCATCCATACACTTTCCAGTCTTTAGAACTATGAAATCAGTAGGGATGTAATGGTCTTCAACTTTTACCAGAACATCCTCTACAAGTCCATAAGCTTGTTTTCTTGAATTGCCTGCCATCTCTAGTGAGATTCTTGCAGCTTGTACCTCAAAGATCCCTAGCTTCTCCATTACAGAGAGAGGCATGAGGTTTACACTTGACCCTAGGTCACACAAGGCCTTCTTGAAGGTCATGGTGCCTATGGCACAAGGTATTGAGAACTTCCCAGGATCCTGTCTCTTTTGAGGTAGTTTTTGCCTAGACAAGTCATCCAATTCTTTGGTGAGCAAAGGTGGTTCATCCTCCCAAGTCTCATTACCAAATAACTTGTCATTTAGCTTCATGATTGCTCCAAGGTATTTAACAACTTGCTCTTCAGTGACATACTCATCCTCTTCAGAGGAAGAATACTCATCAAAGCTCATGAATGGCAGAAGTAAATCCAATGGAATCTCTATGGTCTCAGTGTGAGCCTCAGAGTCCCATGGTTCCTCATTAGGGAACTCATTGGAGGCCAGTGGACGTCCATTGAGGTCTTCCTCAGTGGCGTTCACTGCCTCTCCCTCCTCTCCAAATTCGGCCATGTTGATGGCCTTGCACTCTCCTTTTGGATTTTCTTCTGTATTGCTTGGAAGAGTACTAGGAGGGAGTTCAGTAATTTTCTTACTCAGCTGACCCACTTGTGCCTCCAAGTTTCTAATGGAGGACCTTGTTTCAGTCATGAAACTCTGGGTGGTTTTGATTAGATCAGAGACCATGGTTGCTAAGTTCGAGTGGCTCTGCTTAGAATTCTCTGTCTGTTGCGGAGAAGATGATGGAAAAGGCTTGCCATTGCTAAACGTGTTTCTTCCACCATTATTGTTGTTGAAACCTTGTTGAGGTCTCTGTTGATCCTTCCATGAAAGATTTGGATGATTTCTCCATGAAGGATTATAGGTGTTTCCATAGGGTTCTCCCATGTAATTCACTTCTTCCATTGAAGGGTTCTCAGGATCATAAGCTTCTTCTTCAGATGAAGCGTCCTTAGTACTGCCTGGTGCAGCTTGCATTCCAGACAGACTTTGAGAAATCATATTGACTTGCTGAGTCAATATTTTGTTCTGAGCCAATATGGCATTCAGAGTATCAATCTCAAGGACTCCTTTCTTCTGATTTGTCCCATTGTTCACAGGATTCCTTTCAGAAGTGTACATAAATTGGTTATTTGCAATCATTTCAATTAGTTCTTGAGCTTCTGTAGGCGTCTTCTTCAGATGAAGAGAGCCTCCAGCAGAACTATCTAATGACATCTTGGACAGTTCAGACAGACCATCATAGAAGATACCTATGATGCTCCATTCAGAAAGCATGTCAGAGGGACACTTTCTGATTAATTGTTTGTATTTTTCCCAAGCTTCATAGGGGGATTCTCCTTCCTTCTGTCTGAAGGTTTGGACTTCCACTCTAAGTTAACTCAATTTTTGAGGTGGAAAGAACTTTGCCAAGAAGGCATTGACTAGCTTTTCCCAAGAGTTCAGGCTTTCTTTAGGTTGTGAGTCCAACCATGTCCTAGCTCTGTCTCTTACAGCAAAAGGGAATAGCATAAGTCTGTAGACCTCAGGGTCAACCCCGTTAGTCTTGACAGTGTCACAGATTTGCAAGAACTCAGCTAAAAACTAATGAGGATCTTCCAATGGAAGTCCATGGAACTTGCAATTCTGTTCCATTAGAGAAACCAATTGAGGCTTAAGCTCAAAGTTATTTGCTCCAATGGCAGGGATAGAGATGCTTCTCCCATAGAAGTCGGGAGTAGGTGCAGTAAAGTCACCCAGCACCTTCCTTGCATTGTTGCCATTGTTGTTGTTTTTGGCTGCCATGGGTTCTTCTTCTTTGAAGATTTCTGTTAGGTCCTCTACAGAGAGTTGTGCCTTAGCTTCTCTTAGTTTTCGCTTCAAGGTCGTTTCAGGTTCAGGGTCAGCCTCAACAAGAATGCTTTTGTCTTTGCTCCTGCTCATATGAAAGAGAAGAGAACAAGAAAGTATGGAATCCTCTATGTCACAGTATAGAGACTCCTTGAGGTGTCAGAGGAAAAGAAAAATATAAGGAAGAGGTAAAAAATTCAAACTTATCAAGGAAAGATGGAGTTCGAATTGTGCATTGAGGAGTAGTGTTAGTCCATAAATAGAAGGATGTGAGAAGAGGGGAAGAAATTTTCGAAAATTAAGTAAGAGGTTTTAAAAACATTTTGAAAAACACTAATTGATTTTCGAAAACCATGAGTGGAAAAGAAATCAAGTGATTTTTGAAAAAGATTTTGAAATTAGAAAGTAAAAAGATATGATTGAAAACTATTTTGAAAAAGATGTGATTAAAAAGAAATGATTGAGAAGTTATGGTTTTAAAAAGATTTGATTGAGAAGATATGATTTGAAAAACAATTTAAAAAGATTTGATTTAAAAATTAATGACTTGGCTAGCAAGAAAAGATATGATTTAGACATTAAACCTTTCTCAACAGAAAAGGCAACATACTTGAAATGTTGAATCAAATCATTAATTGATAGCAAGTATTTTTGAAAATGGAAAGAAATTGATTTTGAAAACATATGATTGAAAAGATATGATTTGAAAAAGATTTGATTTTGAAAAATTATGGAAACTTGAAAAAAATTTGAGTTAAAAACAGAATCTTCCCTCTTGTGCCATCCTGGCGTTAAACGCCCAGAATGGTGCACATTCTGGCATTTAACGCCCAAAACACTACCCTTTTGGGCGTTAAACGCCCAGCCAGGTACCCTGGCTGGCGTTTAAACGCCAGTTTGCCTTCCTCACTGGGCGTTTTGAACGCCCAGCTTTTTCTGTGTAATTCCTCTGCTGTATGATCTGAATCTTCAATTCTCTGTATTATTGACTTGAAAAGACACAAATTAAAATTTTTTTGGATTTTTAATAATGAGGAATAATCAAAATGCAACTAAAATCAAATAAACAATGCATGCAAGACACCAAACTTAGAAGTTTGTATACTACTGACACTAACAAGTTGAGAATGTATATGAGAAACAACAAAACACACAGAACAAGAGAATTTAAAGATCAGAGCAAGTAAATCATCAAGAATAACTTGAAGATCACTGAAGACACATGAACAATGCAAGAAAAACAGAAACATGCAATTGACACCAAACTTAAAATTAGACACTAGACTCAAACAAGAAATATTTTTGGTTTTTATGATTTTGTAAATTTTTTTGGTTTTTTTCGAAAATTAAGTGGAAAAGAAAATAAAGATATCAAAATTCTTAATGAGAATTCCAGGAATCATGCAATGTTAGTCTAAAGCTTCAGTCTAAAGGAATTAGACATGGCTAGCAAAGCTTCAGCAGGACATTGCAATCAAGAGCTAAATTGATGAAAATCAATCAGCTTTGGTGATGATAAGAACATCACCTTGAAACACTAGAATTCATTCTTAAGAACTCCGAAGAAAAATACCTAATCTAAGCAACAAGATGAACCGTCAGTTGTCCAAACTCAAACAATCCCCGGCAACGGCGCCAAAAACTTGGTGCACGAAATTGTGATCATCAATGGCGCCATCAACATGGTACGCACAATTGTAATCCCAACTCTTTATCACAACTTCGCACAACTAACCAGCAAGTGCACTGGGTCGTCCAAGTAATAAACCTTACGCGAGTAAGGGTCGATCCCACGGAGATTGTTGGTATGAAGCAAGCTATGGTCATCTTGTAAATCTCAGTCAGGCAGACTCAAATGGTTATGGATGATGTATGAATAAAACATAAATATAGAGATAGAGATACTTATGTAATTCATTGGTGAGAATTTCAGATAAGCGTATGGAGATGCTTTTTCCCTTCCGTCTCTCTGCGTTCCTACTGTCTTCATCCAATCCTTCTTACTCCTTTCCATGGCAAGCTGTATGTAGGGTTTCACCGTTGTCAGTGGCTACCTCCCATCCTCTCAGTGAAAATGTTCAACGCACCCTGTCACGGCATGGCTATTCAGCTGTCGGTTCTCGATCATGTCGGAATAGAATCCAGTGATTCTTTTGCGTCTGTCACTAACGCCCCACAATCACGAGTTTGAAGCTCGTCACAGTCATTCAATCATTGAATCCTACTCAGAATACCACAGACAAGGTTTAGACCTTCTGGATTCTCTTGAATGCCGCCATCAATTCTAGCTTATACCACGAAGATTCCGATTAAGGGATCCAAGAGATAAACATTCAAGCCTTGTTTGCTTGTAGAACAGAAGTGGTTGTCAGGCACTCGTTCATAAGTGAGAATGATGATGAGTGTCACATAATCATCACATTCATCATGTTCTTGGGTGCAAATGAATATCTTAGAACAAGAATAAGCTGAATTGAATAGAAGAACAATATTAATTGCATTAATACTCGAGGTACAGCAGAGCTCCAGAAAATCCACTTCGAGTGCAGGGAGGTCAGAATACAATAGTAATTGCATTAATTCATATTTCTAGACTTTACTATGAGTTTGTGTGTTTTTCTGTAATTTCAGATATTTTCTGGCTAAAATTGAGGGAGCTGAGCAAAAATCTGATTTAGGCTGAAAAAGGACTGCTGATGTTGTTGGATTCTGACCTCCCTGCACTCGGAATGGATTTTTTGGAGCTACAGAAGTCCAATTGGTGCGCTCTTAATTGGATTGGAAATTAGACATCCAGGGCTTTCCAGCAATATATAATAGTTTATACTTTGCGTGAATATAGACGATGTAAACTGGCGTTCAACGCCAGTTCCATGTTGCAGTTTGGCGTTCAGCGCCAGAAACAGGTTGCAAGTTGGAGTTCAACGCCGGAAACAGGTTACAACCTGGCGTTCAACTCCAGAAACAGTCCATGCACGTGAGAAGCTTAAGTCTCAGCCCCAGCACACACCAAGTGGGCCCCAGAAGTGAATTTCTGCATTATCCATCCTAGTTTACTCATTTTCTGTAAACCTAGGTTACTAATTTAGTATTTAAACAACTTTTAGAGATTTATTTTGTATCTCATGACATTTTTAGATCTGAACTTTGTACTCTTTGATGGCATGAGTTTCTAAACTCCATTGTTGGGGTGAGGAGCTCTGCAGCGTCTCGATGAATTAATGCAATTATTTCTGTTTTCCATTCAAACACGCTCGTTCCTATCTAAGATGTTCATTCACGCTTCACTATGAAGAAGGTGATCATCCGTGACACTCATCACCTTCCTCAATCCATGAACATGTGCCTAACAACCACATCCGTTCTACATTAGATTGAATGAGTATCTCTTAGATTTCTTAATTAGAATCTTCGTGGTAATAGCTAGAATCCATTGGCAGCATCCTTAAGAATCCGGAAAGTCTAACCTTGTCTGTGGTATTCCGAGTAGGATTCTGGGATTGGATGTCTGTGGTAAGCTTAAAACTCGTGAGTGTTGGGCGTAGTGACAGATGCAAAAAGATCAATGGATCTTATTCCGACATGATCGAGAACCGACAGATGATTAGTCGTGCTGTGACAGAGCATTTGGACCATTTTCACTGAGAGGATGGGAAGTAGCCATTGACAACGGTGATGCCCTACATACAGCTTGTCATGGAAGGAACCTTGCATTTATGAAAGTGAGAAAGCATTATGTTGCAGGAATTCAGAAGACAAAGCATCTCCAACATTCCAACAAATTATCCATTACTGCGTAACAAGTACTCCTTTTACACCCTTTTATTTATCTTTTACAATTGAGGCTAAGGAATCCTATTGGTATCCTGACTAAGATTAATAAGATAACCATAGCTTGCTTCAAGCCAACAATCTCCGTGGGATTCGACCCTTACTCACATAAGGTATTACTTGGACGACCCAGTGCATTTGCTGGTTAGTTATGCGGATTGCAAAAGTGTGATTGTAATTTCGTGCACCAGCTTTGCAGCTTTCACGTGCATAGGCCATTCTTGGAGTTAAACGCCAGCTTGGGTGCCAGTTTGGGCATTTAACTCCAGTTTTGGGGCCAGTTCTGGCGTTTTACGGTAGAAAAGGGTCTCTGACTGGCGTTTAACGCCAGTTTAGGACCTCAAATATCAAGCAAAGTATGGACAATTATACATTGATGGAAATCCCAAGATGTTAGCTTTCCAGCCCAATTGAGAGCGTGCCAATTGGATATCTGTAGCTCCAGAAAAACGCATTTGAGTGCAGGGAGGTCAGAATCTAACAGCATCTGCAGTCCTTTCTCAGCCTCTGAATCAGATTTTTGCTCAGGTCCCTCAATTTTAGCCAGAAAATACCTGAAATTATAGAAAAACACACAAACTCATAGTAAAGTCTAGAAATGTCATTTTTGCATAAAAACTAATAAAATATAATAAAAAGTAACTAAAACATACTAAAAACTACCTAAAAACAATGCCAAAAAGCGTATAAATTATCCGCTCATCACAACACCAAACTTAAATTGTTGCTTGTCCCTAAGCAACCAAAAAAAAAAAAGATAAAAAGAAGAGAAAATACAATAAATTTCAAAAATATCAATGAAGATTAGTTTTAATTAGATGAACGGGACTAGAAGCTTTTTGCCTTTGAATAGTTTTGGCATCTCTCTATTCCATTGGAGTTCAGAATTGTTGGCCTCTTTAGGAACTCAGAAATACAGATAATGTTATTGATTTTCCTAGTTAAGTTCTTTTTTATTCTTGAATACAGCTACTTTATGAGTCTTGTCCGTGACCCTTAGTATTTTGTCTTCCAGTATTACCACCGTGATCCATAAATGCCACGGACACATAACTGGGTAAACCTTTTCAGATTGTGACTCAGCTTTGCTAGAGTCCCCAGTTAGAGGTGCCCAGAGTTCTTAAGCACACTCTTTTGCTTTGGATAATGACTTTAACCACTTAGCCCCAAGCTTTTCACTTGGACTTTCATGACACAAGCACATGGTTAGGGACAGCTTGATTTAGCCGCTTAGGTCAAGATTTTATTCTTTTGGGCCCTCCTATCCATTGATGCTTAAAGCCTTGGATCCATTTTACCCTTGCCTTTAGTTTAAAGGGTTACTGGCTTTTTGCTCTTGCTTTTTCTTTTTCTTTCTTCTCTTTTTTTATTTTATTTTTCGTAAGCTTTTGCTTTTCACTGCTTTTTCTTGCTTCAATAATCAGTTTTATGATTTTTCAGATCACCAATAACATGTATCCTTTTTCATTATTCTTTCAAGAGTCATTTTTTCTTAATTCCAATTTTAAGCATCCACTATTTAGGCATACATCCAGAAAGCAAGAAGTATTGCCACCACATCAAAATAATTTAACTAATTTCAAGATAGATTTCGAAATTCATGCACTTCTTGTTCTTTTGCAAATAAAAACATTTTTCATTTAAGAAAGGTGAGAGATTCATGGAATCATTCATAGCTTTAAGACATAGACTCTAAACACTGATGATCATGTAATAAAGATAAGACTTAGACAGAAAATAAACATAAAAATAGACAAATAACAATAAAAGCAAGGAATTTAAGGAGCGGGTCCACCTTAGTGACGGCGACTACTTCTTCCTCTTGATGGTCCAATGGAGTGCTTGAGCTCCTCTAGTTTGCTCCATCCTCTTTCTTAGTGATGGGCTTTGGTGATGAATTTCTCTATCTCCCAAGGTTCAGAGGCAGAAGCGATTGCCTTCCCTTTCTTCTTTCTATAGGATTCTCCGACTTTGGGTGCCATGAGTGGGTAATGGACAGCAAAAACCAGAGCTTTTCCACACCAAATTTAAAAGCTTTGCTCGTTCTTGAGCAAAATAAGATAGAAGGGAGTAGAAGAAGAATGAGGTAATTAATTTGAAAAACAAGGATTTGAAAAGAATTTGAGAAGATATGTAAATTTGGAAAAAGATATGGACAAGAATTAAAAAGAATTAAAAAAAGAATTAAAAAGAATGGAAAGGATTATTAGTTTTTGAAAATAGAATTTGAAAGATGAACATTTGAAATATTTTTTATGAAAAAAAATTATGAATTAAAACATGAAAAATTGAAAAAAATCGAATTGGAAACAAAATTACCTCCCCTTTGCTGTTCTGGCGTTAAACGCCCAGAATGATAGCCATTCTGGCGTTTAACGCCCATCTGGCAGCCAATTTGGGCGTTTAACGCCCAGCCAGGTATCCTGGCTGGCGTTAAACGCCAGAATTTCTTTGTTACTGAGCTTTTTTCTGAACACCCAGGATGCTGCTGTTTCTGGCGTTAAACGCCCATAATGCTGCCTATTCTGGCGTTTAACACCCAGAATGATAGCCTTACTGGTGTTAAACGCCCAGAATGCCCCTTTACTGGTGTTTTGACACCAGTGAGCTCTTTTTCTCTGTGATTCTTCTGCTTTATGTCTTGAACCTTCATTTCCTTGACTTATTCACTTAAATGTATTATCAAACATGAATAACAAAATTAAATAAACTCATATAATTGTTATAAACATCTAATTTTTGCTAATGGCTGGGTTGCCTCCCAACAAGTGCTTCTTTACTATCTTTAGCTGGACTTTACTGAGCTTTAATCTAGTCTCAGTCTTGAGCATTCTTCCTTAACATTGCCTTCAAGATAATGCTTAACTCTCTGTCCATTAACAATGAACTTTTTGTCAGAGTTAATATCCTGAAGCTCTACATATCCATATGGTAACACACTTGTAATCACATATGGTCCCTTCCACCGGGATTTCAATTTCCCAGGGAGCAATCTGAGCCTATAGTTAAACAGTAGAACCTTCTGTCCTGGCTCAAAGACTCTAGATGACAGTTTCCTGTCATGCCACCTTTTTGCTTTCTCCTTGTAAATTTTAACATTTTCGAAAGCATTGAGTCTGAACTCCTCCTGCTCATTCAACTGGAGTAATCTTTTCTCTCCAGTTATCTTAGCATCAAGATTTAGGAACCTGGTTGCCCAGTAGGCCTTGTGTTCTAGTTTCTCTGACAGATGACAAGCTTTTCCATACACAAGCTGGTATGGAGAGGTCCCTATAGGAGTCTTGAATGCGATTTTGTATGCCCACATAGTATCATCCAGACTTCTTGCCCAATCCCTTCTACGGGTATTTACAGTCCATTCTAGGATTCGTTTTAGTTCTCTATTTGAGACTTTAGCCTGCCCATTTGTCTGTGGATGATATGGAGTTGCCACTTTGTGGTTAATTCCATATCAGATCAGAGCAGAGTCAAGCTGTTTATTGCAGAAATGAATGCCTCCATCACATATCAGTACCCTAGGGACACTGAACCTACTGAAGATATGCTTCTGGAGGAACGTCATCACTGTCTTAGTATCATTAGTTGGTGTTGCAATTGCCTCTACCCATTTAGATACATAGTCTACTGCCACCAGATTATGATGGCGGGAAAGGCTCCATGAAGTCTATACATCAAACAATTCAATCTCTAAGATCCCCTGCTGAGGCATGGCATAATCGTGAGGCAGATTACCAACTCTCTGGCAACTGTCATAGTTGCGTACAAACTCTCGGGAGTCTCTATAGAGAGTAGGCCAGTAGAAGCCATATTGGAGAACCCTTGTGGATGTTCGCTCACCTCCGAAATATCCTCCATATTGTGATCCATGGCAATGCCATAGGATCTTCTGTGCCTCTTCTCTAGGCACACATCTACGGATTATTCTGTCTGCATATCTCTTAAAGAGATATGGTTCATCCCACAAGTAGTACTTTACATCAGAAACCAATTTTTTGTTTGCTGCCTACTGTACTCTTTGGGTATGAATCTCACAGCTTTATAGTTTGTAATGTCTGCAAACCACGGTACTTCTTGAATCGCAAAGAGTTGCTTATCCAAAAAGGTTTTAGAGATTTCAGTAGGAGGGAGGGACGCTCCTACTACTGGTTTTATCCGGGACAGGTGATCAGCTACTCGGTTTTTTATCCCTTTTCTGTCTCTTAATTCTATATCAAACTCTTGCAGAAGCAACACCCATCTTATGAGTCTGGGTTTTGAATCCTGCTTTGTGAGGAGATATTTTAGAGCAGCATGGTCAGTGTACACAATCACTTTTGATCATTGATGAGCGGATAATTTATACGCTTTTTGGCATTATTTTTAGTATGCTTTTAGTATGTTTTAGTTAGTTTTTATTATATTTTTATTAGTTTTTATTTAAAATTCACTTTTCTGGACTTTACTATGAGTTTGTGTGTTTTTCTGTCATTTCAGGTATTTTCTGGCTAAAATTGAGGGACCTGAGCAAAAATCTAATTCAGAGGCTGAAAAGGGCTGCAGATGCTGTTGGATTCTGACCTCCCTGCACTCAAAGTATATTTTCTGGAGCTACAAAAATCAAATTGGCGCGCTTTCAATTGCGTTGGAAAGTAGACATCCAAGGCTTTCCAGCAATATATAATAGTTTATACTTTGTCCGAGATTTGATGGCCCAAACAGGCATTCTAAGTCAGCTTCAGAATTCCCGGTGTTAAACGCCGGAACTGGCATAAAAGCTGGCGTTTAACTCCAAGAAAAGTCTCTACACATGGAAGCTTTAATGCTCAGCCCAAGTACACACCAAGTGGGCCCGGAAGTGGATTTTTACGTCATTTACTCATTTCTGTAAACCCTAGGCTACTAGTTCTCTATAAATAGGACCTTTTGCTATTGTGTTTGGGAGAATCTTTCAATCTTCGGATAATCTTTTGATCATGTTTTTATGATTGAACCCTCTTTGGGAGGCTGGTCATTCAGCCATGCCTAGACCTTGTTCTTATGTATTTTCAACGGTAGAGTTTCTACACACCATAGATTAAGGTGTGGAGCTCTGCTGTACCTCGAGTATTAATGCAATTACTATTGTTCTTCTATTCAATTCAGCTTATTCTTGATCTAAGATATCACTTGTTCCTCAACTTGATGAATGTGATGACCCGTGACACTCATCATCATTCTCACCTATGAACGTGTGCCTGACAACCACCTCCGTTCTACCTTAGATTGAGTGGATATCTCTTGGATTCCTTAATAAGAATCTTCGTGGTATAAGCTAGAATCCATTGGCAGCCATTCTTAAGAATCTAGAAGGTCTAAACCTTGTCTGTGGTATTCTGAGTAGGATTCAGGGATTGAATGACTGTGACGAGCTTCACTCACGATTGTGGGGCGTTAGTGATAGACGCAAAAGAATCACTGGATTCTATTCCGACATGATCGAGAACTGACAGATGAATAGTCGTGCTGTGACAGAGCGCGTTGAACATTTTCACTGAGAGGACGGGACTGTAGCCATTGACAACGGTGATGCCCAACATACAGCTTGCCATGGAAAGGAGTAAGAAGGATTGGATGAAGACAGTAGGAAAGCAGAGAGACGGAAGGGACAAAGCATCTCCATACGCTTATCTGAAATTCTCACCAATGAATTACATAAGTATTTCTATCTTTATTTTATTTTTTATTCATCTTTTAATTATCAATCCTCCATAACCATTTGAATTCGCTTGACTGAGATTTACAAGATGACCATAGCTTGCTTCATACCAACAATCTCCGTGGGATCGACCCTTACTCGCGTAAGGTTTATTACTTGGACGACCCAGTGCACTTGCTGGTTAGTTGTGCGAAGTTGTGATAAAGAGTTGAGATTGCAATTGAGCGTACCATGTTGATGGCGCCATTGATGATCACAATTTCGTGCACCATGTTTTTGGCGCTGTTGCCGGGGATTGTTTGAGTTTGGGCAACTGACGGTTCATCTTGTTGCTTAGATTAGGTAATTTTATTTTATGTTTAAGCTTTTTACTTTTCCAAAATTTTTCAAAAATACAAAAAAAAATATTTCTATTTTGTTCTTCAGAGTTTTTAAGAATGGATTCAAGAGTTTCATGATGATTTGTTGAAGTATGGCTGGCTGTGAAGCCATGTCTAATCTTTTAGACCGAGGTTTTAACTTATCATCACAAGAGCTTGTTGATTTCTATCAATTTTGCTGTTGTGAGCAATGATCTGCTAAAGCTTGGCTGGCCATTAGCCATGTCTAGTGTTTTGGACTAGAGCTTTCACTGAAAGCTTGGCTGGCTGTGAAGTCATGTCTAATTCCTGGACGGGAGTCTTAGACTAGTATTGCAATGATTCCTGGAATTCTCATTAAGAATTTTGAACTCTTGTTTTTCTTTTCCACTCAATTTTTGAAAAAGCACAAAATTTTTTTTTATAAAATCTTAAAATTAAAAATATTTTTATGTTTCTTGTTTGAGTCTAGTGTCTAATTCTAAGTTTGGTGTCTTGCATGCATTATTTATTTGATCTTAGTGGCATTTTGATTATTCCTCATCATTAAAAATTCAAAAAATTTTTTAATTTGTGTCTTTTCAAGTCAATAATACAGAGAATTGAAGATTCAGAACATGCAGCAGAGGAATTACACAGAAAAAGATGGGCATTCAAAACACCCAATCAAGAAGGAAAACTGGCGTTTAAAACGCTAGCCAGAGTACCTGGCTAGGCGTTTAACGCCCAAAAGGGTAGCATTTTGGGCGTTAAACGCCAGAATGGATATCATTCTGAGCGTTTAATGCCAGGATGATACAAGAGGGAAGATTTTGTTTTTAATTCAATTTTTTTTCAAGTTTTCATAATTTTTCAAAATCAAATCTTTTTCAAACCATATCTTTTCAATCATATATTTTCAAAATCAATTTCTTTCCATCCTCAAAAATACTTGCCTACAATTAATTATTTGATTCAACATTTCAAGTATGTTGCCTTTTCTGTTAAAAAGGGTTTAATGTTTGAATCATATCCTATAAATTTCTTGTTAGCCAAGTCATTAATTTTAAAAATAAAATCTTTTTAAATTGTTTCTCAATCATATCTTCTCAATCATATCTTTTTAAAACCATAACTCTTCAATCATATCTTCTTAATCACATCTTTTTCCAAATAATTTTCAATCTTTTTGATTTCTAATTTCAAAATCTTTTTCAAAAATCACTTGATTTCTTTCCTAACTTTAATTTTCGAAAATCATTCTTCAATTTTTCAAAAATTTCTTCAAAATCTTTTAATTTATTTTCGAAAATTCTTCCCCTCTTCTCACATCCTTCTATTTAAGGACTAACACTCCTCCACTATCAACAATTCGAACTCTATCTCTCTTGATAAGTTCGAATTCTTCTTCTTCTACCTCCTCCTTATATTCTTCTTTTCCTCTGACATCTCAAGGAATCTCTATATTGTGACATAGAGGATTCCATATTTTCTTGTTCTTTTCTCTTTCATATGAGCAGGAGCAAAGACAAAAGCATTCTTATTGAGGCTGACCCTGAACCTGAAAGGACCTTGAAGCGAAAGCTAAGAGAAGCTAAAGCACTACTCTTTGTAGAGGACCTAACGGAGATCTTCAAACAAGAAGAAGACATGGCAGCCGAAAACAATAACAATGCAAATAATGCAAGGAAGGTGCTGGGTGATTTTACTGCACCTACTCCCGACTTCTATGCGAGAAGCATCTCTATCCCTGACATTGGAGCAAACAACTTTGAGCTTAAGCCTCAATTAGTTTCTCTAATGCAATAGAATTGTAAGTTCCATGGACTTCCATTGGAAGATCCTCATCAATTTTTAGCTGAATTCATGCAAATCTGTGACACTGTCAAGACCAATGGGGTTGACCCTGAGGTCTACAGACTTATGCTATTCCCTTTTGCTGTAAGAGACAGAGCTAGGATATGGTTGGACTCACAACCTAAAGAAAGCCTGAACTCTTGGGAAAAGCTAGTCAATACCTTCTTGGCAAAGTTCTTTCCACCTCAAAAATTGAGTAAGCTTAGAGTGGAAGTCCAAACATTCAGACAGAAGGAAGGTGAATCCCTCTATGAAGCTTGGGAAAGATACAAACAATTGATCAGAAAGTGTCCTTCTAACATGCTTTATGAATGGAGCATCATAGGTATCTTCTATGATGGTCTGTCTGAACTGTCCAAGATGTCATTGGACAGCTCTGCTGGAGGATCTCTTCATCTGAAGAAGACGCATGCAGAAGCTCAAGAACTCATTGAAATGGTTGCAAATAACCAATTCATGTACACTTCTGAAAGGAATCCTATGAACAATGGGACGAATCAGAAGAAAGGAGTTCTTGAGATTGATACTCTGAATGCCATATTGGCTTAGAACAAAATATTGACTCAGCAAGTCAATATGATTTCTCTCAAAGTCTGTCTGGAGTGCAAGCTGCACCAGGCAGTACTAAGGACGCTTCATCTGAAGAAGAAGCTTATGATCCTGAGAACCCATCAATGGAAGAGGTGAATTACATGGGAGAACCCTATGGAAACACCTATAATCCTTCATGGAGAAATCATCCAAATCTCTCATGGAAGGATCAACAGAGACCTCAACAAGGTTTCAACAACAATAATGGTGGAAGAAACAGGTTTAGCAATGGCAAGCCTTTTCCATCATCTTCTCAGTAACAGACAGAGAATTCTAAGCAGAGCCACTCTGACTTGGCAACCATGGTCTCTGATCTAATCGAAACCACTCAAAGTTTCATGACTGAAACAAGGTCCTCTATTAGAAACTTGAAGGCACAAGTGGGTCAGCTGAGTAAGAAAGTTACTGAACTCCTTCCTAGTACTCTTCCAAGCAATACAGAAGAGAATCCAAAAGAAGAGTGTAAGGCCATCAACATGGCCGAAATTGGAGAGAAGGAAGAAGCAGTGATTGCCACTGAGGAAGACCTCAATGGACGTCCACTGGCCTCCAATGAGTTCCCTAATGAGGAACCATGGGAATCTGAGGCTCACACTGAGACCATAGAGATTCCATTGGATTTACTTCTGCCATTCATGAGCTCTGATGATTATTCTTCCTCTGAAGAGGACGAAGATGTCACTGAAGAGCAAGTTGCTAAGTACCTTGGAGCAATCATGAAGCTAAATGACAAGTTATTTGGTAATGAGACATGGGAGGACGAACCCCCTTTGCTCACCAAAGAACTGGATGACTTGACTAGGCAGAGATTACCTCAAAAGAGACAGGACCCTGGAAAGTTCTCAATACCTTGTACATTAGGCACCATGACCTTCGAGAAGGCTCTGTGTGACCTAGGGTCAAGCATAAACCTCATGCCTCTCTCTGTAATGGAGAAGCTAGTGATCTTTGAGGTACAAGCTGCAAGAATCTCACTAGACATGGCAGACAATTCAAGAAAACAAGCTTATGGACGTGTAGAGGATGTTCTGGTAAAGATTGAAGACCATTACATCCCTGCTGATTTCATAGTCCTAGAGACTGGAAAGTGCATGGATGAATTCATCATCCTTAGCAGACCTTTCCTAGCCATAACAAAGGCTGTGATTGATGTTGACAGAGGAGAATTGATCATTCAAGTGAATAAAGAATCCTTTGTGTTTAAGGCTCAAGGATATCCCTCTGTAACCATGGAGAGGAAGCATGAAGAGCTTCTCTCAAAACAGAGTCAAACAGAGCCCCCACAGTCAAACTCTAAGTTTGGTGTTGGGAGGCCACAACCAAATTCTAAGTTTCGTGTTGAACCCCCACATTCAAACTCTAAGTTTGGTGTTGGGAGGTTCCAACATTACTCTGAAAATCTGTGAGGCTCCATGAGGGCCCACTGTCAAGCTACTGACATTAAAAAAGCGCTTGTTAGGAGGCAACCCAATGTTATATTTATCTATTTTCCATTGTTATTTTATGTTTTCTATAGGTTGATGATCATGTGAAGTCAAAAAAACAATTGAAAAAGCAAAAACAGAATGAAAAATAGAAACAAAAATAGCACACCCTGGAGGAAAAGCTTGCTGGCATTTAAACGCCAGTAAGGGCAGCAAATGGGCGTTTAACGCCCAGTCTGGCACCATTCTGGGTGTTTAACGCCAGAAAGGGGCACCAGACTGGCGTTTAACACCAGAAAGGGGCATCAGACTGGCGTTTAATGCCAGAAAAGGGCAGCAGCCCGGAGTTTAACGCCAGGATTGGCAGAAAGGGCATTTTTCACGCCACTTGGTGCAGGGATGAGCTATCCTTGACACCTCAGGATCTGTGGACCCCACAGAATCCCCACCTACCCCACCACTCTCTCTCTTCTTCACCCATTCACCAATCACCTCAATACCTCTTCCCCCAAAAAAACCCCTCACCTATCAAATCCCACCATTCTTTTCACCACTCACATCCATCCTTCATAAAACCCCACCTACCCCACCATCCAAATTCAAACCACTTTCCCTCCCAAACCCACCCATAATAGTCGAACCCTACCCCTCTCTCCACCCCTATATAAACCCTACTTCACTCCTTCATTTTAATACAACCTAAACACTACTTCTCCCCCTCAGCCGAACCACAAAAGCCCCCTCCATCTCCTCTATTTCCTCTTTTTCTACTCTTTTCTTTCTTTTTTTGCTCAAGGATGAGCAAACCTTCTAAGTTTGGTGTGGTAAAAGCGTTGCTTTTTGTTTTTCCATAACCATTTATGGCACCTAAGGCCGGAGAAACCTCTAGAAAGAGGAAAGGGAAGGCAAAAGCTTCCACCTCCGAGTCATGGGAGATGGAGAGATTCATCTCAAGGGTGCATCAAGACCACTTCTATGAAGTTGTGGCCATGAAGAAGGTGATCATCGAGGTCCCTTTCAAAATCAAAAAGAGTGAATATCCAGAGATCCGACATGAGATCCGAAGAAGAGGTTGGGAAGTTCTTACCAACCCCATTCAACAAGTCAGAATCTTAATGGTTCAAGAGTTCTATGCCAATGCATGGATCACCAAGAACCATGATCAAAGTGTGAACCCGGACCCAAAGAATTGGCTTACAATGGTTCGGGGGAAACGCTTAGATTTTAGTCCGGAAAATGTAAGGTTGGCATTCAACTTTCCCATGATGCAAGGAGATGAACACCCTTACACTAGAAGGGTCAACTTTGATCAAAGGTTGGACCAAGTCCTCATAGATATTTGTGAAGAGGGTGCTCAATGGAAGGGAGATTCAAACGGGAAGCCGGTTCAACTGAGAAGGCATGACCTCAAGCCCGTGGCTAGGGGATGGTTGGAGTTTATCCAATGCTCAATCATTCCCACTAGCAACCGGTCCGAAGCTACTATAGACCGGGCTATCATGGTTCATAGCATCATGATTGGAGAGGAAGTAGAAGTTCATGAGGTTATATCCCAAGAACTTTATAAGATGGCGGATAAGTCCTCTACATTGGCAAGGTTAGCCTTCCCTCATCTCATTTGTCACCTCTATAATTTAGTTGGAATTAACATAGAGGGAGACATCCTCATTGATGAGGACAACCCCATCACTAAGAAGAGGATGGAGCAAACAAGAGATCCCACTCATGGACATGAGGAAATTCCTCATCATGAAATCCCTGAGATGCCTCAAGGGATGCACTTTCCTCCACAAAACTATTGGGAGCAAATCAATACCTCCCTAGGAGAATTGAGTTCCAACATGGGACAACTAAGGGTGGAGCACTAAGAACATTCCATCCTCCTCCATAAGATTAGAGAAGATCAAAGAATCATGAGAGAGGAGCAACAAAGGCAAGGAAGAGACATTGAGGAGCTCAAGCACTCCATAAGATCTTCAAGAGGAAGAACAAGCCACCATCACTAAGGTGGACCCGTTCTTTAATCTCCTTGTTCTTTATTTTTCTGTTTTTCGAAAATTATGCTTTATGTTTTATTTATGTTTGTGTCTTATGATCATTAGTGTCATAGTGTCTATGCCTTAAAATTATGAATGTCCTATGAATCCATCACCTTTCTTAAATGAAAAATGTTCTTAATTGAAAAAGAAAAGAATTGCATGAATTTCGAATTTTATAACAGATTAATTATTTTGATGTGGTGGCAATACTTTTGATTTCTGAATGTATGCTTGAACAGTGCATATGTCTTTTGAATTTGTTGTTCATGAATGTTAAAATTGTTGGCTCTTGAAAGAATGATGAAAAAGGAGACATGTTACTGAGGATCTGAAAAAATCATAAAAATGATTCTTGAAGCAAGAAAAAGTAGTGAATTCAAAAAAAAAAGAGCAATCAGAAAAAGCCAATAGCCCTTTAAACCAAAAGGCAATGATAATAAAAAGGATCCAAGGCTTTGAGCATCAGTGGATAGGAGGGCCTAAAGGAATAACATCCTGGCCTAAGCGGCTAAACCAAGCTGTCCCTAACCATGTGCTTATGGCGTGAAGGTGTCAAGTGAAAACTTGAGACTGAGCAGTTATAGCCGTGATCCAAAGCAAAAAGAGTGTGCTTAAGAACCCTGGACACCTCTAATTGGGGACTCTAGCAAAGCTGAGTCACAATCTGAAAAGGGTCACCTAGTTATGTGTCTGTGACATGGATGTATCCGGTGGTGATACTGGAAAATAGAGTGCTTTGGGCCACGGCCAAGACTCATAAAGTAGCTGTGTTCAAGAATCATCATACTTAACTAGGAGAATCAATAACACTATCCGGATTCTGAGTTCCTATAGAAGCCAATCATTCTGAACTTCAAAGGATAAAGTGAGATGCCAAAACTGTTCAGAGGCAAAAAGCTAAAATCCCCGCTCATCTAATTAATACTGATCTTCATAGATGTTTTGGAATTCATTGTATATTCTCTTCTTTTCATCCTATTTGATTTTCAGTTGTTTAGGGACAAGCAACAATTTAAGTTTGGTGTTGTGATGAGTGGATAATTTATACGCTTTTTGGCATTGTTTTTAGTATGCTTTTAGTATGTTTTAGTTAGTTTTTATTATATTTTTATTAGTTTTTATTTAAAATTCACTTTTCTTGACTTTACTATGAGTTTGTGTGTTTTTCTGTGATTTCAGGTATTTTCTGGCTGAAATTGTGGGACCTGAGCAAAAATCTGATTCAGAGGCTGAAAAGGGCTGCAAATGCTGTTGGATTCTGACCTCCCTACACTCGAAGTGGATTTTCCGAAGCTACAGATACCTAATTGGCGCGATCTTAATTGCGTTGGAAAGTAGACATTCAGGGCTTTCCATCAATATATAATAGTCCATACTTTACCCGATCTTTGATGGCCCAAACAGGCATTCCACGTCAGCATCAAAATTCCTGGCGTTAAACGCCGGAACTGGCACAAAAGTGGGAGTTAAACGCCCAAACTAGCACAAAAGCTGGCGTTTAACTCCAAGAAAAGTTTTTACACATGGAAGCTTCAATGCTCAGTCCAAGCACACACCAAGTGGGCCCGGAAGTGGATTTTTACGTTATTTACTCATTTCTGTAAACCCTAGGCTACTAGTTCTCTATAAATAGGACCTTTTGCTATTGTATTTGGGAGAATCTTTCAATCTTCGGATCATCTTTTGATCATGTTTTTTTGATTGAACCCTCTTTAGGAGGCTGGCCATCCGGCCATGCCTAGACAATGTTCTTATGTATTTTCAATGGTAGAGTTTCTACACACCATAGATTAAGGTGTGGAGCTCTGCTGTACCTCGAATATTAATTTAATTACTATTATTCTTCTATTCAATTCAGCTTATTCTTGTTCTAAGATATCACTTGTTCCTCAACTTGATGAATGTGATGACCCGTGACACTCATCATCATTCTCACCTATGAACGTGTGCCTGACAACCACCTCCGTTCTACCTTAGATTGAGTGGATATCTCTTGGATTCCTTAATCAGAATCTTCGTGGTATAAGCTAGAATCCACTGGCGGCCATTCTTAAGAATCCGAAAGGTCTAAACCTTGTCTATGGTAATCTGAGTAGGATTCAGGGATTGAATGACTGTGACGAGCTTCAAACTCGCGATTGTGGGGCGTTAGTGACAGACGCAAAAGAATCACTGGATTCTATTCCGATATGATCGAGAACTGACAGATGAATAGTCGTGCTGTGACAGAGCGCGTTGAACATTTTCACTAAGAGGACGGGACTGTAGCCATTGACAACGGTGATGCCCAACATAAAGCTTGCCATGGAAAGGAGTAATAAGGATTGGATGAAGACAGTAGGAAAGCAGAGAGACGGAAGGGACAAAGCATCTCCATACGCTTATCTGAAATTCTCACCAATGAATTACATAATATCTCTATCTTTATTTTATGTTTTTTTCATCTTTTAATTATCAATCCTCCATAACCATTTGAATCCGCCTGACTGAGATTTACAAGATGACCATAGCTTGCTTCATACCAATAATCTCCGTGGGATCGACCCTTACTCGTGTAAGGTTTATTACTTGGACGACCCAGTGCACTTGCTGGTTAGTTGTGCGAAGTTGTGATAAAGAGTTGAGATTGCAATTGAGCGTACCATGTTGATGGCACCATTGATGATAACAATTTCGTGCACCAATCATATTAAATAAGATCTGAACTTGTCAATGGCATAAACCACTACAAGCAACTCCTTTTCTGTGGTTGTGTAATTTTTCTGTGTGTCATTTAAAATACGGCTAGCATAATAAATGACATGTAGAAGCTTGTCATGCCTCTGTCCCAATACTGCACCAATGGCATGGT
Organism: Arachis hypogaea; assembly: GCF_003086295.3. Classification (NCBI taxonomy): domain Eukaryota; kingdom Viridiplantae; phylum Streptophyta; class Magnoliopsida; order Fabales; family Fabaceae; genus Arachis; species Arachis hypogaea. The sequence goes on from NC_092040.1 coordinate 19,887,019, forward strand.
CACTGGCATCACACATTAGTTCTAACGGTAATGTCCAGTCCAGTGCAGAAATGATTGATGCTGTGACCAGCATAGCTTTCAGAGTCTCAAAGGCTTACAAATACTCTGTGTCAAAGACAAATGGTATATCAGTGGCTAGCAGATTGCTCAGAGATTTTGCAATTTTTGAAAAATCCTTTATAAACCTCCTATAGAATCCTACATTCCCCAGAAAGCTTATAATTACCTTAACATTGGCAGGTGGTGGTAATTTTTCAATTACCTCAACCTTAGCTTGATCCACCTCTATCCCCTTGTTCGAAATTTTGTGCCCAAGGACAATTCCTTCAGTCACCATAAGGTGACATTTCTCCCAGTTTAAAACTAGGTTAGTCTTTTAGAACCTTTTTAGAACAAGTGCTAGATGGTCAAGACAGGAGCTGAATGAGTCTCCAAATACTGAGAAGTCATCCATGAAGACTTCCAGAAATTTCTCTACCATATAAGAGAAGATAGAGAGCATGCATCTCTGAAAGGTCGCAGGTGCATTGCATCGACCAAATGGCATCCTTCTATAGGCAAATGATGAGCGGATATTTTATACGCTTTTTGGGGATAATTTCAGGTAGATTTTAGTATATTTTAGTTAGTTTTTATTAGATTTTTATTAGCTTTTAGGAAAAAATCATATTTCTGGACTTTACTATGAGTTTGTGTGTTTTTTCTGTGATTTCAGGTATTTTCTGGCTGAAATTGAGGGAGCTGAGCAAAAATCTGATCTAGACTGAAAAAGGACTGCTAATGTTGTTGGATTCTGACCTCCCTGCACTCAGAATTGATTTTTTGGAGCTACAGGAGTTCAATTGGCACACTCTCAATTGGATTGGAAGGTAGACATCCAGGACTCTCCAGCAATATATAATAGTCTATACTTTGTGCGAAGATAGATGACGTAAATTGGCGTTCAACGTCAGTTCCATGTTGCAGTCTGGCGTCCAACGCCAGAAACAGGTTACAAGTTGGAGTTCAACGCCAAAAACACGTTACAACCTGGCGTTCAACTCCAGAAACAGCCCAGGCACGTGAGAAGCTTATGTCTCAGCCCCAGCACACACCAAGTGGGCCTCAGAAGTGGATTTCTGCACCAATTATCTTAGTTTACTCATTTTCTGTAAACCTAGGTTACTAGTTTAGTCTTTAAACAACTTTTAGAGACTTATTTTGTATCTCATGACATTTTTAGATCTGAATTTTATACTCTTTGACGGCATGAGTCTCTAAACTCCATTGTTGGGGGTGAGGAGCTCTGCAGCGTCTCGATGAATTAATACAATTATTTCTGTTTTTCCATTCAAACATGCGTGTTCCTATCTAAGATGTCCATTCGCGCTTAACTATGGAGAAGGTGGTGATCTGTGACACTCATCACCTTCCTCAATCCATGAACGTGTGTCTGACAACCACCTCCATTCTACATCAGATTGAATGAGTATCTCTTAGATTCCTTAATCAGAATCTTCGTGGTATAAGTTAGAATTGATGGCGGCATTCATGAGAATCTGGAAAGTCTAAACCTTGTCTGTCGTATTCCGAGTAGGATTCTGGAATTGGATGACTGTGACGAGCTTCAAACTCGTGAGTGTTGGGCGTGATGACAAACGCAAAAGAATCAGTGGATTCTATTCCAACATGATCGAGAACCAACAGCTGATTAGTCGTGCTGTGACAGAGCATTTGGACCATTTTCACTGAGAGGATGGGAAGTAGCCATTGACAACGGTGACACCCTACATAGAGCTTGCCATGGAAGGAACTTTGCACTTTTGCATGAGAGGAATATTATGTTACAGGAATTCAGAAGACAAAGCATCTCCAAAACTCCAACATATTTTCCATTATTGCACAACAAGTAATTATTTCACGCTCTTTTAATTTTTTTTTGTAATTCAAACTGATAATTATAATTGATCTCCTGACTAAGAATAATAAAATAAACATAGCTTGCTTCAAACCAACAATCTCCGTGGGATTCGACCCTTACTCACGTAAGGTATTACTTGGACGACCCAGTGCACTTGCTGGTTAGTTGTGCGGATTGCAAAAGTGTGATTGCAATTTCGTGCACCAGCAAACATTCCAAATGGACATGTGAATGCTATTTTCTCTTGGTCCTGACAATATACTGCAATTTGGTTGTAACCTGAATAGCCTTCCAAAAAGTAGTAGTATTCATGACCTACTAGTCTCTCTAGCATCTGGTCCATGAATGGTAAAGGAAAATGATCCTTTCTGGTGGTTGTATTGAGCCTTCTGTAGTCAATATACATACGCCACCCTGTAACTGTTCTTGTAGGAACCAGTTCATTCTTTTCGTTATGAACCACTGTCATGCCTCCCTTTTTGGGGACAACTTGGACAGGGCTCACCCAGGGGCTATCAGAAATAGGATAAATAATCCCAGCCTCTAGTAACTTAGTGACCTTTTTCTGCACCACCTCCTTCATGGCTGGATTTAGCCGCCTCTGTGGTTGAACCACTGGCTTAGCATCATCCTCCAATAGGATCTTGTGCATGCATCTAGCTGGGCTATTGCCCTTAAGATCATTTATGGACCACCCAAGAGCTGTCTTGTGTGTCCTTAGCACCTGAATTAGTGCTTTCTCTTCTTGTGGCTCTAAAGCAGAGCTTATGATTACCGGAAAAGTGTCATCTTCTCCCAGAAATGCATACTTCAGGGATAGTGGTAGTGGTTTGAGCTCGGATTTGGGAGGTTTCTCCTCTTCCGGAGGAGTTTTCAGAGGTTCTTCTGTTTTCTCTGGTTCCTCCAGATTAGGCTGAACATCTTTAAAAATGTCCTCTAGCTCTGATTCGAGACTCTCAGTCATATTGACCTTTTCCACCAGGGAGTCAAATATATCAACGCTCATGCAGTCTTTTGATGTGTCTGGATGCTGCATAGCTTTGACAGCATTCAACTTAAACTCATCCTCATTGACTCTCAGGGTTACTTCCCCTTTTTAGACATTAATGAGAGCTCGTCCAGTTGCTAGGAAATGTCTTCCTAGAATGAGAGTTGCACTCTTGTGCTCCTCCATTTCCAGCACTACAAAGTCAGTGGGAAAGGTAAATGTCCCAAACTTGACAATCATGTCCTCAATTACGCCTGATAGAATTTTAATGGAGCCATCAGTAAGTTGGAGACATATTCGGGTTGGTTTGACTTCTTCAGTCAAGCCAAGCTTTCTGATAGTGGATACAGGTATCAGGTTGATACTTGCCCTAAGATCACATAAAGCTATCTTGGTACAAGAATCCTCTAATGTACATGGTATCATAAAGCTTCCGGGATCTTTAAGCTTCTCTAGTAAGATTTTTTAAAATGACTGCACTACATTCTTCAGTGAGAAAAGCTTTTTCAGTCTCCCTACAATCCTTCTTATGACTTAAGATCTCTTTCATGAACTTAGCATAAGAGGGTATTTGCTCAAGTGCCTCTGCAAAGTGAGCAAATTATTTATCCTGTTACGCTTGGCGGAGTTTCTGAGGATAAGGCATCTTGGCTTTATATTCTTCAACCTTAGTTGCTGCAGGTTTATTTCCTACAGAAGTGGTTGGAGATGCTTGCTTAAGGGGGTTGTTATCAGCACTACTTATAGGTGTCTGATCCCTCATTGGCATTTGAACGCCAGAACTGGATGCTATATGAGTGTTTAATGCCAGATTGCCACCCTTTTCTGGCATTTGAACGCCAGAATTTGCCATCCACTGGCATTCAACACCGACTTCTGACCCTTTTCTGGCGTTTGAATGCCAAAATCATTCCTCTCTGGGCTCTTACTGTCCTCAGAGGGATTTTGGGCAGTAAATTGGTCATCCTCTGTCAGATGTTTCTTTTTTGGCTTCCTGCTGCTTTGAGTTGAGACATTCAATGTCTTTCCACTCCTTAAATGAACAGCTTGGTATTCTTCTGTTATCTGTTTAGATAACTACTGTTTTTTCTGATTCAATTATTTTTCCAAATTCTGGTTAGCATCTTTGGTTTCTTGTAGCATCTCTTTAAATTCTGCTAACTGTTTTGTTATAGAAAATAGTTGCTGATTGAGTTCAGTAACTTGCTCTGGAGGACTAAGTTCAGTGGATACTGCTTTAGCCTCTTCTTTCATGGAGGACTCACTACTTAAGTACAGATGCTAATTTCTAGTAACTGTATCTATGAGCTCTTGAGTCTCTTCAATTGTCTTTCTCATGTGTATAGATCTACTAGCTGAGTGGTCTAGAGACATCTGGGCCTTTTCTGTAAGCCCGTAGTAGAAGATGTCTAACTGCACCCATTCTAAAAACATTTCAGAGGGGCATTTCCTTAGCATCTATATGTACCTCTCCCAGGCATTATAAAGAGATTCATTATCCTCTTGTTTAAAGCCTTGGATGTCCAACCTTAGCTGTGTCATCCTTTTTGGAGGAAAATATTGATTCAGGAATTTGTCTGACAACTGTTTCCATGTTCTTATGCTGGCTTTGGGTTGGTTGTTTAACAACCTCTTAGCTTGGTCTTTTACAGCAAATGGAAATGGCAATAATTTGTAGACATCTTGATCCACTTCCTTATCACGTACTGTGGCAGTAATTTGTAAAAACTGTGCCAGAAACTCAGTAGGTTCTTCCTGTGAAAGACCAGAATACTGGCAATTTTTCTGCACCATGATAATGAGTTGAGGATTTAACTCAAAATTGCTGGCCCTGATGGGGGATATACAGATACTACTCCTATATGAAGCAGTAGTGGGGTTAGCATATGACCCCAGAGTCCTTTTGGACTGTTCATTTCCACTTAAGTCCATGATAGAGAAAGGGAGATAATGTGGATTGTAAATAAAAAAATTATTCCCCTTTGTTTTGTGATTAAAGAAATTAAAATAAAGTAAAAAAATTTATGCAAATTTCGAAAATTAAAAAAAGAAAAAGAAATAAAAGAAATTAGAAAACTAAATTAATTAATCAATTAAAAAGATTTAAAAAAATTTTTGTGTTGATTTTCGAAAAAATGAAGAGAGAGAGAGTGGTTAGGAACTTTTGAAAAAGATGTGTCTTAAAATTAAAGTTACTTGTAAGAAGATAAATAAATAAAAGAAAAGTTTTTTGAAGAAGATAAGATTTCAAAATTTTAAAGATTGAAACTTTCTTAACAAGAAAATACCAAAATTTAAAATTTTTCAATCAAAATAATAAACTAAGACAAGTAATTCAAAAATTATATATAAAAAATAGAAAAAGATTTTGAATTTTTTTTAAAAGATTTTCAAAAATATAAAAAGAAAATTGGAAAAGAATTTGTTTTGAAAAAGATTTAGAAAGATAAATTTTTAAAATTGAAATTTTGACTTGACTAACAAGAAACTACCAAATTTTAAAAAATTTGACTAAGTCAACTTAAGAAATTCGAAAATGATGAGTAAATAAAGGAGAAGATATTTTTTGAATTTACTGAGAAAAGAGAAAAACACTAAAATGACACCAAACTTAAAATTTTTAGATCAAAACAAAGAAAACAAACAAGAAAACTTTGAATGTCAAGATGAACACCAAGAACACTTTGAATGTCAAGATGAACACCAAGAACTAATTTTTGGAAATCTTTAAGAAAATAAAAACACAAAGAACACCAAACTTAAAAATTTTTATACTTTGGACACTAATAATTCAAAAATGCACAAGAAAAATAAGAAAAGACACAAAACGAGAAAAACTAAAGATCAAACAAGGAAAATAAACAAGAACAACTTGAAGATCAAGAAAGAACAAGGAACATAAAACTCGAAAATATGAAGAATAAAAAGAGCATACAATTCAAAAAATTGAAGGAAAATAAAAACATGCAATTGACACCAAACTTAAAATATGAAACTAAACTCAAATAGAAGACTCAATTATTAGTTTATTGGTTTTTATCTATTTATTAAAAATTTTCGAAAAAATCTAGAAAAAGAAAATAAGGATTTTGAAATTTTAACAAAAACAATAAAAAAAACTCAAAGAAAAATTAAAGATTAATAAAGAAAAATAAGATTTTTGAAAGATTTTTGAAAAGAAAATAAAAGACTCAAATTTAGTGACTCTAAACCAAAAAGATAAAATTTTCCTAATCTAAGTAACAAGATGAACCGTCAGTTGTTCAAACTCAAACAATCCCTGGCAACGGCGCCAAAAACTTGGTGCATGGAATTGTGATCACACTTTTCACAACTTCGGTACAACTAACCAGCAAGTGCACTGGGTCATCCAAGTAACACCTTACGTGAGTAAGGGTCGATCCCACGGAGATTGGCGGCTTGAAGCAAGCTATGGTTATCCTGTAACTCTTAGTCAGGATATTAGTGATAAAAATGATTTCGTTTGTAAAAAGTAAAAGAGCATGAAATTAATGATACTTGTTGTTCACTAACGGAGAACAGGTTGAGGTTCAGAGATGCTCTGTCTTCTGAATTTCTTCTTTCCTACTGTCTTCTACTCCAAACACGCATGGCTCCTTCTATGGCAAGCTATATGTTAGTGGATCACCATTTTCAATATCTACCATCCATCCTTTCAGTGAAAATGGTCCAGGTACGATTTCTGTACGGCTAATCAACTGTCGGATCTCTCGTCTCGGATGAAAAATACCAGGCACAGCTACCGCATGGCTAATTATCTATCGATTCTCACTTGTGTCAAAATAGGATCTCTCTATCCTTTTGCACACTATCACTGCGACCAACATTCGTGAGTTTGAAGCTCATCACAGTCATCCCATCCCAGATCCTACTCGGAATACCACAGACAAGTTTTAGACTTTTCGGATCTCAGGAATGCTGCCAATTGGTTCTAGCCTCTACCACGAAGGTTTTGATCTCATGAGTTTGAATGCTCTGTTGTCAGGAGATGCAAGTCAAACTCATGGATTAGAAACCCAAGAGATACGCACTCAAGCTGTCGTCCAATGACTACGTTGAGCTCAGATAGAACAAAAGTGGTTGTCAAACACACGTTCATAAATTTGAGAATGATAATGAGTGTCACAGATCATTACATTCTTCATATTGAAGTACGAGTGAAGATCTTAGAACAGAAATAGGCGTGATTGAATAGAAAACAATAGTAATTACATTAATCCAATGAAACACAGCAGAGCTCCTCACCCCCACCTATGGGATTTAAAGACTCATGCCGTAGAAGATACAATATTAGATGTAAAAATTTCATAAGTTGCAAAATGAATCCGTAAAAGTAGTTTTTATACTAAACTAGTAACTTAGGTTTACAGAAAATGAGTAACTAAGTGCAAATAGTGCAGAAATCCACTTCCGGGGCCCACTTGGTGAGTGTTTGGGCTGAGCTTTGAAGCTTTCATGTGCATAGGCCATTCTTGGAGTTAAACGCCAACTTGGGTGCCAGTTTGGGCATTTAACTCCAGTTTTGATGCCAGTTCTGGCGTTTTACGCCAGAAAAAGGTCTCTGGCTGGCGTTTAACGCCAGTTTGGGTCCTTACATCTCGGGCAAAGTATAGACTATTATACATTGCTGGAAAGCCGAAGATGTTAGCTTTCCAGCCCATTTGAGAGCGCACCAATTGGACTTCTGAAGCTCCAGAAAAATGCGTTTGAGTGCAGGGAGGTCAGAATCCAATAGCATCTGTAGTCCTTTTTAACCCTTTGAATCAGATTTTTGCTCAAGTCCCTCAATTTCAGCTAGAAAATACCTAAAATTACAAAAAAACACACAAACTCATAGTAAAGTCCAGAAATATGATTTTTGCATAAAAACTAATAAAAATATAATAAAAAGTAACTAAAACATACTAAAAACTACCTAAAAGCAATGTCAAAAAGCGTATAAATTATCCGCTCATCAGTCTCCCTTTAGAGGTATTTTTTCAGACAACAACTACTTCATGAAGTTAATATACATAGGCATTTGTTCGAGAACTTCTACGAAAGGAGTGTTGATATGCAGTCGTTTAAATACCTCCAGGAGCCTAAGGCATTGCTCGTTCTTACTTTCTCCTTGAAGTTTTAGAGGATGTAAGGCTCTTGGTTGGCTTTCTGGCACTAAGGTCTTCACCTCAGGTTGCTCACTCTTGTCGGCTTCCTTCTTGTTCTCTCCAGTTGACTCTTCATCAATAGAGGATTGAATATCTACCTCTTCTCAACTTAACACATAGATGGCCTTGCACTCCTGGTGTGGAATTTATAACCCGCAAACTAACCGGCAAGTGCATCGGGTCATACCAAGTAATACCTCAGGTAAGTGAGGCTCGATCGCACGAGAATTGATGGATTAAGCAACAATGGTTGAGTGATTTACTTAGTCAGAGAAACAGAAAATGATGTTTGAGAGTTCAATAGCATTAACCAGTAAATTAATGTGAAGAATATAAGAGAAAACAGTTAAGGTTTTCGAGTTGTTTATCTTCTGGATTTCTATTTCTTACCAACTATTTTAATCATGTAAGATTAAATTCATGGTAAACTATATGTCATTAAACCCTAATTCCTTAGCAATTTAGTATCCTCTAACCTAGTTAACCACCAATTCCTTAGTCAATTAATTTCAATTAGAGGTTTTAGTCCAATTCTAGTTTATGTACCACAAAAATCCTAATTACCCAAATATAAGAAGATTATATGTCACGTATCCTGTTAAGTCCAGATAATTAGTGATTTAGGAGAAATTGTTTTCAAGCTGTTGTTTAAGTAAATTACTTTTCCAAGGTTCACAAGAACTCAAATAGAATAAGGGTTATTCTTCCAATCTAACCAAATCCGTAAGATGAAGAACGAAAACAAATTCTTGAAATTGAAATCAATACATTAATTAAAATAGAAGAGTAATAATATTATCCATGCAATAAACAGAGCTCATAACCTTAACAGTAGAGGTTTAGTTGCTCATGACTCAGAGAGAAAACTAGGATTTAGAAAACTATAAAGTGCGGAATGAGATAAGTAAAAGAGAAGAGAGCCCGAAGGGCTGAATATTTCTCTTTTTATATTTAACCTAATTAATATAAAATATATTTTCTAAAACTAAATAATATCTGTTACTATTTGTAAATAAAATAAATTTTTAATCAAAATTAATAAGATTATCTCGTGCGGGCTCGTCCATTGGGCGTGGGGACTACCAAGCTCACTAAGTTGGTGCCAAACTTGGAAAATCTCAAGTTTGGCGCCACTTGATGTAGTAATTCCTGGAGATGAGTGAGTGTGGCGCGAAACTTGGAAAATCCCAAGTTTGGCGTCACCAAGGCAGTGGTTTCCCAAGAAAAGTATAGAGTATTATATATCGTTGGAAAGCTCTGAAAGTCAGCTTTCCAATGCCATTGAAACTGCATCAATTTCTTCTTTGTAGCTCAAGTTATATTTATTGGAGTACAAGGAGGTCAAGGTTGATAGCATTATCCACTTTCTTCCTTTTCTTTTACACAAACTCTGTCAAATTGCTACCTGAAATAAATCAAATTGCACACAACATAAAATAGCATTCATAGTGGCTCAAAATTACTTAAATCTTTATTAAACTTAGCAAATTCAAATGCAAATTCACTAGAAAAAGATAGAAATGATACTCACGCATCAACTCCTCTCTTGGATTAGGAATTATATTGCTGGGGAGTGTGTTGGGTGGCCTCGGAGCAAGTCTTTTGCTCAATTGTCCTACTTGTACCTTTAAGTTTCGAATTGAAGCTCTAGTCTCCTGTATGAAACTATCAGTGCTCTTGGAAAGCTCTGCCAATTGAGCTCCCAATGCTGAGGTGTCCTGGGTCACTTGGGATTAAATTATGTGATTGAAAGTATTGAGGTTGTTAGTTGAAAGGATTTTTCTGGTTGGGGTGGTTGTTGTTGTTGAAGCCGAATTACCTTTAATTCTGGTTTTGGTTTTTCCAACCAAAATTTGGGTAATTTCTCCATCCCGAATTGTATGCCTTAGAAAAAGGATTGTTATTAGCCAGCCTTGAATAATTATCCATGTAATTTATTTGCTTAGGAGAGGTTTGCTCATAACCAAAGCTTCCAAATTGAGACATTCCACCACTTATATCAAAAGAATGATTTGAGGTTGCAATAGAAGATACTTACATATCTCTCAAGTGTTGAATGATGGCGGCTATTTGTTGGGACATGGCTTTGTTCTGAGCAAAATAGCATCTAAGGCATCAAGCTCCATAAGACCTTTCTTCACGGTTCTCTCTTAAGAGTATAAGTACTGATTGTTGGCCACCATCTAAATCAAATCAACGGTTTTCAATGGTCTTCATATGCAAAGAATCTCCTGCAGAATTATCCAGAGATAGCCTAAAAGCTGGAGCGATACCATCATAGAAAATCTGTAGTCGTACCCAGTCTGTAAACATATCTGGAGGACACTTCCTGATCATGGCCTTGTATCTCTCCCAAGTTTCATAAAGAGATTCTCCTTTGCTCTGCTTGAATATCTGAATGTCAGTCCTTAGCTTAGTTAACCTCTGGGGCAAAAAGAATTTGGTCAAATTACTAACTAAATTTTCCCATGTTGCTATACTCTCCTTAGGTTGTGTCTTGAGCCACTGACTAGCTCGGTCCGTAACAGCAAAAAAGAATACCATCAACCTATAAACCTCTGCAGAAATCCCGTTGGTCTTGACTATATCACATATCCCTAGAAAGTTGGTTACTAAAAGATTAGGATCCTCCTGCGGGCTTCCACTGAACTGATAATTTTGTTGCCCTAGATATATGAGTTGAGGCTTCAACTCAAAATTATTTGCATGCAGAACCGGTGGTATAATACTTTCCACACAACTCTCGAGATTGGGATTAGTATAAGACCCAAGAGTTCTTCTAACAGGCGGGGCATTGTTGGGATTATTGACAACGTGATTATCATTGTTCTCTGCCATACTGAAGTCAGCATCCTCCGTAGACTCGTTTCCAAAGATTTCTTGAACTTCTGGAGCTCTAGCTTGCTTCCTTTGCTTTCGAAGAGTCCTTTCAATCTCAAGATTATACAGAAGAGGCTATTTATCCTTGTTGCTTTGCATAAACAAATCAAATAAGGAAAAAGTGAGATTCTCAACATCACAGTGAAGATAATCCCATTGGGGGTACACAAAAGTGGAAGAAAAAGAACTAAAATAAATTAAGGGAGAAAGGAAAAAATTTAGAAAAAAAACTAAAATCAAAGAAACGAAAATTAAAAAATGGATAAAATTAAACTAGGCTAATGTAAAACAAAATAAAATTAAATAAAATAGAAACTAAACAAAAATCAAACAAAGAAAAATGTCTAATATCGGAAATAATCAACTGGTAGTTTTTAGTCACAGTTAATTCTCGGTAACGGTGCTAAAAACTTGGTGCAGAATTTACAATCCATAGCTTACTGATTGAGGAGAAATTTGAATTTGTCGGTAAAGAATTTCTCAATGAATTCTCATTGCAAGTATAGTTCTAAACTAACAAACAATCCTCCCAATAAAAAATTTGATTTTGTCACAAGTACAAACCCTAATGAAAATTAACCGAAGTATTTAAACCTCGGGTCGTCTCACAAGGAATTACAATGAAGTGGTCAATTATTAGCGATGAAGGAACAAAGGGTTTGATTTATAATAGGGCAAGAAAATAAATGGTAAGAAAAGTAAATCAAGTAACTAAAGGAAGCAAGTAAGAAAGAGAGAGGCATTCATGGTAAAGATTGAGAATATCGGCTTTCTATCCTAGTCATTCAATCGTAACAATGATTAACAAGAATTTATCTTATTACGTCATCCCCGATGATAGAAGAAGGTATAATGTTATCTTCACACTTGAAGAAAGTCTAATAAGACTAGCTAATCTCAATCCAAAAGTCCTAATCAACTTACTAATTAAATTAACAAGAGATTAGAGTCAATGGAGATGATTAGTCACGTATCTTGTTAGGTCCAGATAATTAGTGATTTAGGAGAAATTATTTTCAAGCTGTTGTTCAAGTAAATTATTTTTCCAAGGTTCACAAGAACTCAAATAGAATAAGGGTTATTCTTCCGATCTACCCAAATCCATAAGATGAAGAACGAAAACAAATTCTTGAAATTGAAATCATTACATTAATTAAATAGAAGATTAATAATATTAATCCATACAATAAACAGAGCTCCTAACCTTAATAGTGGAGGTTTAGTTTCTCATGACTCAGAGAGAAAACTAGGATTCAGAAAACTGTAAAGTGCAGAATGAGGTAAGTAAAAAAGAAGAGAGCCCGAAGGGCTGAATCTTTTTCCTTTTATATCTAACCTAATTAATATAAAATATATTTTCTAAAACTAAATAATATATTTCCCTATTTGTAAATAAAATAAAGTTTTAATAAAAATTAATAAGATTATCTCGTGCTGGCTTGTGCATTGGGCATGGGGACCACCAAGCTCACTAAAGTTGGCGCCAAACTTGGAAAATCTCAAGTTTGGCACCACTTCACACAAAGCCATCTTCCTCGTTCTTCAGCTCGGTGCCAAACTTGGAGAATCCTAAGTTCGACGCCCCTTGATGTAGTATTTCCTGGAGGTGAGTGAGTATGGCGCCAAACTTGGAAAATCCCAAGTTTGGTGCCATCAAGGTAGTGATTTCCAAAAAAATGTAAAAACTTTGAAAAGCTCTGGAAGTTAGCTTTCCAATGCCGTTAGAACCGCATCAATTGGACCTCTGTAATTCAAGTTATGTTCATTGGAGTACAAGGAGGTCAAGACAGCATTATCCATTTTCTTTCTTTTCTTCTCCACGAACTCTGTCAAATCCATCCGAATGCTACTTGAAATAAATCAAATTGCACACAACTCAAAGTAGCATTCATAGTGGTTCAAAAATACTTAAATCTTAATTAAACTTAGCAAATTCAAATGCAAATTCACTAGAAAAAGATAGGAAAGATGCTCACGTATCATAACACCAAACTTGAATTATTGCTTGTCCTCAAGCAACCAAAACTAATATGAACTTAGGATGTGAATTTGCATGAGAGGTGAGTGCTCAATTAAGCTCCTATCTATCTCAAAGTGGGGTTAACAACACTGAAACTCTGAATAGTTTTAGCATTTCACTATCCTTTGAATCTTAGGAATGTCACTGTCATTCGGAATTAGAATTCGGATAATATTATGAATTCTCTGACCTTTTGACTTCAGATTAATCCTTGAACATAGCAAATTTGCTTTTATTTTTTTTCTTTGGTGCTTTGTACCTTGATCATAGCCATGACTTTAAATATTTTGTCTCAAGCTTTACTTGACACAAAAATACACAAGCACTTAACTAGGAAACTCTCTTTGAGTTCTAATTTTTCTTTTAACTACTCTCAGACAGTGGTGCTCAAAGCCTTTGGCATACTCTATTAATTGCACTTGATCTTGACTCTTAGTGCTCTGTCTCAAGGGTTACTTGACACATTCACACCACAAGCATATGGCTAGGAAAACAACTCTTTGAGCTTTTAATCATATTTGACCTTCCTAGCTATTGATGCTCATAGCCTTAGACCTTGCTTTTCTTTATTTTCTTTTTTCTATTTCTTTTGCTTCAAGGATTAAGCTTTTGTTTAATTAGAATAATTTATAATAGTTTTCTAAATTCCTGTTCCTCACGCACCAACATCCTTTGATTCAAATTCAAATATGCACTATTCATATCATGCATTCAGAATTATAGATAATACCACCACATTTAAGTAAATAAGACTACTCTTAAACATAAACTCAATTTCTCAAGCAATACATCACTTCTTTTTCTTTTTCTTTTTAGATTCAAGCTCAGTGAGCGGTACATGAGACATCTTTTTCAAACTAAAAAATAACAGAATGAAACTAAAATCTAAGAACTAAAAATACTAAAGATCACGCAGGCAAACATAATAAATAAAGTAACAGAAAATAGGAGATAACAAAATAAGAACAGAAGGGGAAATAGAATGAAAGGAACTCAACCACCTCAGTTATTCTGGTGGTCATCTCATTCCTTAGGCTATGCTCCTCCGTGAAGATGATTGACTCCCTTTGGTGCCATTGATGATAAGATAAACAGAGAGCGTGCTCTACAACACCAAACTTAAAAGTTTGCTTGTCCCCAAGCAAAGAAAGACTAAAAACGGAGAGGGACATAAAAAATACACGGATGAGTAAAAGTAAACAAAATATTACAAAAGAAGAAAAAAATGAAATAAGGGCAAGAAATATTATATATATGGGAGAATCAAAATATGGGGAAAAGGGGGGATGGCAAGGGGGACCAAATCCATGAGATTTGGTTTAGGAGATGTATGATACTATTGGAATATAGCAAAACAATGAAACCTGGTGCCAAACTCAAGAAAAGTGAAGTTTGGTGTCGTTGGCCCCGTATAGAATGCCTTCTCCTGGCGCCAAACTTGGTGCATCTTGATGACAAGTCACCTTATGCTAGTTTTACAAGCATTTTTCATTAGTTTCATTAGGTTTTATGCACTTTCTTGCACAATAAGTAAGTAATTGGAGTGGATTCTCATGACTATTTTGAATCAACCAAACATCATTTATTTTACACAAAATCATATGTTTTATGCTAGAATTAATTGATTTTATAAATGATGCAAAGATCTAGTGATTTTGGTGGAGCTTTGATTAGTTGTTTGGTTGCTTGTAGGTGAAGAAATGATGAAGAAAAGATAGAACCGGGAAAGCATTGCATTACCAAAGCGTGGCGATTCATTAAGGCAACGCTAAGCAAGGGAGCACATGGCCAACGCTTAACCAAGGGAGCACTCAACCAAGGGAGCGTGGCGTGCAAAGGAGTGAACGCTGAAGCATTGGGTGCGCATCAAGACAGCACAACAAGAAGCCCAGTTCAATAAATTGAACGTAGCATTCAAAACAATGAACGTTTTTGGCTTATGGAAGCAAGGAAGCAATGCGCATCAAAGGCAACACAAGGCTGGCATTCAAAGAAGTGAGCTTAGCGTTCACTTTTGTGAACTTCTTTGTGCCTTTCACCAAGGGAGCGCCAAAGGTAGCACTCAACCAAGGGAGCGTCAAGGCTCAAAGGGGGAGAACGCATGCAACATAGGGAGCAGCGTTCACTAAAGTGAACGCCAAGTTCACTTTTGTGAACTTTTTCGTGCTCCTGGCGAAGGCTCGAAGAGGGAACCAACGCACCAAGGAGGCAGCGTTCACATTTGGAACGTAACGTTCAAATAATGAATGCTAGGGGCATTGCTGAGCAACAAGGTGCACCAAAATTGGCGCAAGACAAGTGAACGCAATGTTCACTAATAAAACGGAGCGCTCTACTGGAGCTAGCACCTTGACCCATGCCACTTGAACCAAAGCCACCTGGATCCACTTTCCTTCAAATCCAAAAATTAAAAGGCCCACTCCAAGCTTTGAAGATCAAAATAGAAAGTGTATAAATAGGAGTAGATTTGATTTAGAGAAAAAACCTTTAGCTCATTTTTAGTTTTTCACTTTTAATTTTCATTTGTTTTGAATTTGGGAATTGGGATTAGATCTAGTTTGCTTTCTATTTTCATTTTTCTTTCATTTGTAATTTCTACTTTCTGTTTTGGGTTTTAAATTGAAATTGAAGAATTCCATTGAATTTCTTGATCTGAGGATCATCTTTGCTTTCCTTTCATTTAGTTCTGAGAATTGGAGAATTGGATCAAGATCTTCTCTACTGTTTTCATTTTTATTTCTTCTGCAATTTCTTTTTTGTTTGGTCAAGGAAGTGATTGAGATCTAGATCTGCTTTCTGATATCATTGCTCTTCTTTGATTTTTAGTTTCTCTTTTAGAATTTCATAATTGAGCTAAGTTTTCTTACTGTTTGTTTCTTCAAGCAATTTTCCATTTCTGTTTGGATACTGAGCTGAATCTCTTCATCTGATAGCTCTCTAATTTACTTTAATTTGCATTCCCTTGTTAAATTCTGAATCCCAGCACCCAAATCCTTGTATTTCTCAGTAATTTAGATTCAGCTTTTTACATTTCTTGCAGCTTAAGTTCCTGTAATTTACTTTTCTTGCAATTTAAGTTTCAGCTCTTTTACTTTCTTGCATTTTAAGTTTCTACAAATTATCTCTTCTGCACTTTATTTTTCAGTCAAATTTACCTTCTGCACCTTTACTTACTTTCAATTTAGCTTCTGTTAATCAAAATCACTCAAATCACCAAATATTCGCTTAACTAAATTCATCACCTAACTAAAATTGCTCAATCCATCAATTCCTGTGGGATGGACCTCACTCTTGTGAGTTATTACTACTTGATGTGACTCGGTACACTTGCCGGTGAGTTTGTGTGGAATCATTTTTCCCTCATCAAGTTTTTGGCGCCGTTGCCGGGGATTGATTTAGATTGACAATGATTAAGTAAGGCGATAATCTAGATTAAGCATTTTCTTTTTTCCTTTTACTAAGCACACTAAGTGTTTGAATTTTTGTTTAAACTAACTTTAACATAACTCTAGCAATATAGTGGATTGTGTTTCTTGGTTTCTGGTTTTTTGTGTATGAGAAGCAAGGATAGAGGTCTCTACCTCTGGTGACATTGATGAGAGAACTCTTTGAAGACTAAGAGAATCCAGAGGAAAGGGAGTCATTGGTGAAGAAGAATAAGAGGAAGAGAACCATAGGAGATGGAAGGAAATGCTCCTAATCCATAAGAGGGAGTGGCTAACAACAATGGCCAGCCTCAAAGGAGGGTTCTAGCCTCCTATACTTTCCCTAATCCAAGGCACTGTGGGAGTATCATACTTACTCCAAATGTCAATGCAAACAACTTTGAATTGAAACCTCAACTCATCACATTGATGCAAAACAACTGCTCTTATAGAGGAGGCCCCTTGGAAGATCCAAACCAACACCTATCCACCTTCCTAAGGATATGTGACACAATGCAAACCAATGGTGTGCATCTTGACATTTACAAATTGTTGTTGTTTCTATTTTCTCTGAGAGACAAAGCTTCTCAATGGTTGGAGGCATTTCTAAGAGAAAGTATCAACAATTAGGAAGATCTAGTGAACAAGTTCTTAGCCAAGTTCTATCCTCCCCAAAGGATCATCAAACTCAAAACAGAGGTCCAAACATTCACTCAGATGGATGGAGAGTCATTGTATGATGCATGGGAGAGATACAAAGCTTTACTCAGGAAGTGTCCACTAGAGATGTTCAATGAATGGGATAAACTTCAAAATTTCTATGAAGGACTAACATTGAGAGCTCAAGAGGCACTTGTCTACTCAGCAGGAGGTTCATTATAACTCATGAAGATAGCTGAGGAGGCTTAGAACCTCATTGACACTGTAACAAACAACCAATACTTCTATGGTCATTCAAAGGCAACGCCAACCAGCTCAAAGGAAGGGTGTATTGGAGCTGGAAGGTGTGGATACCATCTTAGCTCAAAATAAGGTGATGCATCAAGAAATCCAACAATAGATAGAGATGATAGCCAAGAGGATTGATGGCCTCCAAGTTGCAGCAGTGAATACAAGTCAACCATCACTTACATGGGGGCAAAATGAGGAAAACTATGAATAGCAGCAGCAAGAACAAGTCCAGTATGTGCACAATCAAGGTTCCAATCAGAATAAATTTCATAGAGATACCTACAACTCATCCTGGGAAAACTACCCCAATTTGAGGTGGGAGATAATCACAATCAAAACCAATAGCCTTGGAAGAGAAACTCAAGCCAAAACAATTCTAGAAACACAAACCATCAAAACCATCAAAAACACTAACCAAAACCAATATAGAAAGCCACAAAACAATCAACCTTAATCCAACTACTATCCATCCAACAACCCATCTAACATCCAAAATAACTATCATCCACCCTCAACATCCCATAATCAACCAAAACCACCCCAAGAATCTCAAAGGATCTCTAACTTAGAGATACTGATGGAAAAGATGATAAAACAACAAGAGGTAACCAGCAAGAACCATGAAGCTTCAATGCGGAATCTAGAGAGGCAAATTAGCCAATTATCCAAGCAAACAGTGGCTGAGAGACCAACTAATGCACTGCCAAGTGATACCATTCCCAACCCCAAGGAAGAATGCAAGGCAATCCAATTAAGGAGTGGAAGAACTTTGGTGAATGACAAAGAAGCCACCAATAAGCCAATAGAGGATGACAAGACCAGCAGTAAAGAGCAAGTGATAATTGAAGAAAAGAACCAAGAAAGGCTCAAGTAAAAAGAGGAACCTCAAGCTTCAAAGAAGGGGAAGTAGATTATGGAGGAGCCATCAGAAGAACAGAGGAAGTTAGTGAAAACTTATACCCCTCCTTTGCCAAACCCTCACAGCATGACCATGCCTCCTTCAAAGGGCTATAACTTGAGCTACAGATGTCCAATTGATGTGCTTCCACTTGTGTTGGAAAGCTGACATTTAGAGCTTTTCAACGATGTATGGCAATCCATATTTGGCAAGAAATTGAGGCATGAGTGAAATGCATCTTTAAGGGCAAAAAACAAGCAAAAATTGACCAAAGTGCAACCACCAGGATTCGAAGAGGGAGACCAAGGGAAGCCCATCAAAATAGCGCTCACTTGGATAGCGCTCCACTCTCTTGGAGAGCATTGTCGGGCTCTCTTCAAGAAAATGCAAGGCCCCAATGCTCAGCTCACCTTGTGAGCTGAGCATTCCCCTGGTGCCTTCCCCAACATTGCACGCTACAAAGGATCCCCACACAAAGCCTCAATGCTCAGCTCCCCACTTGAGCTGAGCATCCTCCTGGAAGCAAATTTTCACATGGGCCAAAAATTCAATAAAAATCCAATTTAATTCAATTCTTCTCCAAATCGAATCAAGGCCAACCAAACCCATTTCTCCTCAAATCCAAAGCAAGCAAAGCCCACATCATCACTCAAAGGCACAAGAACAAGCTAGAATTAGGATTTTCATTTAATTTGTGTTTCATTTCAATTTCATTTTCATTTTTCACTTTGTAAAGCCTATATAAAGGCATCAATTCCATCTCATTAGGGGGCTGGCTCCATCAGGGAGCAATAGGAGTAGGATAGAATAGCTCTCTCTTTTAATTTTCTTTTGAATTTTTGGATTGGGAAGGAAGAAATTCTGTTTCATTCCTGATTTGAGATTCATCTTGTTCTTTTACTACATAATTCAATTTTCAATTGCTGTTTTAAATCTTCTTCTTCTGCAATCTGTTCTTTTACTTTTCTGCAATTATTCTCTTATTGGATCAAGGAAGGACTTGAGATCTAGACTTGTTTTCTAGTCTCTTCCACTCCTGAGATCTTCAACCCTCTTTTAAATTACTGCAAATTAAGCATCGCTCACTTTTTGTTCTTAAATTTTCAAAGCATTTTTACTCTTCTGTTTGAGATCTACCTTAATTCAATTCATCTTCTACTTGTCTGTTTATTGCAATTCACTTGTTCTTGTTTAAATTCTGCAATCCCAATTCCCAATCCCCTTTACATTTAATGCAATTTACATTTCTTGCAATTTAAGTTTCAGCTATTTTACTTTCTTGTTCTTTAAGTTACTTTCAATTTTACTTTCTGCATCTTTTAAATTCCTTGCAATTTACTTTCTGTTGGGCACATTTCACACAATTCACTAAATGTTAGCTTAACTAAACTAATCACCCACTAAAGTTGCTTGATCCATCAATCCCTGTGGGATTGACCTCACTCTAAGTGAGTTTTACTACTTGATACGACCCGGTACACTTGCCGGTGAGTTCTAGGTGTTTTGGAAATTCGTTTTTCCACAAAAACATCATCAAGCTTTTGGCGCCGCTGCCGGAGATTGATTTAGATCAACAATGATTAAGTGGGTGAGAAGTCTAGATCAAGTATTTTCTTTATTTTTGTTTCCTGTTTTAAATTGAAACCAAGGTGTTTGAGTTTTTGCCTCACTAAGAAATTCTCATCTCTGATATGAGTAATTTCAATTTTCCTTGGTGTTGTGTTTTCCAAAATTCAAATGGAGTTCAACTCATCTTATGATCAAACAAATTTTATGGGATATCACCCACCATCACCAATCTCTAATGGTGGTTGGGAATATCACTAAGAAAATACAAATTCTAAGCACTCCAATCCATGGAGATTTGCTTCACAGACACAAGATGAGCAATAAAACCATATAGGATATTTTCTTCCACCACAAAATGATGCTAGTCATGATTCTAATGGTGGCTGGGAAGGAAATTCTAATGCTCCATATGATATTCATCCAAAGATATCATCACTTGACCATGCTTCAACAGAAAGCCTCTATCAAAACTCACCACCCACACAAACTTCCATGAACCAAAGCCTCTCAAAGCTTGAGACCATGTTTGAAAAATATGAGAGGGAGGCACAGATATCCTGGAACGAGCAAGAGAATTCATTCAAAAATATAGAAGTGATGGTAAACCAAATGTTAAGTGCAAGGGAGAAAGTGGAAGAGCAAGATGAGGAGGCTACTGCATCAAGTAAACTTCCAATGAAGAATGAGGTGGTTGAAAATGAAACTGCACTTGAGGTGACAAAGGAACATGAACATTCATAACCCTCACAAACTTCCCTTGAATCTGTGATCGAAAAATATGAAGAGGAGATGAAGAAATCTTGGGAAGAACAACAAACCTCCTCCATAAAAGAACTATTAAGTCAAATGTTGAGTGCAAAGAAAGAAGTGGAGAAGTGCACAGAGGAAGAGCTCACGAAACCACCATTGCAAGAAGCTCTTAATGAAGAAATCACTCCAACAATCACACAACCACCAAGTCTTGAATCCAAAGAAGTGAAGGCAACTAGCAAGAGTACCAATTCTGTCCCTAAGCCAGCAAGCAAGATCAATCAAGCCATTTGCAAAAGGAAGCTTGCTGAGGAAAGGCCAAGATAAGGGACAATAGCTGAATCTTCTCCTCCCTTGAGGTCATTCTTCTTAACAAACTGGAAGAAGAGGAAGAAAGTAAAGAACAACATGTCAAGCTAATGACACTAAAAGAGCACTTGTTGGGAGGTAACCCAACTGTAGGTAATATCTCCTCCTTTTGCTTTGTTTAAATTGAATAAATAGGCATATGGTTACATTCTAAGTTTGGTGTTGCCTTGCAACAAATTATTTTTAATCTTTTTGGATGATTGCATCAATTCAAAAATGAAAGTGTCACACTAAGATTCTAAGTTTGGTGTGCCACTTATTTTCTAAGCAATACATTCAAGCAACACTACTTGTCTGCATAATCATAATGCCTCTGCAGTTTTATTTTTTTTCTTTTAATTTGACACTTTTTCATTCCACTTTCTTTAGTCATTTTTCTGTTTTTAAATACTTTCATTTTAATTTGCTTATTTACTGTGTTTGTTAATACATTACCAAGAGAGCTTTATACATGACAGATTCTTGGCTTGGTGATTGTACTTAACAAATAACAGTTTCACCTGCTTAGTTTTAATTCAAATAAATTGACATATGATTGCATTCTAAGTTTGGTGTTGCTATGCAACAAAATTTGGTTCCAATTCTTACAAGATACTTGCATAAATTTCAAGTGAAAGTGTCACACTAAGTTTGGTGTGCCACTTATCTTTTATGCAATGTATTGTGCACACCTCCTTATATATGCAATCAAAAATGTCTCTGTCTCTTGTGCCTTGATTATTATCTTTAATTTTGCTTGCTTAGAACACATGTACTACTAACTTTTCATTATGTAAGACATTCATGATCCATCTTAGCCCCATAGCCATTGTTCTAATTGCTACTTGAGGATGAACAAGCATTCTGAGTATTGGTATGGGAAGAAGGAAGAATAGAAGGAAAAGAACAACAATAGAGAAGATGAATTGCAAGGTTGTAAAGTTCCTTTTCCTCTCATTTGTTTCTAGCACTATAATTTGCATGATTGTCTTTATCTCTCTGTTTGCATGTGTAGTATGACTAAGCATAGCTTGAATTTTGATTTGTAACATGTTGCTGTGGCATTATGACTACCAACTTGAGTTTTGTGAGTTTAAAAGCAATAAAGCATCATGATCATAAAAATACAAGGAATTAAAGAAGATTTTAGCATGTGCATACAAGTATTGGAAAGCTAGTATGATTAATTGTTGCTCAATTGCATTGGATTTTATTTAATTGAAGTTTTTATCTAGGACATTTTGTGAAATCTTTTGAAAATCATGAAAACCTTAAAGAAGCAAATACAATTAAAGCAAGAAAAGAAAAAGGGAAAGAATGAGAAAGCTGAAGGCTCTGAGTACCAATGGCAATTTATTTGTTAAGTACTTGTGGTGTTTATGTATCAAGCCAAATGCTTGAAAACAAAACACTTAGAAGTCAAGGCTAGACTCAAGTGCAAAAGCACTCCCTCAAAGCTCAAAGTTTTGAGCATCAATGATTAGAGAGTCAAGAAAAGAAAAGAAAAATGAACTTAATGAAGTCCTCTAATTCAAATGCTTGTGGTGCTTATGTATCAAGTGGTAATACTTGAAAACAAAGCATTTAGAATCGTAGCTTTGTTATTAACTCATGGAGGCAAAGCACCCAAAAGGAGAAGCTAATAAGAAAAATCAAAATCTTGTTTCAAGGAAGAAATATAAGAGAAAGATTTCATAAATTGAGCTAGATAGAAGCATTAATCATTTACATCTCTTTTGTGATTGTAGCATGCTTAGAAAACTAGCTAACCATGAACATTGAGTTGCCATTCTTCTTACCTTGGATTGTCAATCTTTAATGCATGATTCTTTTCTTGCTTGGGGACAAGCAAGGTTTAAGTTTGGTGTTGTGATGACATGTCACCATGTCATGTTTTTCTATGCTTTTTCATACAAGAAATTGATGATTTGTGCTTAAATATTGAATGCTTTTGTGCTTAATTGGTATATTTCTTTGATCTTTTAATTTTATAAATCTTGTAGGAAATAAGAAGAAAAAGAAGCAAAGAAGCACAAAATAAGCTAAAAAGGAGAAAAAAAGAGCTTTGGGGAACACTTTGAAGTTGGAGCACACTTTGGAGCCTTAGACCACACTTTTAAAAGCGTGAACCATGACCAAATTAAAGAAAAAATTGCAATCAGCACACAAAGCTCCGCTCATGCCAAGAGCGGAGCATCATCCTGATGCATTTTCAACTTGGAAGCAAAATTTTGGCTAAGTTAAAACCTGGGCGCTCATAGCATGACCATGCCTCCTTCAAAGGGCTATAACATGAGCTACAGATATCCGATTGATGTGCTTCCAGTTGCGTTGGAAAGCTGACATTTAGAGCTTTCCAACAATGTATGGCAATCCATATTTGGCATGAAATTGAGGCACGAGTGAAATGCATCTTTAAGAGCAAAAAACAAGCAAAAATTGACCAAAGTGCAACCACCAGGATTCGAAGAGGGAGACCAAGGGAAGCCCATCAAAGTAGCGCTCACTTGGATAGCGCTCCGCTCTCTTGGAGAGCATTGTCGGGCTCTCTTCAAGAAAATGCAAGGCCCCAATGCTCAGCTCACCTTGTGAGCTGAGCATTCCCCTGGTGCCTTCCCCAACATTGCACGCTACAAAGGATCCCCACACAAAGCCTCAATGCTCAGCTCCCCACTTGAGCTAAGCATCCTCCTGGAAGCAAATTTTTACATGGGCCAAAAATTCAATAAAAATCCAATTTAATTCAATTCTTCTCCAAATTGAATCAAGGCCAACCAAACCCATTTCTCCTCAAATCCAAAGCAAGCAAAGCCCACATCATCACTCAAAGGCACAAGAACAAGCTAGAATTAGGATTTTCATTTAATTTGTGTTTCATTTCAATTTCATTTTCATTTTTCACTTTGTAAAGCCTATATAAAGGCATCAATTCCATCTCATTAGGGGGCTGGCTCTATCAGGGAGCAATAGGAGTAGGATAGAATAGCTCTCTCTTTTAATTTTCTTTTGAATTTTTGGATTGGGAAGGAAGGAATTCTGTTTCATTCCTGATTTGAGATTCATCTTGTTCTTTTACTGCATAATTCAATTTTCAATTGCTGTTTTAAATCTACTTCTTCTGCAATCTGTTCTTTTACTTTTCTGTAATTATTCTCTTGTTGGATCAAGGAAGAACTTGAGATCTAGACTTATTTTCTAATCTCTTCCACTCCTGAGATCTTCAACCCTCTTTTAAATTGCTGCAAATTAAGCATCGCTCACTTTCTGTTCTTAAATTTTCAAAGCATTTTTACTCTTCTGTTTGAGATCTACCTTAATTCAATTCATCTTCTACTTGTCTGTTTATTGCAATTCACTTGTTCTTGTTTAAATTCTGCAATCCCAATTCCCAATCCCCTTTATATTTAATGCAATTTATATTTCTTGCAATTTAAGTTTCAGCTATTTTACTTTCTTGTTCTTTAAGTTACTTGCAATTTTACTTTCTGCATCTTTTAAATTCCTTACAATTTACTTTCTGTTGGGCACATTTCACATGATTCACTAAATGTTAGCTTGACTAAACTAATCACCCACTAAAGTTGCTTGATCCAAATCCCTGTGGGATCGACCTCACTCTAAGTGAGTTTTACTACTTAATACGACCCGGTACACTTGCCGGTGAGTTATAGGTGTTTTGGAAATTCGTTTTTCCATAAAATCATCATCAGTACCCTTGGTAGCATGGTCATTGATAAGACACTGTGTGATTTGGGATCCAGTATCAACCTAATGCCTATGTCTATGATAAGAAGGCTGTGTATAGAAGAAGTGAAACCTACACAGATGTCATTAGAGATAGTAGATAGATACCTGGTGATTCCCAAGGGGGTGATTGAAAATCTCTTGGTCAGAGTAGGGAAATTCATATTTCCAGCAGACTTTGTAATTTTGGACTTAGGAGAAGAGGGGAATGACTCTCTAATATTAGGAAGACCTTTCCTGGCCACAACAAGGGCCATTATTGATGTGAAACAAGGAGAATTAACTTTGAGGGTAAATGATGAGAAGATCACTTTGAATGTCTTCCAAGAAGTACAACAAACTGTTGAGGAGAAAAGCTGCATGAGGATTGAAGAAGAAGATTTATAGTGGAAAGAAAAACCTAATGAAGAGATCATCAGCTCACCTGTAGAGCAAGAGATGAAGAGTGGAGAAGAAAAAGAGGGTAAGGAACATCTGAAGGTTGAGAAGAAAAGGCAGGAAGGGATTGAAGAAGTGATTATCAAGAAGGAGGCCCCCAACATAAAATCTTCTGCAGAAAAAGAAGGACAAGTGAAGAAAGGAAAGAAGAGTAAGAAAATGGTCCTAAAAGGGTGGAAGAACAAAAAGATACCAACTGAAGGATTCTCAAAAGGGGATAGAGTGAGATTGATATACCAGCAGTTGGAGACAGATCCACAAACTGATGATTACTACACCATCAACAAGATACTCTCACTGGAGCATGTGGAGATTGACCATCAACGTACAGGAAGAAGGCTTATAGTGAAAGGAGACAAACTGAGGCACCATAATCATCAACCACCCTAACAAGGGACCAATGTCAAGCTAGTGACAATAAAAGAGTGCTCCATGGGAGGCAGCCCATGATTTAAGGTTTTTGTTTTTGCTTTAATTTCAATAACTAATGGTTCTTCTAGCATAAATCTGAGCTCTCATGAGTAGATTTGATAACTGCACACATTTTTTGAAGCATATGTTTGACTCCTAAATTTGGTGTGCTAAAGGCACTTCTAAAATAGCTTTTTAAGCATGATTGATCATAGAACCATTCTGGGATGTATACTTGTTCATTCTGTTTAAGTATATAGCCAAACATTAAGTTTGGTGTCTATATATGCTATGAATTTTAAGAAAATCACTTTTACTCAAAGGCTCAAATTCATGAACAGAGAGACCATACTTTGCATCATATTATGAATTTAAGGTAGTGAGATAGAAAATAAAATATTTCTTGCAATGAATATATGATGAGCGGATAATTTATACGCTTTTTGGCATTGTTTTTAGGTAGTTTTTAGTAAGTTTGAGCTACTTTTAGGGATGTTTTCATTAGTTTTTATGTTAAATTCATATTTCTGGACTTTACTATGAGTTTGTGTGTTTTTCTGTGATTTCAGGTAATTTCTGGCTGAAATTGAGGGACTTGAGCAAAACTCTGAAAAAGGCTGACAAAAGGACTGCTGATGCTGTTGGAATCTGACCTCCCTGCACTCGAAATGGATTTTCTGGAGCTACAGAACTCCAATTGGCGCGCTCTCAATGGCGTTGGAAAGTAGACATCCAGAGCTTTCCAGCAATATATAATAGTCCATACTTTATTCGGAAATTGACGACGTAACTTGGCGTTGAACACCAAGTACATGCTGCTGTCTGGAGTTAAACGCCAGAAAAACGTCATGATCCGGAGTTGAACGCCCAAAACACGTCATAACTCGGAGTTCAACTCCAAGAGAAGCCTCAGCTCGTGGATTGATCAAGCTCAGCCCAAACATACACCAAGTGGGCCCCAGAAGTGGATTTATGCATCAATTACTTACTCATGTAAACCCTAGGAGCTAGTTTATTATAAATAGAACTTTTTACTATCATATTATCATCCTGGATTGTATTTTGAATCCTGTGATCACGTTTTGGGGGCTGGCCATTCGGCCATGCCTGAACCTTTCACTTATGTATTTTCAACGGTGGAGTTTCTGCACACCATAGATTAAGGGTGTGGAGCTCTGCTGTACCTCAAGTTTCAATACAATTACTATTACTTTCTATTCAATTCTCTTTTATTCTTATTCCAAGATATACGTTGCACTTCAACTTGATGAATGTGATGATCCGTGACACTCATCATCATTCTCACTCATGAACGCGCGTGACTGACAACCACTTCCGTTCTACCTTAGGCCGGGCGCATATCTCTTAGATTCCCCAACAGAATCTTCGTGGTATAAGCTAGATAGATGGCGGCATTCATGAGGATCCGGAAAGTCTAAACCTTGTCTGTGGTATTCCGAGTAGGATTCTGGGATTGAATGACTGTGACGAGCTTCAAACTCCTGAAGGCTGGGCGTGATGACAAGCGCAAAAGAATCAAGGGATTCTATTCCAACCTGATTGAGAACCGACAGATGATTAGCCGTGCTGTGACAGAGCATAGGAACGTTTTCACTGAGAGGATGGGATGTAGCCATTGACAACGGTGATGCCCTACATACAGCTTGCCATGGAAAGGAGTAAGAAGGATAGGATGAATGTAATAAGAAAGTAGAGATTCAAGAGGAGCACAACATCTCCATACGCCTATCTGAAATTTCCACTATTGATTTACATAAGTATCTCTATCCATTTTATTTTCTGTTTATTTTTATTAATCATATTTGATTTTCTAAATTCCATAATTTTATCCTCCTGACTGGGATTTACAAGATGACCATAGCTTGCTTCATACCAACAATCTCTGTGGGATCGACCCTTACTCACGTAAGGTATTACTTGGACGACCCAGTACACTTGCTGGTTAGTTGAACGGAGTTGTGTCCACACATAAGTGCCATAATAAGGATTCCATACAACAACAAAGAATACTACATTGATGTGATCACAATTTCGTCCACCAAGTTTTTGGCGCCGTTGCCGGGGATTGTTCGAGTATGGACAACTGACGGTTCAACTTGTTGCTCAGATTAGGTAATTTTCTTTTCAAAAATCTTTTTCAAAAATTTTTCTTTTATTTTTCGTTTTTCCAAAAATATTTTCGAAAAAAATAATAAAAATACAAAAAAAATCATAAAATCATAAAAACCAAAAATATTTTGTGTTTCTTGTTTGAGTCTTGAGTCAATTTTTAAGTTTGGTGTCAATTGCATGCTTTAAAAATTTTTTCTTGCATTTTTTTGAAAATTCATGCATTCATGGTGTTCTTCATGATCATCAAGTTGTTCTTGACAAGTCTTCTTGTTTGATCTTGAGGTTTTCTTGTTTTGTTTTGTTTGTTGTTTTTCATATGCATTTTTCATTTGTTAGAGTCCATGCATTAAAGATTTCTAAGTTTGGTGTCTTGCATGTTTTCTTTGCATCAAAAATTTTTCAAAATTATGTTCTTGATGTTCATCATGATCTTCAAAGTGTTCTTGGTGTTCATCTTGACATTCATAGTGTTCTTGCATGCATCTTGTGTTTTGATCCAAAATCTTTATGTTTTGGGTCATTTTTGTGTTTTTCTCTCTCATCATAAAAAAAATCAAAAAAATAAAATAATTATCTTTTCCTTTTTTATCTCCTAATTTTCGAAAATTTGAGTTGACTTAGTCAAAAATTTTAAAAATTAGTTGTTTCTTACAAGTCAAGTCAAAGTTTCAATTTTAAAAATCTTATCTTTTCAAAACTTTTTCAAAAATTAAATCTTTTCCTTTTTTTTTATTAATTTTCGAAATTTTTTTTAAAATATTTTTCAAAATCTTTTTCTTATCTTTTACATCATATTTTCGAAAATTAGCTAACAAGTAAATGTGATTGATTCAAAAATTTGAAGTTTGCTACTTTCTTGTTAAGAAAGGTTCAATCTTTAAATTCTAGAATCTTATCTTTTAGTTTCTTGTTAGTTAAGTAATTAATTTTAATTTTAAAAATTAAATCTTTTTCAAAACTAATTTCAATCATATCTTTTTAAAACCATATCTTTTAAAATCATATCTTTTCAAAAAAATATCTTTTTAATCTTATCTTTTCATATCTTTTTATCTTATCTAATTATCTTATCTTTTTATCTTATCTTTTTCAAAATTTTATCTTTTTCAAAATTTGATTTCAAAATATCTTATCTAACTTATTTTCTAATCTTTTTCAAATTTGACTTTTTAGTTGTTTCTTATCTTTTTTAAAACCACCTAACTACCTTTCCCTCTCTAATTTTCGAAAATACCTCCCTCTTTTTCAAAAAATTCTTTTTAATTAACTAATTGTTTCAAGTTTTAATTTTAATTTTAATTCATCTTTAATTTTCAAAATTACTAACTCCTTTTCAAAAATATTTTCGAAAATCCCTCTCTCATCTTTATTTATTTATTTATTTATTTACTAACACTTCTCTTCATCTCTTATCACCTCCCCTTTCCTTACCCTTTATACAGACTATTCATCCCTCTCCTTCCATTATCCCCTTTCTTCTTCTACTAATAATAAGGATTTACTATGACATAGAAGATTCCTCTTCCTTTTCTTTTCCTCTTCTCTTTCATATGAGCAGGAACAAGGAAAAAGGCATTCTTGTTGAAGCTGATCCAGAACCTGAAAGGACTCTGAAGAGGAAACTAAGAGAAACTAAATTACAACAATTCAGAGACATAGTAGAGCTCAAGGACATCAATGGTCCTTCAAGAAGGCGCCACCCTCACTAAGGTGGACTCATTCCTTGTTCTTAAATTTTTCTTCTGCTTTTCATTTTTTTATGTTATATGTTTATCTATACTTGTGTCTTTATTACATGATCATTAGTAGTTAGTAACTATGTCTTAAAGTTATGAATAAATCCATTAATCCTTCACCTCTCTTAAATGAAAAATGTTTTAATTCAAAAGAACAAGAAGTACATGAATTTCGAATTTATCCTTGAATTTAATTTAATTATATTGATGTGGTGACAATACTTTTTGTTTTCTGAATGAATGCTTGAACAGTGCATATTTTTGATCTTGTTGTTTATGAATGTTAAAATTGTTGGCTCTTGAAATAATGATGAACAAAGAGAAATGTTATTGATGATCTGAAAAATCATGAAATTGATTCTTGAAGCAAGAAAAAGCAGTGAAAAAGAAAGCTTGCAAAAAAAAAGTGGCAAAAAAATAGAAAGAAAAAGAAAAAGCAAGCAGAAAAAGCCAATAGCCCTTAAAACCAAAAGGCAAGGGTAAAAAGGATCCAAGGCTTTGAGCATCAATGGATAGGAGGGCCCAAGGAAATAAAATCCAGGCCTAAGCGGCTAAATCAAGTTGTCCCTAACCATGTGCTTGTGTCATGAAGGTCCAAGTGAAAAGCTTGAGACTGAGTGGTTAAAGTCGTGATCCAAAGCAAAAAGAGTGTGCTTAAGAGCTCTGGACACCACTAACTGGGGACTCTAGCAAAGCTGAGTCACAATCTGAAAAGGTTCACCCAGTTATGTGTCTGTGGCATTTATGTATCCGGTGGTAATACTGGAAAACAAAGTGCTTAGGGCCACGGCCAAGACTCATAAGTAGCTGTGTTCAAGAATCAACATGCTTAACTAGGAAAGTCAATAACACTATCCGAAATTCTAAGTTCCTAGAGACGCCAATCACTCTGAACTTCAAAAGAAAAAGTGAGATGCCAAAACTGTTCAGAAGCAAAAAGCTACAAGTCCCGCTCATCTAATTATAATTAATATTCATTGATATTCTAAAATTTATAGTATATTCTCTTCTTTTTATCCTAATTGATTTTTAGTTGCTTGGGGACAAGCAACAATTTAAGTTTGGTGTTGTGATGAGCGGATAATTTATACGCTTTTTGGCATTGTTTTTAGGTAGTTTTTAGTAAGTTTGAGCTACTTTTAGGGATGTTTTCATTAGTTTTTATGTTAAATTCATATTTCTGGACTTTACTATGAGTTTGTGTGTTTTTCTGTGATTTCAGGTAATTTCTGGCTGAAATTGAGGGACTTGAGCAAAACTCTGAAAAAGGCTGACAAAAGGACTGCTGATGCTGTTGGAATCTGACCTCCCTGCACTCGAAATGGATTTTCTGGAGCTACAGAACTCCAATTGGCGCGCTCTCAATGGCGTTGGAAAGTAGACATCCAGAGCTTTCCAGCAATATATAATAGTCCATACTTTATTCGGAAATTGACGACGTAACTTGGCGTTGAACACCAAGTACATGCTGCTGTCTGGAGTTAAACGCCAGAAAAACGTCATGATCCGGAGTTGAACGCCCAAAACACGTCATAACTCGGAGTTCAACTCCAAGAGAAGCCTCAGCTCGTGGATTGATCAAGCTCAGCCCAAACATACACCAAGTGGGCCCCAGAAGTGGATTTATGCATCAATTACTTACTCATGTAAACCCTAGGAGCTAGTTTATTATAAATAGAACTTTTTACTATCATATTATCATCCTGGATTGTATTTTGAATCCTGTGATCACGTTTTGGGGGCTGGCCATTCGGCCATGCCTGAACCTTTCACTTATGTATTTTCAACGGTGGAGTTTCTGCACACCATAGATTAAGGGTGTGGAGCTCTGCTGTACCTCAAGTTTCAATACAATTACTATTACTTTCTATTCAATTCTCTTTTATTCTTATTCCAAGATATACGTTGCACTTCAACTTGATGAATGTGATGATCCGTGACACTCATCATCATTCTCACTCATGAACGCGCGTGACTGACAACCACTTCCGTTCTACCTTAGGCCGGGCGCATATCTCTTAGATTCCCCAACAGAATCTTCGTGGTATAAGCTAGATAGATGGCGGCATTCATGAGGATCCGGAAAGTCTAAACCTTGTCTGTGGTATTCCGAGTAGGATTCTGGGATTGAATGACTGTGACGAGCTTCAAACTCCTGAAGGCTGGGCGTGATGACAAGCGCAAAAGAATCAAGGGATTCTATTCCAACCTGATTGAGAACCGACAGATGATTAGCCGTGCTGTGACAGAGCATAGGAACGTTTTCACTGAGAGGATGGGATGTAGCCATTGACAACGGTGATGCCCTACATACAGCTTGCCATGGAAAGGAGTAAGAAGGATAGGATGAATGTAATAAGAAAGTAGAGATTCAAGAGGAGCACAACATCTCCATACGCCTATCTGAAATTTCCACTATTGATTTACATAAGTATCTCTATCCATTTTATTTTCTGTTTATTTTTATTAATCATATTTGATTTTCTAAATTCCATAATTTTATCCTCCTGACTGGGATTTACAAGATGACCATAGCTTGCTTCATACCAACAATCTCTGTGGGATCGACCCTTACTCACGTAAGGTATTACTTGGACGACCCAGTACACTTGCTGGTTAGTTGAACGGAGTTGTGTCCACACATAAGTGCCATAATAAGGATTCCATACAACAACAAAGAATACTACATTGATGTGATCACAATTTCGTCCACCAATATACCAATTATGACTGATACTCATTGAGTTTTATATGGATTACTTAGCAGAGAACAAGTTTGGTGTTTACCAAATTTCTATTCAATGACTAAGAAGCATAGTTGGTTATTCATAAATAAGGAACAAATAGAATTTTTTTTCTTTATTACCGTTCACTCAACAACCACCACCGTGTTGAATTTGAGGTTTAAGCTTACTATTGCCTTGATTCACATGGATAGGAATAAAGAAGATTGAGAAGGAGACAAAGGAAGGGATGCATGCACGGTTGTCACAAGGAGTCACATGTGCCTAGGGAGTAGTGCTCTTTTGAAAAAAATCTGCATGGAATCAGCACCTTGGAGGTCGAACCACATGTGCCCAATGAAGGAGCAATCCATGTCTTCAACCATCCCCACATGCACACCGTCCATTTCATGGATCTTCAACAATGATTTGCTCAATCTTCACCCTTCCTTGCAACTTAGCCGAGCCCTCCAACCTCTTGTTTTGTTTCAAGAAGCACACAAGAAGAGGAAGAAGAAAGGAGAATCCAGCAAGGGACAAGAGCATAACAACTAGAGGTGGTGGAGTTCCTTTCATGTTTTTAATTAAATAAGGATGATGCATATCTGAAACATGATATGCCTCCAAATATTGTATGTTCTGCACTTTCATGTTTTAGTAGGTTTCTTATTAGGATCTGTATAATGCTTGTCTTCATTTTCATCTGCTTAAAATCATGTTTTGTCTCCCTTTTTTGCATCAAAAAGATAAAATGTTTGAAATAGAGAGTGATTGTCCAATGTGGCAGAAATTAGAATGAAGTTTAATGGTGGTAATTGTTTGATTGGATGGAAAACTCAATAATAAAAGCTGCATAATAGAGTGTTCTATGTAGTGTGAACTTAGTTGCTGTCATAAAACCTTTTATTAATGAACATCCCTGTAAAATGAAGAAAAGTAAGAAAGAAAAAGAAAAGAAAAGCCAAGAATTGGCAAAGAAACAAACAATAAGGCTAGACACCAATAGCTTGGACCTTAGGACATATGCCTGTGGTACTTCTTGTACTAGGATCTGCTTGGACAATTAGGTTCTGAGGAGTCTTTTAAAACTTGGTAACTTGGATTAACTAACCCGGGATTACCAACTGAAAGTCCATTATCAAGAGCAACCTAGTTACAAAGCATTTAGTGATCCAAAGAGATACTGGGCATCAATGTTCCTAGGAAGAAATTGTGAGCCAAGTGTCTGTAGTGAAGAAGTATTGAGAAAAATTGAGCCAAAAGGCTACTGCAACACTTGAAGCTAAGCCATCATTAACAAATAAGCTTTCTAAGCAAAAGAAAGAGGAAAAATCTAACAGGGATCAATCAAAGAGCAAGGCATTATAGTAGCAACTCTAGTGAACCTTCAAAGAGACACTTCAAATCAGATAGCTAAGAATAATTGAGCTGCATTTGTTTGCATAAAACCTCATGAACCAAGTTTTATTATCTACTAAATAAGGACATGTATGCTTCTCTGTTTCATTCTTTTTTTTTCATGTTTAGTGTTTGCTTGGGGACAAGCAAGTTTTAAGTTTGGTGTTGTGATCACAAGTCATCTTATGCTAATTTTACAAGCATTTTTCATTAGTTTCATTATGTTTTATGCACTTTCTTTCACAATAAGTAAGTAATTGGAGTGGATTCTCATGACTATTTTGAATCAACCAAACATCATTTATTTTACACAAAATTATAGGTTTTATGCTAGAATTAATTGATTTTATAAATGATGCAAAGATCTAGTGATTTTGGTGGAGATTTGATTAGTTGTTTGGTTGCTTGTAGGTGAAGAAATGATGAAGAAAAGAAAGAACCGGGAAAGCGTTGCATTACCAAAGCGTGGCGATTCATTTAGGCAATGCTAAGCAAGGGAGCCCAAGGCCAGCACTCAACCAAGGGAGCGCTCAACCAAGTGAGCGCTCAACCAAGGGAGCGTGGCGTGCAAAGGAGTGAACGCTGAAGCACTGGGTGTGCATCAAGACAGCACAACAAGAAGCCCAGTTCAATAAATTGAACGTAACATTCAAAACAATGAACATTTTCGGCTTATGGAAGCAAGGAAGCAATGCGCATCAAAGGCAACACAAGGCTGGCGTTCAAAAAAGTGAACTTAGCATTCAATTTTGTGAACTTCTTCGTGCCTTTCACCAAGGGAGCGCCAAAGGTAGCGCTCAACCAAGGGAGTGCCAAGGCTTGAAGGGGGAGAACACACGCAACATAGGGAGCAGCGTTCACTAAAGTGAACGCCAAGTTCACTTTTGTGAACTTTTTCGTGCTCTTGGCCAAGGCTCAAAGAGGAAACCAATGCACCAAGGAGGCAGCGTTCACATTTGAAATGTAACATTCAAATAATGAACGCTAGGGGCATTTCTGAGCAACAAGGCGCACCAAAATTGGCGCAAAACAAGTGAACGCAACGTTCACTAATAAAATGGAGCGCTCTACTGGAGCTAGCACCTTGACCCATGCCAATTGAACCAAAGCCACCCGGATCCACTTTCCTTCAAATCCAAAAATTAAAAGGCCCACTCCAAGCTTTGAAGATCAAAATAGAAAGTGTATAAATAGGAGTAGATTTGATTTAGAGAAAAAACCTTTAGCTCATTTTTAGTTTTTCACTTTAAATTTTCATTTGTTTTGAATTTGGGAATTGGGATTAGATCTAGTTTGCTTTCTATTTTGGGTTTTAAATTGAGATTGAAGAATTCTATTGAATTTCTTGATCTGAGGATCATCTTTGCTTTCCTTTCATTTAGTTCTGAGAATTGGAGAATTGGATCAAGATCTTCTCTGCTGTTTTCATTTTCATTTCCTCTGCAATTTCTTTTCTGTTTGGTCAAGGGAGTGATTGAGATCTAGATCTTCTTTCTGATCTCATTGCTCTTCTTTGATCTTTAGTTTCTCTTTTAGAATTTCATAATTGAGCTAAGTTTTCTTACAATTTTTTTCTTCAATAATTTTCCATTTCTGTTTAGCTACTGAGCTGAATCTCTTCATCGCATAGCTCTCTGATTTACTTTAATTTGCATTCCCTTGTTAAATTCTGAATCCCAGCACCCAAATCCTTTTATTCTTCATGCAATTTACATTTCTCAGCAATTTAGATTCAACACTTTACATTTCTTGCACCTTAAGTTCCTGTAATTTACTTTTCTTGCAATTTAAGTTTCAGCTCTTTTACTTTCTTGTATTTTAAGTTTCTGCAAATTATCTCTTCTACACTTTTCTATCAAATTTACCTTCTGCACCTTTACTTACTTGCAATTTAGCTTCTGTTAATCAAAATCACTCAAATCACCAAATATTCGCTTAACTAAATTCATCACCTAACTAAAATTGCTTAATCCATCAATCCCTGTGGGATTGACCTCACTCTTGTGAATTATTTCTATTTGATGCGACCCGGTACACTTGCTGGTAAGTTTGTGTGGAATCGTTTTTCCCTCATCACATCTCAAGTTTGGCGCCACCCTTGACCCCTTTTTTTCAGTGCCAAATTTCAGGTAGGCCAAGTTTGGCGCCCCTGGCAGAGAGTATGGCCCCCTTTTTTTCTTGATGGTGGCGCCAAACTCTAAAAAATCAAGTTTGGCGCCACCCCTTCCATAAATGCTCCACAATTTATGTCGACTGTGGTGCCAAAATTGGAAATCCCAAGTTCGGCACCACCCCTCCAAGGAGTTCTGGCCAAAATTGCTTCAATGTGGCGCCAAACTTGGACTGATCAAGTTTGGCGCCGACCAATCTGTGTCTCACTTCTCCAGGGTGTCAAAAATTCCTTTTGATTTCTCCTCTTTCTGTTTTTAACATTCTGCATGATCAAAACACATGTAAAACAAGGAAAACTCTAAAAAATTGAGATAAAGTAATTAAAACGAAACCTAAATTAACTATAACACTAAAATCAAAATAACTATAAACTAAAATAAAAATAACTGTAAAACCAAGGATACTAGTAGTTGGGTTGCCTCCCAACAAGCGCTTCTTTAACGTCACTAGCTTGACGGTTGATTGTTGCTAAGGTGGAGGTTGATGATAGTGCTTCAACTCCTCCTTTCTTACTGTGAATTTTCTCCTTGTGTCCCCATGAAGTAGCTCAATATGATCAAGAGAGAGGATTCTGTTTATTGTATAATTCAACACTGGATTACTTGTCAACACCACCTTCATTCCTGGGGAGAAACCTTCAGTGGGGATCTTTTTATTTCTCCATCCTCTAGGTACTTTCTTTTTAGGAACCTCCTCCTTGGTGGATAAAGTATTCCCAACACCAAACTTAGGTCTCTGTTAGAATTTTTTTATTGTTACCAAAGGAGGCTTGAGCTATAAACCTTATTGTGCATTATCAGGAGGTTCTTGAAGGGTTGGAACAATAAGCTCAGTTTGCATGCACTTTTCCTCTTCACCTGATGAATTCATATGAAAGACCAGTGCTCATCATGCACTCTAAGTACTAATTCACCCACTTCTACATCAATTAGAGCTCTCCCAGCGGCTAGGAATGGTCTTCCTAAGATTATGAAGGCATTTTCATCATCCCCTATGTCAAGAATCACAAAATCAGCTGGGAAGAAGAATTTACCCACCTTGACCAAGTTGTTCTCCACTATTCCATGTGCATGCTTCAAAGATTTATCTGCCATTTATAATGCTATCCTTGTTGGTTGTTCCTCTTTGATTTGTAACTTCTTTATCACAGACAAGGGCATTAAATTTATGCTTGCACCCAGATCACATAGGGCTTTCTCAAATGTAGTGCTCCCAATGGTACATCAAGTTTGAAAGCTCCCTAGATCTGGCATTTTCCTTAGTAAGTTATTCTGAATTATGGCACTACATTCCTTGGTCAAGACCACTATCTCTTCTTCCTTTAAAGGCTTCTTCTTTGACAACAACTCCTTCATGAACTTGACATAGAGAGGCATTTGCTCTAAAACCTCAGCAAAAGGAATATTAATTTATAACTTTCTAAAAACTTCTAAGAACCTTGAAAACTGCTTGTCCTTGGTTTCCTTTTGAAGTCTTTGAGGATATGCCAAGAGTGACTAGAAAAGGATTGTTTGCACACCTAGGTGGGGCATGTTCAACCTCTTCCTTTTTCTCCTCCGGAATTTATTTTTTAACTGGCTCCTCAGTAACTTGTGCTTCCATACTTGCCACTTGTCCACTTACCACAGTGATGGCCTTGCACTCCTCTCTTAGATTTAGAATTGTGTTTCTAGGGAGGGAATTGGTAGACCTTTGATCAATTTCAACAACTTTTGTGGCTATTTGACCCATTTGAACCTCCAAGTTCGTAAGTGAAGCTCTGGTTTCCTGCATAAAATTTGCAACTAGTGATTCCAAGGCAGTGGTCTTCTGAGGCTAAGAGGGTTAAAACTAGCGGTTATTAAAGTTGTTTTGATTAAGCCCGCCTTGAGAATTATCAAAATTTAATGGCTCTTAAAGTTGATCTCTCCACCTAAAGTTTGGGTGATTCCTCCACCCCTAATTGAACTTCTTGGCATATAGATCATTATTGGGGTTTCTAAAAGTATTCCTCATGAAGTTGACCTATTCTGGAGAAAATTGAGCATATTCATAATTTTCACCTTGAATGAAGCCACCATTAATGTCATATGGAGCCTTTTGAGGGGCATTCTGAGCACTAATAGCTGAAACCTGCATTCCACTCAAGTGCTGAGTAAGCATATTGATCTGTTGAGACATGGCTTTGTTCTGAACAAGAATAGCATCCAAAGTATCTACTTCCAAGACTCTTTTTTTAGGAACCCCAGAGTTTAGAGGATTCCTCTCAGAAGAGTAAAGATATTGGTTGTTAGCAAATAGTTCAATAAGCTCAGTAGCCTCTTCAAGCGTCATCTTCATGTGCAATGAACCATCTGCAGAGTTGTCCAAACACATTTTTGCCATTTCAAAGAGGCCATCATAAAAGATCTCCAGCTTGGTCCATTCAAAAAACACGTCAGGAAGGTATCTTCTGATCATCAGCTTGTACCTCTCCCATGCTTCCATCTCTCTGTCTGAAGGTCTGAACATCCACCCTTAGCTTAGTCAGCTTCTGTGGTGGGAAGAATTTGATCAGAAATCTATCGACCACCATGTCCCAAGTGTCCAGGCTCTCCTTGGGCTGAGAATAAGACCACTGCTTTGCTCTATCCCTCATAGAAAATGGGAAGAGCATGAACTTGTAAACCTCAGGATTCACTCTATTTATCTTCATAGTGTCATAGATCTACAGAAAGTTAGAGATGAATAAATTTGAATCTTCTTGTGGGAGTCCATGATACTGATAGTTCTGCTGTACTAGAGTGATTAGTTGCGGCTTAAGCTCAAAGTTATTTGTACCAATGGCAGGTACAGCTATACTGCGCCCATAGAAGTCAGGAGTGGGTGCGGTGTATGAGTATATCATTCTCCTTTCTTGCTCATTAGCATTCGGGCTCCTACCATGAGTAGCCATAGCTTCTTTCTCAAACGTTTCCCTGAGGTTCTCTCCGGCTTTGTAAGCTTTAGCCTGTTGCAAATGCTACCTCAAGTTCCTCTCAGGTTCAGGATCAAAATCTATAAGAGGTTCCTTGTTCCTGTTTCTGCTCATAAACAAACAGAAAACAAAAGAAAGTGGGAATCTCTACGTTAGAGTGCAGAGAATTCCCAGTGAGGTAACCTGTGTAAAAGAAATAAAATAAAGCCACTAAATAAATAAAGCAATAAAATTCGAAAATTATAAGCAAAATTGGGACAAAAATTTTGAAATTTATAAGAAAAATAAACAAGAAAAATTAAAATAAAAATAACTAGGGGACACCAAACTTAATTTCAGAAATTAAGGAAAAATAAATACTGCAATTTTAAAAAATTAGGGAGAAAATTAATTAAAACTAAAGCAGAAATGCCTATTGAGAAAATAAAAAAATAAATAAAATTAAAAAAAATGAAGGTTTTTTTAAAGAAAAATTAAAATTGAAACTAAATAATAAAATAAAAAGAAATAAAGGAAACATGGGAGGGTGAACCAAACTGAAGAAAAAAAAGAAAAGAAAATGAAAATAGAATTTAATAAAAGAAAACTAATTGAAAAAGAAAAATTATCTGATCTAGGTAATCAAACAACTGGTTGTTTTCAATCACAATCAATTCCCGGCAACAGCGTCAAAAACTTGGTGCAGAATTTATAACCGACAAACTAACCGACAAGTGCACTGGGTCGTACCAAGTAATACCTCAGGTAAATGAGCGTCGATCCCACGAGGATTGATGGATTAAGCAACAATGGTTGAGTGATTTACGTAGTCAGACAAACAGAAAATGATGTTTGAGAGTTCAATAGCATTAAACAGTAAATTTAAAGAATTAGAAAGCAAGCAGTAAATTGATGTGAAAAATATGAGAGAAAACAGTTAAGATTTCAGAGTT
The DNA here is from genome assembly GCF_003086295.3 of Arachis hypogaea. NCBI lineage: Eukaryota > Viridiplantae > Streptophyta > Magnoliopsida > Fabales > Fabaceae > Arachis > Arachis hypogaea. The sequence continues at coordinate 19,926,538 of NC_092040.1, forward strand.
GTTTGTCTTCCAGATTTCTATTTTTCACCAACTATTTTAATCATGCAAGGTTCAATTCATGGTAAACTATATGTGACTAAACCCTAATTCCTTAGCAATTTATTCTCTTCTAACCTAGTTAACCGCCAATTCCTTGGTCATTTAATTTCAATTAGAGGTTTAAGTCCAATTCTAGTTTATGTGCCACAAAAATCCTAATTACACAAATATAAGAGGATTACATGTCACGTATTCTGTTAACTCCAGATAATTAGTGATTTAGGAGAAATTATTTCAAGCTGTTGTTCAAGTAAATTACTTTTCCAAGGTTCACAAGAAGTCAAATAGAATAAGGGTTATTCTTCCAATCTAACCAAATCCGTAAGATGAATAACGAAAACAAATTCTTGAAATTGAAACAATACATTAATTAAAATAGAAGAATAATAATATTAATCCATACAATAAACAGAGCTCATAACTTTTACAGTGGAGGTTTAGTTGTTCATGGCTCAGAGAGAAAACTAGGATTCAAAAAACTATAAAGTGCGAAATGCGATAAGTAAAAGAGAAGAGAGTCCAAATGACTGAATAATTTTCTTTTTATATCTAACCTAATTAATGTAAAATATATTTTCTAAAACTAAATAATATCTTTTCCTATTTGTAAATAAAATAAATTTTTAATCAAAATTAATAAGATTATCTCGTGCAGGTTCATGCATTAGGCGTGGGGACTACCAAGCTCACTAAGGTTGGCGCAAAACTTGGAAAATCTCAAGTTTGGCGCCACTTGATGTAGTAATTCCTGGAGGTGAGTGAGTGTGGCGCCAAACTTGGAAAATCCCAAGTTTGGTGCCACCAAGGCAGTGATTTCCGAAAAAAAGTATAGACTATTATATATCGTTAGAAAGCTCCAAAAGTTAGCTTTCAAATGCCATTACGACCGAATTAGTTGGTCCTCTGTAGCTCAAGTTATGTTTATTGGAGTACAAGGAGGTCAAGGTTAATAGTATTATCCATTTTCTTCCTTTTCTTCTACACGAACTCTGTCAAATCACTTCGAATGCTACCTGAAATAAATCAAATTGCACACAACTCAAAGTAGCATTCATAGTGGCTCAAAAATACTTAAATCTTGATTAAACTTAGCAAATTCAAATGCAAATTCACTAGAAAAAGATAGGAATGATGCTCACACATCAACTCCTCTCTTGGATTAGGAATTATATTGATGGGGAGTGTGTTGGGTGGACTCTCAGCAAGTCTTTTACTTAACTGTCTTACTTGTACCTCTAAGTTTTGAATCGAAGCTCTAGTCTCCTGTATGAAACTATCAGTGCTCTTGGAAAGCTCTGCCAATTGAGCTCCCAATGCTGAGGTGTTCTGTGTCACTAGTGGTGGATTTTGTGATTGAAAGTATTGAGGTTGTTGGTTGAAAGGATTTTTTTGGTTGGGCTGGTTGTTGTCGTTAAAGCCGGATTACCTTTAATTCTAGTTTTGGCTTTTTCAACCAAAATTTGGGTAATTTCTCCATCCCGGATTCTATGCCTTAGAAAAAGGATCATTATTAGCAGCCTTGAAGAATTACCATGTAATTTATTTGCTTAGGAGGGGTTTGCTCATAACCAAATCTTCCAAATTGAGACATTCCACCACTCATATCAAAAGAAGGATCTGGGGTAGCAATAGAAGAGACTTACATACCTCCCAAGTGTTGAATGATGGCGGCTATTTGTTGGGATATGGCTTTGTTCTGAGCAAAATAGCATCTAAGGCATCGAGCTCCATAACACCTTTCTTCACGGTTCTCTCTTAAGAGTATAAGTATTGATTGTTGGCCACCATCTAAATCAAATCAACGGCCTCATCAGTGGTCTTCATATGCAAAGAATCTCCTGCAGAATTATCCAGAGATAGCCTAAAAGCCGGAGTGATACCATCATAGAAAATCTGTAGTCGTACCCAGTCCGTAAACATATCTGAAGGGCACTTTCTGATCATGGCCTTGTATCTCTCCCAAACTTCATAAAGAGATTCTCCTTTGTTCGGCTTGAATGTCTGGATGTCAGTCTTTAGCTTAGTTAACCTCTGGGGCAGAAAGAATTTGGTCAAAAATTACTAACTAAATCTGCCCAGGTTGCTATACTCTCCTTAGGTTGTGTCTCGAGCCACTGACTAGCTCGGTCCGTAACAGCAAAAAGGAATACCATCAACCTATAAACCTCTGCAGAAATCCCGTTGGTCTTGACTGTATCACATATCCTCAGAAAGTTGGATATAAAAAGATTATGATCCTCTTGCAGGCTTCCACTGAACTGATAATTTTGTTGCACTAGAGATATGAGTTGAGGCTTCAACTCAAAATTATTTGAATGCACAACCGGTGGTATAATACTTCCCGCACAACTCCCGAGATTGGGGTTAGTATAAGACCCTAGAGTTCTTCTAAAAGGCAGGGTATTGTTGGGATTATTGACAATGAGATTATCATTGTTCTCAGCCATATTGAAGTCAGCGTCCTCCTTAGACTTGTCCCCAAAGATTTCTTGAACTTCTGGAGCTCTAGCTTGCTTCCTTTACTTCCGAAAAGTCCTTTCAATCTCAGGATCATACAAAAGAGGCTCTTTATCCTTGTTGCTTTGCATAAACAATTCAAACAAGGAAAAAGTGAGATTCTCAACATCATAGTGAAGAGAATCTCATTGAGGTACACAAAAGTGGAAGAAAAAGAACTAAAATAAATTAAGGAAGAAATGCAAAAATTTAGAAAAAAAAAACTAAAATCAAAGAAACAAAAATAAAAAAAGGATAAAATTAAACTAGGCTAATATAAAACAAAATAAAATAAAATAAAATAAAATAGCAACTAAACAAAAATCAAACAAAGAAAAATGTCTAATCTAGGAAACTAATCAACTGGTAGTTTTTAGTCATAGTTAATCTCCGGTAACGGCACTAAAAACTTGGTGCAGAATTTACAATCCATAGCTTACCAGCAAGTGCACCAGGTCGTACCAAGTAATAACTCATGATGAGTGAGTGTCGATCTCACGAGGATGAACAGACTAAGCAATCAATGATTGATTAGCTAATCTAGTTAGAAAAATTGAAATAAAAAAGTGATGTTCGAATTGCATATATAAAAGGCAAAGAATTGAGAAAACTAACAATGAATGGGTGAGAAAACGGTATGAGAATGGAGTGAAGGCTTGGAGATGTTTAAATATTTGAATTAATATCAAATGTTAACTACCTTGATCATGCAATGATTATGTTTATAGAAAACTCCAAATGATTAAATTCATATTCCTAGGCAATCCAATCTCCTCTAATCCAATTGACCGTCAATTTCTTGATCACTCAATTGTATTAGAGGGTTAAGTTCAAATTCTGATTTACACGCCACACAACCTTAAGAATCCCAAATCAGAATGTAGTTATATGTCACGTACCACAATAAGGCAAAATCATTAGAAGTTATGAGGAGTTGGTTTCATGTTGTAATTCTAAGAATATAAGTTTTCCAAGATTTAAATAGAATTCAAGTAGAATTAGAGTTATTTTCCAATAATCACTAATCCCTAGGATGAGAAACAAAACTAATCCTTAAACAATAATTAAGGCATTAATCAAGAGTAGAAAAATAATTATTTATTAATCTATTCAAGTAAACAGAGCTTCTAATCTTAACAATGGAGGTTTAGACGCTTGTGGTGTAGAAAACCCTAGCAGAAAAAAAGTATGAAAATTGTGGAATAAAAATTAGGAGAAGAGAAGTCCTCGTGTCGGCTCATCTAAATCCTAGTTATAGTCCTAATTAAAATATATTTAAAACTTAAATAAAATCCTAAATGATCTTTTCTAATAGTTTTGTGATTTACAAAGTCAAATCTACTAAAGCCTTGTTGATTTGTTGCAAAGTGGTCCCATTCTTTATCAACACCAAACGTAGCTTCTGGCATTTGGCGTCACCCAGGTAGTGGAGTTTGTACGTGGAAAAATAGGCTTGGGCACTAAACACCGGAGGTTGGAAATTTAGCGCTAGGTCTCCTGAATCCAATGGTGAGTTACGAGGTCTTGGGCGCTAAATGCTGAGCCGTGGCATTTAGCGCCAGCCTTCTAGAGATGAAATGGTCCAATTGGGCTCTTATAGTTATGCGTACGTGTAACTCATGCATACACACGATCTCCCTTTTTGCTCCTTTGATGCGTATGCATGAGTGATGTGTACGCACGGTCCTCTTTTGCTTCTTTATACCCTCTTTCACCAATTCTTCAACAAAACCCACCTGAAATCAATTAAATGCCACACAACTCAAAGTAGTGTCCAATGAAACTAATCTACTAAAATTCCTTAATAAATCAACAGAAAAAGTTATATAAATCACATAGATAAGATACCAATGATGCTCACGTGTGTGTGTGTATATATATATATATATATATATATATAGGTTTTTTTTTTGTTTGGTTGAGTTCTCTCTCACGCATAGGTTGTGTGAGAAATGATTTGAGTCTTTGAGAGAAATTATTATTTTGGAAGGAATAAGTGATTTTTGGAACGATAAAAAAAAATATTTTGCGTTAAGCGTGAGAAAATAAATTTTCATGATAGTAAAAATGCGTATTTGTAATTGGCAGATATATTTTGTTGGTAAAATAGACCTTTTCACTAAATTTATCTTTCATGCTATAAAAATTAACTACTCACATAAAAGTATATTGATATAAATATAATTTAGATATTAAACACATATTATATTAACTAATTTATATAAATATATCAAATTATTTGATAATTCTTGACTTTATTTCACCTTTACATATTCACTTTATATATATACATACACACAAAATTCACAAGTTTCATGCACCGAAATCGATATAGAAGAGGATGAGTAGTGGTCTTGACTCCTTCAAAATTTTAGAGAATTATATTTATATATGAAAGATGTGCTTAAGAAAATAAAAAATATTATATAATTTAATAACTTTATATTTATTATTTTTTATTATATGATAGATTTATCTCTCAATTATTTAGTTCATTAATATTTTTTATTTAACTAATTTAATATCATACACTCAAATTTTTAATTTATACTTTTCAAATTAGTTTTTATATACCGATCAGTATATTTATTTTTTTTAAAAAAATCGTTTGTTCTTTTAATATTAACATATTTAATATTTATATTATCATATAAATATTAACAATGACTTATATAGTTGTATTTTGGTAATCATGTTGTGTATCTTAGATGTTTTTTTTAAATACTCATTTTTTTTCTAAATTTTACATTCTCAAAAAAAAATTATCTTACTTTTTCATCATAACTTATTTTAGTTATTATTTTATTTTGATATTTTTATCCTGTATTTTATAAAGTTATTGTGCCTTTCAAATAATTAATAGTTTATGATTTATTTTTAATTTTTTTTAATTTTAAAAAAGTTAATTTTAATTAATAAAATATGTGATAACTTCTTAATAAAACACACTATAAATTATTAGTATTTTATAATTTTATAATGTATTATTAATATTATTGTATTTTTTTATATAACTGTTATGTCAAAAATAAAATTATAATTTTTTTATAAAATTACTTTTTATTTAATTTATATATAATAACTAATTTAATTATTATATATTATTTTAAAATTATTTTTACGTAATAAAAAATAATTAAAAATTTTATCTAAAATTTAGACTTTCTATATTAAAAAAAATCGTCTTATTTGTGCATGTGTTTATAATTGGTGCATAAGTTAAATTTTGGAGAGGTGAAGAACTTGATGTATGTTAAGACGGACCAAGAAGCTTCCCCCTCCACTTCCAATATCTACTTGTTGGTGATCTAGGAAGAAATACTTAGCGACACAGAAAGCTGCAAAAAAATCAAACATTAAAAAAATTGTAATTATTTTTATGTGAAATTAATAATTAAAAATTATTAAATAAATTATTTAATAATTTTTAATTATTAATTTTATATAAAAATAATTACATCTAAAATTTATTTTTTATTATATAAACAATTATTATCTTTTTATTAAGTAATATTAGTTACTCTTTCTACAAGAAATAACAATTGAAAATATTATTTTATTTTTTAATTATATTTTAATATTTAAATTATTAAAATTTAAATATTTTTTGAAAGTATTAAAATAATAAAAAATTTAAATTTTTCTATTTAAAAATACAAAAATAAATTAAGATTCTCAATTATTTTTTACTTTCAATCATTACTTTTTCAAACAAATAAAGACTGTAATTTTTTTATTTTACTAACAAATACTTGTTAAGATACTTGTTAAGATCTAAATAATGACAATCTTTCATTAAGCATCTTAAAGTTTTAAAATTTACCATTTCTAGACATTAAAAGTAACCCTTAAAATGTATTAAGCAAAAAGTTACCACTCTTAAAGAATCAAATATATAATTATTGATGATCTGTAATGTTCAATCTCATCCTGATACATACATTGTGAAAAATTGATTCGAGTTATGAGTAACAGGGAATGAACATTGAACATTCAAGAACAAGAGAAGAGAGCTTCTGAACCCTAAATTTTTAATGTGAATTGCAGAGACCGAAAACTTGATAATGAATCTCAAAAAGTTAATGTTACATGTTTAGCTATATATATAGTATGAATACCAATAACTAACTATCCTACTTGACATAAATACAGTAAGAAGTTGCTAATAGAAAAATAACTATCTAATTAAGATGTGGGTAGAAGAAGAAGAAGTTACGCTATCAATGTGACGGTAAAATTTGAAGGCATGAAGTTGGTTTACACCCCCCTTCAAGGTTAGGCTTATAAAGGTCATATAAGCCAAGTTTGGAGTGACAAGGAAAGAAAGGTGCAGGGAAGAGGACTTTAGTGAAGATATATGCTATTTAGTGTAATGTGGAGATAAGAAGGAGCTTGATAACTTGTGCTTGGGCTTTGTTGTGCAATATATGGTAGTCAGCTTCTATATATTTGGTATGTTTATGGAGCACCGGACTAGCCGCAATGTGCAATGCAGATTGATTATTACAATAGATAGTTGCTGGTATGAGGATTGGAATTTTGAGATCTTGAAGGATGAAGAATATCCATTGAGCTTCATAAGTCGAGGCAGCCAAGACTCTATACTCGGCTTTAGCGGAAGAGCGAGCAACAATAACCTGTTTCTTACTCTTACAAGTGATTAACGTAGTACCCAAGAAAAAATAATAGTCAGATATGGATCTCCTTGTGTCGGGGCATGTGGCCTAATCATTATCTGAGAAGCCTGTTGATGAGCGGATAATTTATACGCTTTTTTGGCATTGTTTTTAGGTAGTTTTTAGTAAGTTCAAGCTACTTTTAGGGATGTTTTCATTAGTTTTTATGTTAAATTCACATTTCTGGACTTTACTATGTGTTTGTGTGTTTTTCTGTGATTTCAGGTAATTTCTGGCTGAAATTGAGGGACCTGAGCAAAACTCTGAGAAGGAGGCTAACAAAGGACTGCTGATGCTGTTGGAATCTGACCTCCCTGCACTCGAAATGGATTTTCTGGAGCTACAGAACTCTAAATGGCGCAATCTCAGCGGCGTTGAAAAGTAGACATCCAGCAATATATAATAGTCCATACTTTATTCGGAAATTGACGACGTAACTTGGCGTTGAACGCCAAGTACATGCTGCTGTCTGGAGTTAAACGCCAAAAAAACGTCATAATCCGGAGTTGAACGCCCAAAACACGTTATAACTTGGAGTTCAACTCCAAGAAAAGCCTCAGCTCGTGGATAGATCAAGCTCAGCCCAAGCATACACCAAGTGGGCCCCGGAAGTGGATTTATGCATCAAATACTTACTCATGTAAACCCTAGTAGCTAGTCTAGTATAAATAGGATAAGTTACTATTGTATTAGACATCTTCTGACAGTTTAATCTTTTGACTATTTGGTCACTTGATCATGGAGAGGTCTGGCCATTCGGCCATGCCTGAACCTTTTACTTATGTATTTTCAACAGTGGAGTTTCTGCACACCATAGATTAAGGGTGTGGAGCTCTGCTGTACCTCAAGTTTCAATACAATTATTATTACTTTCTATTCAATTCTCTTCTATCCTTATTCCAAGATATACGTTATACTTAACTTTGATGAATGTGATGATCCGTGACACTCATCATCATTCTCACCTATGAACGCGCGTGATTGACAACCACTTCCGTTCTACCTTAGGCCGGGCGCATATCTCTTAGATTCCCCAACAGAATCTTCGTGGTATAAGTTAGATAGATGGCGGCATTCATGAGGATCCGGAAAGTCTAAACCTTGTCTATGGTATTCCGAGTAGGATTCTAGGATTGAATGACTGTGACAAGCTTCGAACTCCTGAAGGCTGGGCGTGATGACAAGCGCAAAAGAATCAAGGGATTCTATTCCAACCTGATTGAGAACCGACAGATGATTAGCCGTGCTGTGACAGAGCATAGGAACGTTTTCACTGAGAGGATGGGATGTAGCCATTGACAACGGTGATGCCCTACATACAGCTTGCCATGGAAAGGAGTAGGAAGGATTGGATGAATGTAATAAGAAAGTAGAGATTCAAGAGGAGCACAGCATCTCCATACGCTTATCTGAAATTCCCACTATTGATTTACATAAGTATTTCTAACCCTTTTATTTTCTATTTATTCCATTAATCAAATTTAAACCAATAATCTGCCTAACTGAGATTTACAAGGTGACCATAGCTTGCTTCATACCAACAATCTCTGTGGGATCGACCCTTACTCACGTAAGGTATTACTTGGATGACCCAGTACACTTGCTGGTTAAGTTGAACGGAGTTGTGAACTATGGTATTGGCATCATGTTTTTGGCGCCATTACCAGGGAATGAAAAGCAATGAATTTTGCAAAATGGAATAACAATTGAATCACAATTTCGTCCACCAAGTTTTTGGCACCGTTGCCGGGGATTGTTCGAGTATGGACAACTGACGGTTCATCTTGTTGCTCAGATTAGGTAATTTTCTTTTCAAAAACTTTTTCAAAATTTTTCTTTTCCTTTTTTTCGTTTTTTTTTAAATATTTTCAAAAAAAAATTTATAAAAAATCCAAAAAATTTAGAAAATCATAAAAATCAAAAATATTTTGTGCTTCTTGTTTGAGTCTTGAGTCAATTTTTAAGTTTGGTGTCAATTGCATGCTTTAAAAATTTTTCTTGCATTTTTCGAAAATTCATGCATTCATGGTGTTCTTCATGATCTTCAAGTTGTTCTTGGTAAGTCTTCTTGTTTGATCTTGATGATTTCTTGTTTTGTGTCTTTTGTTGTTTTTCATGTGCATTTTTGCATTCATATTTTCCAAGCATTAAAAATTTCTAAGTTTGGTGTCTTGCATGTTTTCTTTGCATAAAAAATTTTTCAAAATTATGTTCTTGATGTTCATCATGATCTTCAAAGTGTTCTTGGTGTTCATCTTAACATTCATAGTGTTCTTGCATGTATCTTGTGTTTTGATCCAAAATTTTCATGTTTTGGGTCATTTTTGTGTTTTTCTCTCTCATCATAAAAAAAATTCAAAAATAAAAAAATATATATATCTTTTCCTTTTTTATCTCCTAATTTTCGAAAATTTGAGTTGACTTAGTCAAAAATTTTAAAAATTAGTTGTTTCTTACAAGTCATGTCAAATTTTCAATTTTAAAAAATCTTATCTTTTCAAAACTTTTTCAAAAATTAAATCTTTTCCTTTTTTCTTATTAATTTTCGAAATTTTTTAAAATATTTTTCAAAATCTTTTTCTTATCTTTTACATCATATTTTCGAAAATTAGCTAACAAGTAATGTGATTGATTCAAAAATTTGAAGTTTGTTACTTTCTTGTTAAGAAAGGTTCAATTTTTAAATTCTAGAATTTTATCTTTTATTTTCTTGTTAGTCAAGTAATTAATTTTAATTTTAAAATCAAATCTTTTTCAAAATATCTTTTTTATCTTTTTAATCATAACTTTTTATCTTATCTTTTATATCATATCTTTTTCAAAAAAAAAAATTGATTTCAAAATATCTTATCTAACTTCTTATCTTCTCATCTTTTCAAATTTGATTTTAATATCTTTTTCAACTAACTATTTAACTTTTTGTTTGTTTCTTATCTTTTTCAAAACCAACTAACTACCTATCCCTCTCTAATTTTCGAAAATATCTCATCTCTTTTTCAAAAATTCTTTTTAATTGTTTTAAATTTTAATTTTAATTATATATTATCTTTAATTTTCAAAAATCACTAACCACTTTTTCAAATCATTTTCAAAAATTTTCTATCTCTCCTCTTCTTCTATTTATTTATTTATTTACTAACACTTCTCTTCACTTCTCTTCATCTCAAATCACCACCTCTATCCTTACCCATTCTTCTTCACTCTTCTTCCCTTTCTTCTTCTACTAACATAAAGGAATCTCTATATTGTGACATAGAGGATTCCTCTTTCTTTTCTTGTTCTCTTCTTCCCTATATGAGCAGGAACAAGGAAAAAGACAAAAGCTTCCACCTCTGAGTCATGGGAGATGGAAAGACTCATCTAAAGGGTTTATAACTCAGTGGTAGAACATTTGACTGCAAATCAAGAGATCCCTGAGATACCTCAGGGGATACATGTTCCTCCACATAATTATTGAAAGCAACTAAGGATAAGAACACCAAAAACACTAGGGATCATGCAACAGAAGCAAGGAAGAGACATAAAGGAGCTCAAAAAGCACCATTGGACCTTCAAGAAGGCGCCACCCTCACTCAGGTGGACTCATTCCTTGTTCTTATTTTCCCTGCTTTTTCGGTTTTTATCCTTCATGTCTATCTATGTTTTGTGTCTCTACTTTATGATCATTAGGATGTAGTAACTATGTCTTAAAGCTATGAATAAAATCCATTAATCCTTCACCTCTCTTAGATGAAAAATGTTTTAATTCAAAAGAACAAGAAGTACATGAATTTCGAATTTATCCTTGAATTTAATTTAATTATATTGATGTGGTGACAATACTTTTTGTTTTCTGAATGAATGCTTGAACAGTGCATATTTTTGATCTTGTTGTTTATGAATGTTAAAATTGTTGGCTCTTGAAGGAATGATGAACAAAGAGAAATGTTATTGATGATCTGAAAGGTCATAAAATTGATTCTTGAAGCAAGAAAAAGCAGTGAAAAAGCAAAGGCTTGCGAAAAAAAAATGGCAAAAAAAATAATAGAAAGAAAAAGAAAATAAAGCAAGCAGAAAAAGCCAATAGCCCTTAAAACCAAAAGGCAAGGGTAAAAAGGATCCAAGGCTTTGAGCATCAATGGATAGGAGGGCCCAAGGAAATCAAATCCAGGCCTAAGCGGCTAAATCAAGTTGTCCCTAACCATGTGCTTGTGTCATGAAGGTCCAAGTGAGAAGCTTGAGACTGAGTGGTTAAAGTCGTGATCCAAAGCAAAACAGTGTGCTTAAGAGCTCTGGACACCACTAACTGGGGACTCTAGCAAAACTGAGTCACAATCTGAAAAGGTTCACCCAGTTATGTGTCTGTGGCATTTATGTATCCGGTGGTAATACTGGAAAACAAAGTGCTTAGAGCCACGGCCAAGACTCATAAAAGTAGCTGTGTTCAAGAATCAACATACTTAACTAGGAGAATCAATAACACTATCCAAAATTCTAAGTTCCTATAGAAGCCAATCATTCTAAACTTCAAAGGAAAAAGTGAGATGCCAAAACTGTTCAGAAGCAAAAAGCTACAAGTCCCGCTCATCTAATTAGAATTAATATTCATTGATATTTTGAGATTTATAGTACATTATCTTGTTTTTATCCTAATTAATTTTCAGTTGCTTGGGGACAAGCAACAAGTTAAGTTTGGTGTTGTGATGAGCGGATAATTTATACGCTTTTTTGGCATTGTTTTTAGGTAGTTTTTAGTAAGTTCAAGCTACTTTTAGGGATGTTTTCATTAGTTTTTATGTTAAATTCATATTTCTGGACTTTACTATGTGTTTGTGTGTTTTTCTGTGATTTCAGGTAATTTCTGGCTGAAATTGAGGGACCTGAGCAAAACTCTGAGAAGGAGGCTAACAAAGGACTGCTGATGCTGTTGGAATCTGACCTCCCTGCACTCGAAATGGATTTTCTGGAGCTACAGAACTCTAAATGGCGCAATCTCAGCGGCGTTGAAAAGTAGACATCCAGAGCTTTCCAGCAATATATAATAGTCCATACTTTATTCGGAAATTGACGACGTATCTTGGCGTTGAACGCCAAGTACATGCTGCTGTCTGGAGTTAAACGCCAAAAAAACGTCATAATCCGGAGTTGAACGCCCAAAACACGTTATAACTTGGAGTTCAACTCCAAGAAAAGCCTCAGCTCGTGGATAGATCAAGCTCAGCCCAAGCATACACCAAGTGGGCCCCGGAAGTGGATTTATGCATCAAATACTTACTCATGTAAACCCTAGTAGCTAGTCTAGTATAAATAGGATAAGTTACTATTGTATTAGACATCTTCTGACAGTTTAATCTTTTGACTATTTGGTCACTTGATCATGGAGAGGTCTGGCCATTCGGCCATGCCTGAACCTTTTACTTATGTATTTTCAACAGTGGAGTTTCTGCACACCATAGATTAAGGGTGTGGAGCTCTGCTGTACCTCAAGTTTCAATACAATTATTATTACTTTCTATTCAATTCTCTTCTATCCTTATTCCAAGATATACGTTATACTTAACTTTGATGAATGTGATGATCCGTGACACTCATCATCATTCTCACCTATGAACGCGCGTGATTGACAACCACTTCCGTTCTACCTTAGGCCGGGCGCATATCTCTTAGATTCCCCAACAGAATCTTCGTGGTATAAGTTAGATAGATGGCGGCATTCATGAGGATCCGGAAAGTCTAAACCTTGTCTATGGTATTCCGAGTAGGATTCTAGGATTGAATGACTGTGACGAGCTTCGAACTCCTGAAGGCTGGGCGTGATGACAAGCGCAAAAGAATCAAGGGATTCTATTCCAACCTGATTGAGAACCGACAGATGATTAGCCGTGCTGTGACAGAGCATAGGAACGTTTTCACTGAGAGGATGGGATGTAGCCATTGACAACGGTGATGCCCTACATACAGCTTGCCATGGAAAGGAGTAGGAAGGATTGGATGAATGTAATAAGAAAGTAGAGATTCAAGAGGAGCACAGCATCTCCATACGCTTATCTGAAATTCCCACTATTGATTTACATAAGTATTTCTAACCCTTTTATTTTCTATTTATTCCATTAATCAAATTTAAACCAATAATCTGCCTAACTGAGATTTACAAGGTGACCATAGCTTGCTTCATACCAACAATCTCTGTGGGATCGACCCTTACTCACGTAAGGTATTACTTGGATGACCCAGTACACTTGCTGGTTAAGTTGAACGGAGTTGTGAACTATGGTATTGGCATCATGTTTTTGGCGCCATTACCAGGGAATGAAAAGCAATGAATTTTGCAAAATGGAATAACAATTGAATCACAATTTCGTCCACCAAGTTTTTGGCACCGTTGCCGGGGATTGTTCGAGTATGGACAACTGACGGTTCATCTTGTTGCTTAAATTAGGTAATTTTCTTTTCAAAAACTTTTTCAAAATTTTTCTTTTCCTTTTTTTCGTTTTTTTTTAAAATATTTTCAAAAAAAAATTTATAAAAAATCCAAAAAATTTAGAAAATCATAAAAATCAAAAATATTTTGTGCTTCTTGTTTGAGTCTTGAGTCAATTTTTAAGTTTGGTGTCAATTGCATGCTTTAAAAATTTTTCTTGCATTTTTCGAAAATTCATGCATTCATGGTGTTCTTCATGATCTTCAAGTTGTTCTTGGTAAGTCTTCTTGTTTGATCTTGATGATTTCTTGTTTTGTGTCTTTTGTTGTTTTTCATGTGCATTTTTGCATTCATATTTTCCAAGCATTAAAAATTTCTAAGTTTGGTGTCTTGCATGTTTTCTTTGCATAAAAAATTTTTCAAAATTATGTTCTTGATGTTCATCATGATCTTCAAAGTGTTCTTGGTGTTCATCTTAACATTCATAGTGTTCTTGCATGTATCTTGTGTTTTGATCCAAAATTTTCATGTTTTGGGTCATTTTTGTGTTTTTCTCTCTCATCATAAAAAAAATTCAAAAATAAAAAAATATATATATCTTTTCCTTTTTTATCTCCTAATTTTCGAAAATTTGAGTTGACTTAGTCAAAAATTTTAAAAATTAGTTGTTTCTTACAAGTCATGTCAAATTTTCAATTTTAAAAATCTTATCTTTTCAAAACTTTTTCAAAAATTAAATCTTTTCCTTTTTTCTTATTAATTTTCGAAATTTTTTAAAATATTTTTCAAAATCTTTTTCTTATCTTTTACATCATATTTTTGAAAATTAGCTAACAAGTAATGTGATTGATTCAAAAATTTGAAGTTTGTTACTTTCTTGTTAAGAAAGGTTCAATTTTTAAATTCTAGAATTTTATCTTTTATTTTCTTGTTAGTCAAGTAATTAATTTTAATTTTAAAATCAAATCTTTTTCAAAATATCTTTTTATCTTTTTAATCATAACTTTTTATCTTATCTTTTATATCATATCTTTTTCAAAAAAAAAATTGATTTCAAAATATCTTATCTAACTTCTTATCTTCTCATCTTTTCAAATTTGATTTTAATATCTTTTTCAACTAACTATTTAACTTTTTGTTTGTTTCTTATCTTTTTCAAAACCAACTAACTACCTATCCCTCTCTAATTTTCGAAAATATCTCATCTCTTTTTCAAAAATTCTTTTTAATTGTTTTAAATTTTAATTTTAATTATATATTATCTTTAATTTTCAAAAATCACTAACCACTTTTTCAAAATCATTTTCAAAAATTTTCTATCTCTCCTCTTCTTCTATTTATTTATTTATTTACTAACACTTCTCTTCACTTCTCTTCATCTCAAATCACCACCTCTATCCTTACCCATTCTTCTTCACTCTTCTTCCCTTTCTTCTTCTACTAACATAAAGGAATCTCTATACTGTGACATAGAGGATTCCTCTTTCTTTTCTTGTTCTCTTCTTCCCTATATGAGCAGGAACAAGGAAAAAGACAAAAGCTTCCACCTCTGAGTCATGGGAGATGGAAAGACTCATCTAAAGGGTTTATAACTCAGTGGTAGAACATTTGACTGCAAATCAAGAGATCCCTGAGATACCTCAGGGGATACATGTTCCTCCACATAATTATTGAAAGCAACTAAGGATAAGAACACCAAAAACACTAGGGATCATGCAACAGAAGCAAGGAAGAGACATAAAGGAGCTCAAAAAGCACCATTGGACCTTCAAGAAGGCGCCACCCTCACTCAGGTGGACTCATTCCTTGTTCTTATTTTCCCTGCTTTTTCGGTTTTTATCCTTCATGTCTATCTATGTTTTGTGTCTCTACTTTATGATCATTAGGATGTAGTAACTATGTCTTAAAGCTATGAATAAAATCCATTAATCCTTCACCTCTCTTAGATGAAAAATGTTTTAATTCAAAAGAACAAGAAGTACATGAATTTCGAATTTATCCTTGAATTTAATTTAATTATATTGATGTGGTGACAATACTTTTTGTTTTCTGAATGAATGCTTGAACAGTGCATATTTTTGATCTTGTTGTTTATGAATGTTAAAATTGTTGGCTCTTGAAGGAATGATGAACAAAGAGAAATGTTATTGATGATCTGAAAGGTCATAAAATTGATTCTTGAAGCAAGAAAAAGCAGTGAAAAAGCAAAGGCTTGCGAAAAAAAAATGGCAAAAAAAATAATAGAAAGAAAAAGAAAATAAAGCAAGCAGAAAAAGCCAATAGCCCTTAAAACCAAAAGGCAAGGGTAAAAAGGATCCAAGGCTTTGAGCATCAATGGATAGGAGGGCCCAAGGAAATCAAATCCAGGCCTAAGCGGCTAAATCAAGTTGTCCCTAACCATGTGCTTGTGTCATGAAGGTCCAAGTGAGAAGCTTGAGACTGAGTGGTTAAAGTCGTGATCCAAAGCAAAACAGTGTGCTTAAGAGCTCTGGACACCACTAACTGGGGACTCTAGCAAAACTGAGTCACAATCTGAAAAGGTTCACCCAGTTATGTGTCTGTGGCATTTATGTATCCGGTGGTAATACTGGAAAACAAAGTGCTTAGAGCCACGGCCAAGACTCATAAAAGTAGCTGTGTTCAAGAATCAACATACTTAACTAGGAGAATCAATAACACTATCCAAAATTCTAAGTTCCTATAGAAGCCAATCATTCTAAACTTCAAAGGAAAAAGTGAGATGCCAAAACTGTTCAGAAGCAAAAAGCTACAAGTCCCGCTCATCTAATTAGAATTAATATTCATTGATATTTTGAGATTTATAGTACATTATCTTGTTTTTATCCTAATTAATTTTCAGTTGCTTGGGGACAAGCAACAAGTTAAGTTTGGTGTTGTGATGAGCGGATAATTTATACGCTTTTTTGGCATTGTTTTTAGGTAGTTTTTAGTAAGTTCAAGCTACTTTTAGGGATGTTTTCATTAGTTTTTATGTTAAATTCACATTTCTGGACTTTACTATGTGTTTGTGTGTTTTTCTGTGATTTCAGGTAATTTCTGGCTGAAATTGAGGGACCTGAGCAAAACTCTGAGAAGGAGGCTAACAAAGGACTGCTGATGCTGTTGGAATCTGACCTCCCTGCACTCGAAATGGATTTTCTGGAGCTACAAAACTCTAAATGGCGCGATCTCAGCGGCGTTGAAAAGTAGACATCCAGAGCTTTCCAGCAATATATAATAGTCCATACTTTATTCGGAAATTGACGATGTAACTTGGCGTTGAACGCCAAGTACATGCTGCTGTCTAGAGTTAAACGCCAAAAAAACGTCATAATCCGGAGTTGAACGCCCAAAACACGTTATAACTTGGAGTTCAACTCCAAGAAAAGCCTCAGCTCGTGGATAGATCAAGCTCAGCCCAAGTATACACCAAGTGGGCCCCGGAAGTGGATTTATGCATCAAATACTTACTCATGTAAACCCTAGTAGCTAGTCTAGTATAAATAGGATAAGTTACTATTGTATTAGACATCTTCTGATAGTTTAATCTTTTGACTATTCGGTCACTTGATCATGGAGAGGGCTGGCCATTCGGCCATGCCTGAACCTTTTACTTATGTATTTTCAACAGTGGAGTTTCTGCACACCATAGATTAAGGGTGTGGAGCTCTGCTGTACCTCAAGTTTCAATACAATTATTATTACTTTCTATTCAATTCTCTTCTATCCTTATTCCAAGATATACGTTATACTTAACTTTGATGAATGTGATGATCCGTGACACTCATCATCATTCTCACCTATGAACGCGCATGATTGACAACCACTTCCGTTCTACCTTAGGCCGGGCGCATATCTCTTAGATTCCCCAACAGAATCTTCGTGGTATAAGTTAGATAGATGGCGGCATTCATGAGGATCCGGAAAGTCTAAACCTTGTCTATGGTATTTCGAGTAGGATTCTAGGATTGAATGACTGTGACGAGCTTCGAACTCCTGAAGGCTGGGCGTGATGACAAGCGCAAAAGAATCAAGGGATTCTATTCCAACCTGATTGAGAACCGACAGATGATTAGCCGTGCTGTGACAGAGCATAGGAACGTTTTCACTGAGAGGATGGGATGTAGCCATTGACAACGGTGATGCCCTACATACAGCTTGCCATGGAAAGGAGTAGGAAGGATTGGATGAATGTAATAAGAAAGTAGAGATTCAAGAGGAGCACAGCATCTCCATACGCTTATCTGAAATTCCCACTATTGATTTACATAAGTATTTCTAACCCTTTTATTTTCTATTTATTCCATTAATCAAATTTAAACCAATAATCTGCCTAACTGAGATTTACAAGGTGACCATAGCTTGCTTCATACCAACAATCTCTGTGGGATCGACCCTTACTCACGTAAGGTATTACTTGGATGACCCAGTACACTTGCTGGTTAAGTTGAACGTAGTTGTGATCACATATGCCAAAGAGCCATTAAATAAATCTCATGTAAATACAAAAAGGGCAATCACAATTTCGTCCACCACCTGTGCGTTGTAAATCTTATTCAATCTTGAACAGAAGGCCCTGGGTAAGAGCTGATTTCAGATACTTTTGGACTATTAAACTCTTAAAGCGGCTTGAAAGTGTTTATTGGTGGGGCAATCAAGAAACTGACTTAGCTTTCTAACAGCAAAGCTAATTTCGGGACTTGTATTGGTTAGGTACAAGAGTCTTCCTAGCAGTCTTCTGTATTCACTAGCATTTGGTATTGGGTCTCTAGATTCTTTAGAGAGATGAGAAGTGTAATCCGTAGGAGTTGAACAACTCTTGGATCCAAGCATGTAATGCATGAGCATCTTTCTTATCTTTTCTCAATGAATTTGCATTTGAATTTTTTGAATTAAATCAGAATTTAGGTGTTTTAAGCCACCACAAATGCTACTTTGAGTTGTTTTGCAATTTGATTTATTTCAGGTAGCATCCGTGCAAATTTGGCAGAGTTTAGAAAGAAGAAAAGGAGTTAATCTCATGTAGAAGGTGGCGCCAAATTTGAAAACTCCACTTCAGTTCGGCCATAGTGGCGCCAAATGCCAGGAACGTGAGAATGCGTGCAATCTTACACGAACGTGGCGCCAAACTTCACTTAGCTCAAGTTTGGCGCCATAATACTGATTTTAAAAGGCTTCAGCATGAATCACATCAAATCTTTTGATTTAATTTAGCTTTTAAAATAACTTTTGAATTAAGAAAATATAATTTTAGGTTTTAGAAATTATATTTTACATTTATTAGGATTAGATATAAAAGGAGAAGATATCTTGGCCTAGGGTTTCTTCTGCTCTTCTTCTCCGCGTTCGCACTTCAGACTTTTCTCTGCTAGGATTTTTCCTCACCATGAGTAACTAAACCACCATTGTTAAGGTTAGGAGATCTGCTTATTTGGATGGATTAATGATGAGCGGATAATTTATACGCTTTTTGGCATTGTTTTTAGGTAGTTTTTAGTAAGTTCAAGCTACTTTTAGGGATGTTTTCATTAGTTTTTATGTTAAATTCACATTTCTAGACTTTACTATGAGTTTGTGTATTTATCTGTGATTTCAGATAATTTCTAGCTGAAATTGAGGGAATTGAGCAAAACTCTGATAGGAGGCTGACAAAGGACTGCTGATGCTGTTGGAATCTGACCTCCCTGCACTCAAAATAGATTTTCTGGAGCTACAAAACTCCAAATGGCGCGCTCTTAACGGCGTTGGAAAGTATATATCCAGAGATTTCCAGAAATATATAATGGTCCATACTTTATTCGGGAATTGATGCGTAAACTGGCGCTCAACGCCAGTTCCATGTTGCTGTCTGGAGTCAAACGCCAGAAACACGTCACGACCCGGAGTTGAACGCCCAAAACACGTTACAACTTGACGTTCAACTTAAGAGAAGCCTCAGCTCATGGATAGATCAAGCTCAGCCCAAACATACATCAAGTGGGCCCCGGAAGTGGATTTATGCATCAATTACTTACTCATGTAAACCCTAGTAGCTAGTCTAGTATAAATAGGATAGTTTACTATTGTATTAGACATCTTTGGTCTCAGTTTTATTTTATTCTTCATCTTAGGAGGCTATTGATCACGTTTTGGGGGGCTGGCCATTTGGCCATGCCTGAACCTTTCACTTATGTAATTTCAACGGTGGAGTTTCTACACACCATAGATTAAGGGTGTGGAGCTCTGCTGTACCTCAAGTTTTAATGCAATTACTACTATTTCCTATTCAATTCTCTTTATTCCTATTCTAAGATATTCGTTGCACTTCAACTTGATGAATGTGATGATCCGTGACACTCATCATCATTCTCACCTATGAACGCGCGTGATTGACAACCACTTCCATTCTACCTTAGGCCAGGCGCGTATCTCTTAGATTCCTTAAACAGAATCTTCATGGTATAAGCTAGATTGATGGCGGTATTCATAAGAATCCGGAAAGTCTAAACCTTGTCTGTGGTATTCCGAGTAGGATTCTGGGATTGAATGACTGTGACGAGCTTCAAACTCCTGAAGGCTGGGCGTTAGTGACAGACGCAAAAGAATCAAGGGATTCTATTCCAACCTGATTGAGAACCGACAGATGATTAGTCGTGCTGTGATAGAGCATTTGGACCTTTTTCACTGAGAGGATGGGATGTAGCCATTGACAACAGTGATGCCCTACATACAGCTTGCCATAGGAAGGAATGAAAGAATGGGAAGGAAGAAGTAGGAAAGTAGAAAAAGAAAGGGCACAGTATCTCCATACGCCTATCTGAAATTCCCACAATTAATTTACATAAGTATTTCTATCCTATTTTAATTATCTTTATTTTCTGTTTATTATTTATTAATATTTGAAAATCCATAATCAATTATTATCTGCCTGACTGAGATTTACAAGATGACCATAGCTTGCTTCATACCAACAATCTCTGTGGGATCGACCCTTACTCAAGTAAGGTTTATTACTTGGACGACCCAGTACACTTGCTGGTTAGTTGAACGGAGTTGTGTCCACACATAGCAAAGAGCCATTATAATTATTCCATACAACAACAAAGAATACAACATTGATGATCACAATTTCGTCCACCAAGTTTTTGGCGCCGTTGCCAGGGATTGTTGAGTTTGAACAACTGACGGTTCATCTTGTTGCTCAGATTAGGTAATTTTATTTTTAAAATTTTTCAAAAATCTTTTTCAAAATTTTCTTTTCTTTATTTTCGTTTTTCTAAAGAATATTTTCGAAAAAAATAATAAAAATACAAAAAAATCATAAAATCATAAAAATAAAAAATATTTTGTGTTTCTTGTTTGAGTCTTGAGTCAATTTTTAAGTTTGGTGTCAATTGCATATTTTAAAAATATATTTCTTGCATTTTTCGAAAATTCATGCATTCATAGTGTTCTTCATGATCTTCAAGTTGTTCTTGGTAGTTCTTCTTGTTTGATCTTGATGTTTTCTTGTTTTGTGTCTTTTGTTGTTTTTCATATGCATTTTTCGTTTGTTAGAATCCATGCATTAAAGATTTCTAAGTTTGGTGTCTTGCATATTTTCTTTGCATAAAAAATTTTTCAAAATTATGTTCTTGATGTTCATCATGATCTTCAAAGTGTTCTTGGTGTTCATCTTGATATTCATAGTGTTCTTGCATGCATCTTGTGTTTTGATCTGAAATTTTCATATTTTGGGTCATTTTTATGTTTTTCTTTCTCATCTTTAAAAATTCAAAAATAAAAAAATATCTTTTCCTTATTTCCCTCCAAATTTTCGAAATTTTGGGTTGACTGGTCAAAAATTTTTAAAAATTAGTTGTTTCTCACAAGTCAAGTCAAATTTTCAATTTTAAAAATCTTATCTTTTTAAAAAAATTTTAAAAATCATATTTTTTTCATCCTTTTTATTATTTTCGAAAAATTTCAAAAATCTTTTTCAAAATATTTTCAAAATCTTTTTCTTATCTTTATATCATGTTTTCGAAATTACATTAACAATTAATGTGATTGATTCAAAAATTTGAAGTTTGTTACTTTCTTGTTAAGAAAGGCTCAATCTTTAAAATTTTAGAATCCTATCTTTTAGTTTCTTGTTAGTTAAGTAATTAATTTTAATTTTAAAAATTAAATCTTTTTCAAAATATCTTTTTCTTAAAAATCTTATCCTTTTATCTTATCTATTTCAAAATTTTATCTTTTTCAGAATTTGATTTAAAAAATATCTTATCTAACTTCTTATCTTCTTATCTTTTCAAATTTAATTTTAATTTCTTTTTCAACTAACTATTTGACTTTTTGTTTGTTTCTTATCTTTTTCAAAACCAACTAACTACCTATCCCTCTCTAATTTTCGAAAATACCTCTCTCTTTTTCAAAAAAATTCTTTTAAAATTTAATTATATCTTATCTCTAATTTTTAAAATTATTAACTTCTTTTTAAAGTAATTTTCGAATTCTATTTCTCTTCTCCTTCTATTTATTTATTTATTCACTAACACATCTCTTCATCTCAGATCACCACCTCTATTCTTACCCATTCTTCTTCACTCTTCTTCCCTTTCTTCTTCTACTAACAATAAGGATCCTCTTTACTGTGACATAGAGGATTCCTCTTTCTTTTCTTATTCTCTTCTTCCCTATATGAGTAGGAACAAGGAAAAAGGCACTCTTGTTGAAGCTGATCCAGAACCTGAAAGGACTCTGAAGAGGAAACTAAGAGAAGCTAAATTACAACAATCCAGAGGCAACCTTTCTGAAATTTTCGAACAAGAGAAGGAGATGGCAGCCGAACCCAACAACAATAATGCAAGGAGAATGCTTGGTGATTTCACAAAACCAACGTCCAAATTTGATGGAAGAAGCATCTCCATTCCTGCCATTGGAGCCAACAATTTTGAGCTTAAACCTCAATTAGTTGCTTTAATGCAACAGAACTGCAAGTTTTATGGACTTCCATCTGAAGATCCTTACCAGTTTTTAACTGAGTTCTTGCAGATTTATGAGACTGTTAAAATGAATGGAGTAGATCCTGAAGTCTACAGGCTCATGCTTTTCCCTTTTGCTGTAAGAGACAGAGCTAGAACATGGTTGGATTCACAACCTAAAGATAGCCTGGACTCGTGGGATAAGCTGGTCACGGCCTTCTTGGATAAATTCTTTCCTCCTCAAAAGCTGAGCAAGCTTAGAGTGGATGTTCAGACCTTTAAGCAAAAAGATGGTGAATCCCTCTATGAAGCTTGGGAAAGATACAAGCAGCTGACCAAAAGGTGTCCATTTGACATGTTTTCAGAATGGACCATATTAGATATATTCTATTATGGTCTATCTGAATTTTCGAAAATGTCATTGGACCATTCTGCAGGTGGATCCATTCACCTAAAGAAAACACCTGCAGAAGCTCAAGAACTTATTGACATGGTTGCAAATAACCAATTCATGTACACTTCTGAGAGGAATTCCGTGAATAATGGGACGCCTCAGAGGAAGGGAGTTCTTGAAATTGATGCTCTGAATGCCATATTGGCTCAGAATAAAGTGTTGACTCAGCAAGTCAACATGATCTCTCAAAGTTTGAATGGATGGAAAAATGCATTCAAAGTACTAAAGAGGCAGCTTCTGAAGAAGCTTATGATCCTGAAAACCCTGCAATGGCAGAGGTTAATTACATGGGTGAACCTTATGGAAACACCTATAACTCATCATGGAGAAATCATCCGAATTTCTCATGGAAGGATCAACAAAAGCCTCAACAAGGCTTTAATAATGGTGGAAGAAATAGGCTCAGTAATAACAAGCCTTTTCCATTTTCTTCTCAGCAACAGACAGAAAATTCTGAACAGAGCCCCTCTAATTTAGCAAACTTAGTCTCTGATCTGTGAAAAGCCACTTTAAGTTTCATGAGTGAAACAAGGTCCTCCATTAGAAATCTGGAGGCACAAGTGGGCCAGCTGAGTAAGAAAATCATTGAAACTCCTCCCAGTATTCTCCCAAGTAATACAGAAGAGAATCCAAAAGGAGAGTGCAAGGCCATTGATGTAATCAATATGGCCGAATGCACAAGGGAGGAGGAGGACAAAAATCCTAGTGAGAAAGACCTCCTGGGACGTTTCTCAAACAAGAAGGAGTTCTCCATTGAGGACTTAAAGGAATCTGAGGCTCATATAGAGACCATAGAGATTCCACTAAATCTCCTTCTGCCATTCTTGAGATCTGAAGACTATTCTTCCTTAGAAGAGGATGAAGATGTGATTGGAGAGCAAGTTGCTCAATATCTAGGAGCTATCATGAAGCTGAATGCCAAGTTGTTTGGTAATGAGACTTGGGAAGGTGAACCTCCCTTGCTCATTAGTGAACTAGATACATGGATTCAGAAAACTTTACCTCAAAAGTAACAAGATCCTGGTAAATTCTTAATACCCTGTACTATAGGCACCATGACCTTTAACAAGGCTCTGTGTGACCTGGGGTCAGGCATAAATCTTATGCCACTCTCTATAATGGAGAAACTAGGGATCATTGAGGTACAGCCTGCCTTATTCTCATTACAATTGGCAGACAAGTCAGTAAGACAACCTTATGGATTAGTAGAGGACGTGTTAGTAAAGGTTGAAGGCCTTTAAATCCCTAATGATTTCATAGTCTTAGACACTAGGAAGGAAGAAGATGAATGCATCATCCTTGGAAGACCCTTCCTAGCCACAGCAGAAGCTGTGATTGATGTTAGTAGAGGAGAATTAGTCCTTCAATTGAATGGGCACTACCTTGTGTTTAAAGCTCAAGGACCTTCCTCTGCAACCATGGAAAGGAAGCATGAAAAGCTTCTCTTAGTACAGAGTCAAAAAAGAGTCCCCACAGTTAAACTCTAAGTTTGGTGTTGGGAGGCCACAACCAAACTCTAAGTTTGGTGTTGAGAAGCCCCCTCATTCAAACTCTAAGTGTGGTGTTGGGAGGCTGGCGCGCGGAATTGTGATCATCAATGGCGCCATCAACATGGTACGCACAATTGCAATCTCAACTCTTTATCACAACTTCACACAACTAACCAGCAAGTGTACTGGGTCGTCCAAGTAATAAACCTTACGCGAGTAAGGGTCGATCCCACAGAGATTGTTGGTATGAAGCAAGCTATGGTCACCTTGTAAATCTTAGTCAGGCAAACTCAAATGATTATGGATGATGTATGAATAAAACATAAAGATAAAGATAGAGATACTTATGTAATTCATTGGTGAGAATTTCAGATAAGCGTATGGAGATGCTTTGTCCCTTCCGTCTCTCTGCTTTCCTACTGTCTTCATCCAATCCTTCTTACTCCTTTCCATGGCAAGCTGTATGTAGGGTTTCACCGTTGTCAATGGCTACCTCCCATCCTCTCAGTGAAAATGTTCAACGCACCCTGTCACCGCACGGCTATTCAGCTGTTGGTTCTCGATCATGTCGGAATAGAATCCAGTGATTCTTTTGCGTCTGTCACTAACGCCCCACAATCGCGAGTTTGAAGCTCGTCACAGTCATTCAATCATTGAATCCTACTCAGAATACCACAGACAAGGCTTAGACCTTCCGGATTCTCTTGAATGCCGCCATCAATTCTAGCTTATACCACGAAGATTCCGATTAAGGGATCCAAGAGATAACATTCAAGCCTTGTTTGCTTGTAGAACAGAAGTGGTTGTCAGGCACTCGTTCATAAGTGAGAATGATGATGAGTGTCACATAATCATCACATTCATCATGTTCTTGGGTGCAAATGAATATCTTAGAACAAGAATGAGCCGAATTGAATAGAAGAACAATAGTAATTGCATTAATACTCGAGGTACAGCAGAGCTCCACACCTTAATCTATGGTGTGTAGAAACTCCACCGTTGAAAATACATAAGAACAAGGTCTAGGCATGGCCATGAGGCCAGCCTCCAAACGTGATCAAAAGATCTAAAATGATCCAAAGATACAAAGATCTCAAGATTCAAAGATGAAAATACAATAGTAAAAGGTCCTACTTATAGAGAACTAGTAGCCTAGGATTTACAGAGATGAGTAAATGACATAAAAATCCACTTCCGGGCCCACTTGGTGTGTGCTTGGGCTGAGCATTGAAGCATTTTCGTGTAGAGACTTCTCTTGGAGTTAAACACCAGCTTTTGTGCCAGTTTGGGCGTTTAACTCCCATTCTTGTGCCAGTTCCGGCGTTTAACGCCGGGCATTCTTGAGCTGATTTAGACCGCCGGTTTGGGCCATCAAATCTCGGGAAAAGTATGAACTATTATACATTGCTGGAAAGCCCAGGATGTCTACGTTCCAACGCCGTTGAGAGCGCGCCAATTGGGCTTTTGTAGCTCTAGAAAATCTACTCCGAGTGCAGGGAGGTCAGAATCCAACAGCATCTGCAGTCCTTTTTAGTCTCTGAATCATATTTTTGCTCAGGTCCCTCAATTTCAGCCAGAAAATACCTGAAATCATAGAAAAACACACAAACTCATAGTAAAGTCCAGAAAAGTAAATTTTAACTAAAAACTAATAAAAATATACTAGAAACTAACTAAAACATACTAAAAACATACTAAAAACAATGCCAAAAAGAGTATAAATTATCCGCTCATCACAACACCAAACTTA
The DNA here is from genome assembly GCF_003086295.3 of Arachis hypogaea. Classification (NCBI taxonomy): domain Eukaryota; kingdom Viridiplantae; phylum Streptophyta; class Magnoliopsida; order Fabales; family Fabaceae; genus Arachis; species Arachis hypogaea. Next base: position 19,952,788 of record NC_092040.1, read on the forward strand.
AATTGTTGCTTGTCCTCAAGCAACTTAAAATCAAATAAGACAAAAAGAAGAGAATATACAATGAATTCCAAAAACATCTATGAAGATCAGTATTAATTAGATGAGCGGGGCTTTTAGCTTTTTGCTTCTGAACAGTTTTGGCATCTCACTCTATCCTTTGAGATTCAAAATGATTGGCTTCTTTAGGAACTCAGAATCCAAATAGTGTCATTGATTCTCCTAGTTAAGTATGATGATTCTTGAACACAGCTTCTTTATGAGTCTTGGCTGTGGCCTAAAGCACTCTGTCTTCCAGTATTACCACCGGATACATACATGCCACAGACACATAATTGGGTGAACATTTTCAGATTGTGACTAAGCTTTGCTAGAGTCCCCAATTAGAGGTGTCCAGGGTTCTTAAGCACACTCTTTTTGCCTTGGATCACAACTTTATTTCTTTCTCTTTTTTTTTCTTTTTTTTTCTTTTCGTTTTCTTTTCTCCCTTTTTTTTCGTTTTTCTCTTTCTCTTTTTTTTGTATTCACTAGTTTTTCTTGCTTCAAGAATCATTTTTATGATTTTTCAAATCCTCAGTAACATGTCTCCTTTTTCATCATTCTTTCAAGAGCCAACATTCATGAACCACAAATTCAAAAGACATATGCACTATTTAAGCATGCATTCAGAAAGCAAAAGTATTGCCACCACATCAAAATAATTAAACTGTTATAAAATTCAAAATTCATGCAATTCTTCTCTTTTTCAATTAAGAACATTTTTCATTCAAGAAAGGTGATGGATTCATAGGACATTCATAACTTTAAGGCATAGACACTAAGACACTAATGATCATAAGACACAAACATAGGTAAACATAAGCATAATTTTCGAAAAACATGAAAAATAAGGGACAAGGAGATTAAAGAACGGGTCCACCTTAGTGATGGCGGCTTGTTCTTCCTCTTGAAGATCTCATGGAGTGGTTGAGCTCCTCAATGTCTCTTCCTTGCCTTTGTTGCTCCTCTCTCATGATTCTTTGATCTTCTCTAATTTCATGGAGGAGGATGGAATGTTCTTGGTGCTCCACCCTTAGTTGTCCCATGTTGGAACTCAATTCTCTTAGGGAGGTGTTCAGTTGCTCCCAATAGTTTTGTGGAGGAAAGTGCATCCCTTGAGGCATCTCAGGGATTTGATGATGAGAGGGGTCTCTTGTTTGCTCCATCCTCTTCTTAGTAATGGGCTTGTCCTCATCAATGGGGATGTCTCCCTCTATGTCAACTCCAACTGAATAACAGAGGTGATAAATGAGATGAGGAAAGGCTAACCTTGCCAAGGTAGAGGACTTGTCCGCCACCTTATAAAGTTCTTGGGATATAACCTCATGAACTTCTATTTCTTCTCCAATCATGATGCTATGAATCATGATAGCCCGGTCTATAGTAACTTCGGACCGGTTGCTAGTGGGAATGATTGAGCGTTGGATAAACTCCAACCATCCCCTAGCCACAGGCTTGAGGTCATGCCTTCTCAGTTGAACCGGATTTCCTCTTGAATCTCTCTTCCATTGGGCGCCCTCCTCACAAATGACCGTGAGGACTTGGTCCAACCTTTGATCAAAGTTGACCCTTCTAGTGTAAGGGTGTTCATCTCCTTGCATCATGGACAAGTTGAATGCCAACCTTACATTTTTCGGACTAAAATCCAAGTATTTCCCCCGAACCATTGTAAGTCAATTCTTTGAGTCCGGGTTCACACTTTGATCATGGTTCTTGGTGATCCATGCTTGGCATAGAACTCTTGAACCATTAAGATTCCGACTTGTTGAATGGGGTTGGTAAGAACTTCCCAACCTCTTCTTCGGATCTCATGTCGGATCTCCGGATATTCACTCTTTTTGAGTTTGAAAGGGACCTCGGGGATCACCTTCTTCAAGGCCACAACTTCATAGAAGTGGTCTTGATGCACCCTTGAGATGAATCTCTCCATCTCCCATGACTCGGAGGTGAAAGCTTTTGCTTCCCTTTCCTCTTTCTAGAGGTTTCTCCGGCCTTGGATGCCATAAATGGTTATGGAAAAACAAAAAGCAATGCTTTTACCACACCAAACTTAAAAGGTTTGCTCGTCCTCGAGCAAAAGAGAAAGAAGAGAGTAGAAGAAGAAGAAATGAAGGAGAAGGAAATGGCTTTGTGGTTCGGCCAAAGGGGAGAAGGGGTGTTTAGGTTGTGTGAAAATGAAGGAGTGAAGAGGGGTTTATATAGGGGTGAAGAGAGGGTTAGGGTTCGGTTATGTATGGGTGGGTTTGGGAGGGAAAGTGGTTTGAATTTGAATGGTGAGGTAGGTGGGGTTTTATGAAGGATGGATGTGAGTGGTGAAGAGAAAGATGGGATTTGATAGATGAGGGGTTTTTTTGGGGAAGAGGTGTTGAGGTAATTGGTGAATGGGTGAAGAAGAGAGAGAGTGGTGGGGTAGGTGGGGATCCTGTGGGGTCCACAGATCCTGAGGTGTCAAGGAAAAGTCATCCCTGCACCAAGTGGCGAGCAAAATTGCTCTTCATGCCAATTCTGGCGTTAAACACCGAGCTGATGCCCATTTCTGGCGTTTAACGCCAAGTTCTTGCCCTTCTTTGGTGTTTAACGCCAGTCTGGTGCCCCTTTCTGGCGTTAAACGCCCAGAATGGTGCTAGATTGGGCGTTAAACGCCCATCTGCTAGCCTTACTGGTGTTTAAACGCCAGCAAGTTCTCCTCCAGGGTGTGCTGTTTTTCTTTCTATTTTTCTTTCTGTTTTTGCTTTTTCAATTGATTTTGTGACTTCTCATGATCATCAACCTACAGAAAACATAAAAATAACAAAGGAAAATAGATAAAATATAACATTGGGTTGCCTCCCAACAAGCGCTTCTTTAATGTCAGTAGCTTGATAGAGCGCTCTCATGGAGCCTCACAGATGCTCAGAGCAATGTTGGATCCTCCCAACACCAAACTTAGAGTTTGAATGTGGGGGTTCAACACCAAACTTAGAAGTTGGTTGTGGCCTCCCAACACCAAACTTAGAGTTTGACTTTGGGGGCTCTGTTTGGCTCTGTTTTGAGAGAAGCTCTTCATGCTTCCTCTCCATAGTTACAGAGGGATATCCTTGAGCCTTAAACACAAAGGATTCTTCATTCACTTGAATGATCAATTCTCCTCTGTCCACATCAATCACAGCCTTTGCTGTGGCTAAGAAGGGTCTGCCAAAGATGATGGATTCATCCATGCACTTCCCAGTCTCTAGGACTATGAAATCAGCAGGGATGTAATGGTCTTCAACTTTTACCAGAACATCCTCTACAAGTCCATAAGCTTGTTTTCTTGAATTGTCTGCCATCTCTAGTGAGATTTTTGCAGCTTGTACCTCAAAAATCCCTAGCTTCTCCATTACAGAGAGAGGTATGAGGTTTATGCTTGACCCTAGGTCACACAAGGCCTTCTTGAAGGTCATGGTGCCTATGGCACAAGGTATTGAAAACTTTCCAGGATCTTGTCTCTTTTGAGGTAGTTTCTGCCTAGACAAGTCATCCAATTCTTTGGTGAGCAAAGGGGGTTCATCCTCCAAAGTCTCATTACCAAATAACTTGTCATTTAGCTTCATGATTGCTCCAAGGTATTTAGCAACTTGCTCTTCAGTGACATATTCATCCTCTTCAGAGGAAGAATACTCATCAGAGCTCATGAATGGCAGAAGTAAATCCAATGGGATCTCTATGGTCTCAGTGTGAGCCTCAGATTCCCATGGTTCCTCATTAGGGAACTCAGTGGAGGCCAGTGGATGTCCATTGAGGTCTTCCTCAGTGGCGTTCACTGCCTCTCCCTCCTCTCCAAATTCGGCCATGTTGATGGCCTTGCACTCTCCTTTTGGATTTTCTTCTGTATTGCTTGGAAGAGTACTAGGAGGGAGTTCAGTAATTTTCTTGCTCAGCTGACCCACTTGTGCCTCCAAGTTTCTAATGGAGGACCTTGTTTCAGTCATGAAACTTTGAGTGGTTTTGATTAGATCAGAGACCATGGCTGCTAAGTCAGAGTTACTCTGCTTAGAACTCTCTGTCTGTTGCTGAGAAGATGATGGAAAAGGCTTGTCATTGCTAAGCCTGTTTCTTCCACTATTATTGTTGTTGAAACCTTGTTGAGGTCTCTGTTGATCCTTCCATGAGAGATTTGGATGATTTCTCCATGAAGGATTATAAGTGTTTCCATAGGGTTCTCCCATGTAATTCACCTCTTCCATTGAAGGGTTCTCAGGACCTTGAGCTTCTTCTTCAGATGAAGCTTCCTTAGTACTGCCTGGTGCATTTTGCATTCCAGACAGACTTTGAGAAATCAAATTGACTTGCTGAGTCAATATCTTGTTCTGAGCCAATATGGCATTCAGAGTATCAATCTCAAGAACTCCTTTCTTCTGATTAGTCCCATTGTTCACAGGATTCCTTTCAGAAGTGTACATGAATTGGTTATTTGCAACCATTTCAATTAGTTCTTGAGCTTCTATAGGCGTCTTCTTCAGATGAAGAGATCCTCCAGCAGAGCTATCCAAAGACATCTTGGACAGTTCAGACAGACCATCATAGAAAATACCTATGATGCTCCATTCAGAAAGCATATCAGAGGGACACTTTCTGACCAATTGTTTGTATCTTTCCAAAGCTTCATAGAGGGATTCTCCTTCCTTCTGTCTGAAGGTTTGGACTTCCACTCTAAGCTTACTCAATTTTTGAGGTGGAAAGAACTTTGCCAAGAAGGCATTGACTAGCTTTTCCCAAGAGTTCAGGCTTTCTTTAGGTTGAGAATCCAACCATATCCTAGCTCTGTCTCTTACAGCAAAAGGGAATAGCATAAGTCTGTAGACCTCAGGGTCAACCCCATTAGTCTTGACAGTGTCACAGATTTGCAAGAATTCAGCTAAAAACTGATGAGGATCTTCCAATGGAAGTCCATGGAACTTGCAATCTGTTGCATTAGAGAAATTAAATGAGGCTTAAGCTCAAAGTTGTTTGCTCCAATGGCAGGGATAGAGATGCTTCTCCCATAGAAGTCGGGAGTAGGTGCAGTAAAGTCACCCAGCACCTTCCTTGCATTGTTGGCATTGTTGTTGTTTTCGGCTGCCATGGGTTCTTCTTCTTTGAATATTTCTGTTAGGTCCTCTACAGAGAATTGTGCCTTAGCTTCTCTTAGCTTTCACTTCAAGGTCCTTTCAGGTTCAGGATCAGCCTCAACAAGAATGCTTTTGTCTTTGCTCCTGCTCATATGCAAGAGAAGAAAACAAGAAAATCTGGAATTCTCTATGTCACAGTATAGAGATTCCTTGAGGTGTCAGAGGAAAAGAAAAATGGAAGGAAGAGGTAGAAAATTCGAACTTATCAAGAAAGATGGAGTTCGAACTGTGCATTAAGGAATAGTGTTAGTCCATAAATAGAAGGATGTGAGAAGAGGGGAAGAAATTTTCGAAAATATTAAAAAGATTTTAAAAACATTTTAAAAAACTTCAATTGATTTTCGAAAACCAAGATTGAGAAAGAAGTAAAGTGATTTTTGAAAAAGATTTTGAAATTAGAAATTAAAAAGATATGATTGAAAACTATTTTGAAAAAGATGTGATTAGGAAGATATGATTGAAAAACAACTTAAAAAGATTTGATTTTAAAAATTAATGACTTGGCTAACAAGAAAAGATATGATTCAAACATTAAACCTTTCTCAACAGAAAAGGCAACATACTTGAATTGTTGAATCAAATCATTAATTGTTAGCAAGTATTTTTGAAAATGGAAAGAAATTGATTTTGAAAAAGATTTGATTGAAAAGATTTGATTTGAAAAAGATTTGATTTTGAAAAGATTTTGAAAACTTAAAAAAAAAATTGATTTGAAAACAAAATCTTCCCTCTTGTGCCATCCTGGCGTTAAATGCCCAGAATGGTGCACATTCTGGCGTTTAACGCCCAAACCACTACCCTTTTGGGGGTTAAACGCCCAGCCAGGCACCCTGGCTGGCGTTTAAACGCCAGTTTGCCTTCCTTACTGGGCATTTTGAACGCCCAGCTTTTTCTGTGTAATTCCTCTGCTGAATGTTCTGAATCTTCAATCCTCTGTATTATTGACTTGAAAAGACACAAATTAAAAATTTTTTGGATTTTTTTAATAATCAACATGTAACTAAAATCAAATAACAATGCATGCAAGACACCAAACTTAGCAGTTTGTATACCATTGACACAACAAAATGAGAATGCATATGAGAAACACAAAACACTCAAGTCAAGAGAATCTAAAGATCAGAGTAATGAAATCATCAAGAACATCTTGAAGATCAATTAAGACACATGAATGAATGCAAGAAGAACAGAAACATGCAATTGACACCAAACTTAACATGAGACTCTAGACTCAACAAGAAACATAAAATATTTTTGGTTTTTATGATTTTGTAATTTTTTTTGGATTTTTCGAAAATTAAGTGAAGAGGAAGAATAAAAATATCAAAATTCTTAATGAGAATTCCAGGAATCATGCAATGTTAGTCTAAAGCTTCAGTCTAAAGAAATTAGACATGGCTGAACAAGCTTCAGCAGGACATTGCATTCAAGAGCTAAATTGGTGAAGATCAATCAGCTTTGGTGATGATAAGAACATCACCTTGAAACACTAGAATTCATTCTTAAGAACTCTGAAAAAAATACCTAATCTAAGCAACAAGATGAACCGTCAGTTGTCCAAACTCAACAATCCCCGACAACAGCGCCAAAAACTTGGTGCGCGGAATTGTGATCATCAATGGCGCCATCAACATGGTATGCACAATTGCAATCTCAACTCTTTATCACAACTTCGCACAACTAACCAGCAAGTGTACTGGGTCGTCCAAGTAATAAACCTTACGCGAGTAAGGGTCGATCCCACAGAGATTGTTGGTATGAAGCAAGCTATGGTCACCTTGTAAATCTTAGTCAGGCAAACTCAAATGATTATGGATGATGTATGGATAAAACATAAAGATAAAGATAGAGATACTTATGTAATTCATTGGTGAGAATTTCAGATAAGCGTATGGAGATGCTTTGTCCCTTCCGTCTCTCTGCTTTCCTACTGTCTTCATCCAATCCTTCTTACTCCTTTCCATGGCAAGCTGTATGTAGGGTTTCACTGTTGTCAGTGGCTACCTCCCATCCTCTCAGTGAAAATGTTCAACGCACCCTCTCACCGCACGGCTATTCAGCTGTTGGTTCTCGATCATGTCGGAATAGAATCCAGTGATTCTTTTGCGTCTGTCACTAACGCCCCACAATCGCAAGTTTGAAGCTCGTCACAGTCATTCAATCATTGAATCCTACTCAGAATACCACAGACAAGGTTTAGACCTTCCGGATTCTCTTGAATGCTGCCATCAATTCTAGCTTATACCATGAAGATTCCGATTAAGGGATCCAAGAGATAACATTCAAGCCTTGTTTGCTTGTAGAACAGAAGTGGTTGTCAGGCACTCGTTCATAAGTGAGAATGATGATGAGTGTCACATAATCATCACATTCATCATGTTCTTGGGTGCAAATGAATATCTTAGAACAAGAATGAGCCGAATTGAATAGAAGAACAATAGTAATTGCATTAATACTCGAGGTACAGGAGAGCTCCACACCTTAATCTATGGTGTGTAGAAACTCCACCGTTGAAAATACATAAGAACAAGGTCTAGGCATGGCCATGAGGCCAGCCTCCAAACGTGATCAAAAGATCTAAAATGATCCAAAGATACAAAGATCTCAAGATTCAAAGATGAAAATACAATAGTAAAAGGTCCTACTTATAGAGAACTAGTAGCCTAGGATTTACAGAGATGAGTAAATGACATAAAAATCCACTTCCGGGCCCACTTGGTGTGTGCTTGGGCTGAGCATTGAAGCATTTTTGTGTAGAGACTTCTCTTGGAGTTAAACACCAGCTTTTGTGCCAGTTTGGGCGTTTAACTCCCATTCTTGTGCCAGTTCCGGCGTTTAACTCCCATTCTTGTGCCAGTTCCGGCGTTTAACGTCGGGCATTCTTGAGCTGATTTGGACCGCCGGTTTGGGCCATCAAATCTCGGGAAAAGTATGGACTATTATACATTGCTGGAAAGCCCAGGATGTCTACCTTCCAACGCCGTTGAGAGCGCGCCAATTGGGCATCTGTAGCTCCAGAAAATCCACTCCGAGTGCAGGGAGGTCAGAATCCAACAGCATCTGCAGTCCTTTTTAGTCTCTGAATCAGATTTTTGCTCAGGTCCCTCAATTTCAGCCAAAAAATACCTCAAATCACAGAAAAATACACAAACTCATAGTAAAGTCCAGAAAAGTGAATTTTAACTAAAAACTAATAAAAATATACTAGAAACTAACTAAAACATACTAAAAACATACTAAAAACAATGCCAAAAAGCGTATAAATTATCCGCTCATCAGAGGCCCTCATCATGCTCTGAATATCTGTGAGGCTCCATGAGAGCCCACTGTCGAGCTAATGACACTAAAGAAGTGCTTGTTGGGAGGCAACCCAATTTTTATATATCTAATTTTAATTTTATTTTATTGTTATTTTGTGTTTTATTAGGTTCATGATCATGTGGAGTCACGAAAAAAATACTAAAATTAAAAACAGAATCAAAAATAGCAGAAGAAAAATCACACCCTGGAGGAAGGACTTACTGGCGTTTAAACGCCAGTAAGGTGCATCTGGCTGGCGTTCAACGCCAGAACAGAGCATGTTTCTGGCGTTGAACGCCAGAAACAAGCAACATCTTGGCGTTTGAGCGCCAGGAATGTGCCTTGAGGAAAGCTGGCGCTGAACGCCAGTAACAAGCATGGAACTGGCGTTCAGCGCCAGAAACATGCTACACATGGGCGTTGAACGCCCAGAGTGTGCATCACTTCGGCGTTTAAACGCCAGAATGGTGTGCAAAGGCATTTTACATGCCTAATTGGTGCAGGGATGTAAATCATTGATACCTCAGGATCTGTGGACCCCACAGGATCATCTCAGGATCTGTAGACCCCACAGGATCCCCACCTAACATCTCTCCTCTTCTCACTATTCATTCTCTCCTCCCCATAAACACACTTCCCAACAACTTCAATCTCTCTTCCCAATTACCCCTTTCACCACTCACATCCATCCACTCTTCCCCATAAACCCCACCTATCTTCAAAATTCAAAAATCTTTCCCACCCAAACCCACCCTAAATGACCGAAACTACACCCACTCCCCTCCCTATATATACCCTTACATTCTACTTCATTTTCACACAACACAAACCCTTCTTCTACACCTTGGCCGAAACCCATTCCCTCACTCTCCTCCATATTTTCTTCTTCTTCTTCTTCTCTTCTTTCTTCTCTTGCTCGAGGGCGAGCAATATTTTAAGTTTGGTGTGGTCAAAGCATAATCTTTTTGTTTTTCCATTACCATCAATGGCACCTAAGGCCGGAGAATCCTCTAGAAAAGAAAAAGGGAAGACAAAAGCTTCCACCTCCGAGTCATGGGAGATGGAAAGATTCATCTCCAAAAGCCATCAAGACCACTTCTATGATGTTGTGGCAAAGAAGAAGGTGATCCCTGAGGTCCCTTTCAAACTCAAGAAAAATGAGTATCCAGAGATCCGACATGAAATCCGAAGAAGAGGTTGGGAAGTCCTAACCAACCCCATGCAACAAGTCAGAATCTTAATGGTTCAAGAGTTCTATGCCAATGCATGGATCACTAGGAACCATGATCAAAGTATGAATCCGAGTCCAGAGAATTATCTCACAATGGTTCGAGGGAAATACTTAGATTTTAGTCCGGAAAATGTGAGGTTGGCATTCTACTTGCCCATGATGCAAGGAGATGAACGCCCCTACACTAGAAGGGTCAACTTTAATCAAAGGTTGGACCAAGTCCTTATGGACATATGTGTGGAAGGAGCTCAATGGAAAAACGACTCCAAAGGCAAGCCAGTTCAACTGAGAAGACTGAACCTCAAGCCTATAGCTAGAGGATGGTTGGAATTCATTCAACGCTCCATCATTCCCACTAGCAACCGATCTGAAGTTACTGTGGATCGGGCCATCATGATTCATAGCATCATGATTGGAGAGGAAGTAGAAGTTCATGAAGTCATCTCCTATGAAATCTATAAAATAGCCGATAAGTCCTCCAACACGGCAAGGCTAGCTTTTCCTCACCTTATTTGCCATCTATGTTACTCAGCTGGAGTTATCATAGAAGGAGACATCCTCATTGAAGAGGATAAGCCCATCACCAAGAAGAGGATGGAGCAAGCAAGAGAGACCCTCCACGGATCTCAAGAGATGCATGAGGAAGCTCATCATCAAGAAATCCCTGAGATGCCTCAAGGGATGCACTTTTCTCCCAACAACTATTGGGAACAACTCAACACTTCCTTAGAAGATTTGAGCTACAATGTGGAACAATTAAGGGTGGAACATCATGAGCACTCCATCATTCTCCATGAAATAAGAGAAGATCAAAGAGCAATGAGGGAGGAGCAACAAAGGCAAGGAAGGGACATAGAAGAGCTTAAGGACATTGTTGGTCCTTCAAGAAGAAGACGCCACTAAGGTGGATTCATTCCTTGTTCTTATTTCTTTCTGCTTTTCGGTTTTTATGTTATGTTCATTTATGTTTTGTGTCTCTACTTCATGATCATTAGTGTTTAGTAACTATGTCTTAAAGTTATGAATAATTCCATTAATCCTTCACCTCTCTTAAATGAAAAATATTTTAATTCAAAAGAACAAGAAGTACATGAATTTAGAATTTATCCTTGAATTTAGTTTAATTATATTGATGTGGTGACAATACTTTTTGTTTTCTGAATGAATGCTTGAACAGTGCATATTTTTGATCTTGTTGTTTATGAATGTTAAAATTGTTGGCTCTTAAAAGAATGATGAACAAAGAGAAATGTTATTGATAATCTGAAAAATCAAAAATTGATTCTTGAAGCAAAAAAAAGCAGTGAAAAAAGAAAAGCTTGCGAAAAAAAAGTGGCAAAAAAAATATAGAAAGAAAAAGAAAAAGCAAGCAGAAAAAGCCAATAGCCCTTAAAACCAAAAGGCAAGGGTAAAAAGGATCCAAGGCTTTGAGCATCAATGGATAGGAAGGCCCAAGGAAATAAAATCCAGGCCTAAGCGGCTAAATTAAGCTGTCCCTAACCATGTGCTTGTGTCATGAAGGTCCAAGTGAAAAGCTTGAGACTGAGTGGTTAAAGTCGTGATCCAAAGCAAAAAGAGTGTGCTTAAGAGCTCTGGACACCTCTAACTGGGGACTCTAGCAAAGCTGAGTCACAATCTGAAAAGGTTCACCCAGTCATGTGTTTGTGGCATTTATGTATCCGGTGGTAATACTGGAAAACAAAGTGCTTAGGGCCACGGCCAAGACTCATAAGTAGCTGTGTTCAAGAATCAACATACTTAACTAGGAAATTCAATAACACTATCCGAAATTGTAAGTTCCTAGAGAAGCCAATCATTCTAAACTTCAAAGGAAAAAGTGAGATGGCAAAACTGTTCAGAAGCAAAAAGCTACAAGTCCCGCTCATCTAATTATAATTAATATTCATTGATATTCTGGAATTTATAGTATATTCTCTTCATTTATCCTATTTGATTTTCAGTTGCTTGGGGACAAGCAACAATTTAAGTTTAGTGTTGTGATGAGCAGATAATTTATACGCTTTTTGGCATTGTTTTTAGGTAGTTTTTAGTAAGTTCAAGCTACTTTTAGGGATGTTTTCATTAGTTTTTATGTTAAATTCACATTTCTAGACTTTACTATGAGTTTGTGTGTTTTTCTGTGATTTCAGGTAATTTCTGGCTGAAATTGAGGGAATTGAGCAAAACTCTGATAGGAGGCTGACAAAGGACTGCTGATGCTGTTGGAATCTGACCTTCCTGCACTCGAAATAGATTTTCTAGAGCTACAGAACTCCAAATGGCGTGCTCTTAACGGTGTTGGAAAGTATACATTTAGAGCTATCCAGCAATATATAATAGTCCATACTTTATTTGGGAATTGACGACGTAAACTGGCGCTCAACGCCAGTTCCATGTTGCTGTCTGGAGTCAAACGCCAGAAACACGTCACGACCCGGAGTTGAACGCCCAAAACACGTTACAACTTGGCGTTCAACTCTAAGAGAAGCCTCAGCTTGTGGACAGATCAAGCTCAGCCCAAACATACACCAAGTGGGCCCCGGAAGTGGATTTATGCATCAATTACTTACTCATGTAAACCCTAGTAGCCAGTCTAGTATAAATAGGATAGTTTACTATTATATTAGACATCTTTGGTCTCAGTTTTATTTTATTCTTCATCTTAGGAGGATTGATCATGTTTTGGGGGGCTGGCCATTCGGCCATGCCTGAACCTTTCACTTATGTAATTTCAACGGTGCAGTTTCTACACACCATAGATTAAGGGTGTAGAGCTCTACTGTACCTCAAGTTTTAATGCAATTACTACTATTTCCTATTCAATTCTCTTTATTCCTATTCTAAGATATTCGTTGCACTTCAACTTGATGAATGTGATGATCCGTGACACTCATCATCATTCTCACCTATGAACGCGCGTGATTGACAACCACTTCCGTTCTACCTTAGGTCGGGCGCGTATCTCTTAGATTCCTTAAACAGAATCTTCGTGGTATAAGCTAGATTGATGGCGGTATTCATGAGAATTCGGAAAGTCTAAACCTTGTCTGTGGTATTCCAAGTAGGATTCTGGGATTGAATGACTGTGACGAGCTTCAAACTCCTGAAGGCTGGGCGTTAGTGACAGATGCAAAAGAATCAAGGGATTCTATTCCAACCTGATTGAGAACCGACAGATGATTAGCCGTGCTGTGACAGAGCATTTGGACCTTTTTCACTGAGAGGATGGGATGTAGCCATTGACAATGGTGATGCCCTACATACAGCTTGTCATAGGAAGGAATGAAACAACTGGAAGGAAGAAGTAGGAAAGTAGAAAAAGAAAGGGCACAGTATCTCCATACGCCTATCTGAAATTCCCACCATTAATTTACATAAGTATTTCTATCCTATTTTAATTATCTTTATTTTCTATTTATTATTTATTAATATTCAAAAATTCATAATCAATTATTATCTGCCTGACTGAGATTTACAAGATGACCATAGCTTGCTTCATACCAACAATCTCTGTGGGATCGACCCTTACTCTCGTAAGGTTTATTACTTGGACGACCCAGTACACTTGCTGGTTAGTTGAACGGAGTTGTGTCCACACATAGCAAAGAGCCATTATAATTATTCCATACAACAACAAAGAATACAACATTGATGATCACAATTTCGTCCACCAATTAATAACTATCATTTCCTACTTTTGATTTATGCATTGATTTACATTCAAGAATCAGTTTCGTTCTTCATCCTACGGATTAGAGTATATTAGAAAATAACTCTTTTCTAACTTGAATTCTTGTTGACTCTTGGAAAAGTTACCTCACTTGAATAACAGCTTGAAACTAAATTCTCATAACTCTCTAATTATCTGAATTTAATGTGACACATGACATATAATCATATCATCTTTGGATCTTTAGGGTCTTGTGTGGTTTATAAACTAGGGTTTAAACTTAAACCCTCTAGTTAGATTATGTGACCAAGAAATTGGCCTTTAATTGAGTTAGTGAAGGATTAAATTACCAAAGAATTAGAGTCTAATCACTTAAAGTTTGCTATGAATTGAATCCTTGCATAATCAAAGTAGTTAATGAGAATTGTTAATCTTGAAATCTGAACATCTTTGAAACCTTAATTCTTTTCTCATATAATTCTCACAACCAATTTACTATTTGCTTTTTTAACTCTTGTGAATTACTGTTTAATGCAAGTTGAACTCAAAAACACTCCTTTTTGCTTGTCTGACTAAGTAAATCACTCAACTATTGTTGCTTAATCCATCAATCCTTGTGGGATCGATCCTCACTCACCTGAGGTATTACTTGGTATGACCCGGTGCACTTGCCAATTAGTTTGTAGTTTTCAAAATCCGCACGAGCACGCCATATTGTTCCAGTAGGTCTAGACAATATTTTCTTTGATACATTGCTATTTATCTTTTGTTTCGAGTAAATTCAAAGCCGATAAAGAACTTTAATTTTCCAATGTCTTTAATTCTGAAAAAACAAACTATGTAAGTCTCATCTTTTATATCCTCTCACAACAGTTAGACAAGTGCGATTCCCATTCATGCAATGTATGCAATCAGATAAAGGCCTAAAGTTCTCCAGCTCTTCCCAAATGCTTTTCAGCCTTGTGAAGTAGTCGGTCATGTTTAGATCACCTTGTTTAAGCATAAACATTTCTTCTTCCAATCCTGCTATACCTTGAATACAATTACCCTGAAAATACATGTATTTCAAATCTTTCCACATATCTGAAACGATATTGTGTCACATCACGCTTTGCACTATATCCAGACTAAGCGAGAGAGTGATCCAGGAGATGATGTAGTTGTTTCATCATTCCCACACATCAAACAAAGGATATGTTGATTATGGTTTGCCGATGCTTCCATTCACAAACTTCATCTTCCATTCACCACAGCCCTCTCCCAACTATGATATTTGTTTGAGCTTAAGATCATGAAAATTAGTGGTGAACTAGAACTTTCACCAGGATGTATATAATAAGAATTTGATGGATCTACAATCGGAGAGGCAGAGTTCTTGGAGATTGAGTCTGATTTATTTGATTGACTAAACTAGCTAAGGTGTGAAGATCAAATCCATAAATTGTCGCTTCGGGAATCTGATTTGGAGGACAATTAGCCATTGATCGAGACATCTTCGAGACTAAGGAATTGAAGGAGAAAAGAATTCTTAATCAAGATTTCTTGAGTGTAAGAAATCGGATGGATGATCAAATCGAATCAAGAAAAAAGAGTGAAAGAACTTATGAACCCTAAATTCTTAATGTGAATTACAGATATTGAAAACTTGATTAGTGAATCTCAAAAGGTTGATGTTACAGGTTTAGGTTTAGCTATATATATATTATGAATACTACTAACTAACAATCCTACTTGGCATAAATACAGTAATTGCTAACAGAAAAATAACTGTCTAATTAACTCTACACATGTCAGCAAATTAGTTATGTAGAAGAATGTGGAATACGGATAGAAGAGGGAGGAGTATGATTTAGAAAATAAATTTTTTTAGTAATTTTGTTAATTATAGTAATATAATCTGAGAAATTAGTAAATTTTATAAAATAATTTTATTAGTTATTGTAATATGTAATAAAAAATATTAATTATTTAAAGTACTAATTATAGTAAAATGCTAGAAAAAATTAATATTTTATAGATTATTTTTATTAGATTGACAAGCGTTACTGCTGATTTGGGGAATAAATCAAAAATAGAAAAATATACGTAGTAAGCTCTAAGGATCAAATGATAGGATGGACATATATCAAGCAAAAAAAAGTAAAACTCTAAAACCTTAAACCATAAATCATAAGCTCTAACCTTAAATCATAAATCTTAAATTCTAAACTTTAAATTAGTAATTTTTAGTGTAACTTGATTAATTATAGTAATATATATATATATATATATATATATTAAAAAGTATTGATTTTGTTAAATTTATTTTATTAATTATAGTTAAATGACATGGAGAATAATTATATTAATTATATAGTGAGATGTTATGTGAAATTTGGTAATTTTTTTAGAGTAATTTTACAAGTTATAATAATATAATTTAGGAAATTAGTTATTTTTTAGTAATTTAATTAATTATAGTAATATAATTTGAGAAATTATTAAATTTATAAGGTAATTTTATTAATTATATTAATATAATATGAAAAATTAATATTTTTAGATTAATTTTATTAATTATAGTAATATGTCATAAAAATTTATTATTATTTAGAGTATTAATTACAATAATAAGATGCTATAAAAATTAGTATTTTTTAGATTAATTTTATTAAATTGACAAGTGTTACTGCTGATTTGGGAAATAAATCAAAAATAAAAAAATATAGGTAGTAAGTTCTAAGGTTCAAATGAAACGATGAACGTATATCAAGGATAAAAAAAAGAAAAAAAAATCCTAAATCCTAAATCTTAAATTAATAATTTTTAGAGCAATTTAATTAATTATAATTATTGAATCAACCACCTTCAAATGTCTAGGAAAAAAAATACACAAATTATCCGTACTTACTCTCTTAATTTTATTACGTACTCTCTTAGTTTTTTTAATAATATATATAATTAGTTATTTTGTTATATTAATTTTATTAATTATGGTTAAATGATATATAAAATAATTTAATTAATTATAATAGTAAGATGTTATATGAAATTAGTAATTTTTTAGAATTATTTTATAGGTTATAGTAATATGATTTAGAAAACAAGTTTTTTTAGTAATTTTGTTAATTATAGTAATATAATTTGAGAAATTAGTAAATTTATAAAATAATTTTATTAGTTATTGTAATATGTCATAAAAAATTATTAATTATTTAAAGTATTAATTAGAGTAAAATGCTATAAAAATTAATATTTTTTAGATTATTTTTATTTAATTGACATGCGTTATGTAAGAACCAGAGTTTTTTTACGTAAAATTGTTTTAATAAAAATAATAATTTTAAGTGCATAGATTCAAAATTTAGAAGTTTTAATTTGAAAATAAAAAGGAGAAATTTTATTTCAATGAATTTTTCTGAGTTGAAAAATGTATCTGTTTCGAAAAGTTTTGTAAAAATGCGTTCTGGTGCTTAAGCTAGCAGTACCGGCTCTAGTCTGTCCAGTACCGCGTATTTTAGAAAATAAGGTTTTGAAAGTTGATTTATTGTTTTGAAATGATAAAAATAATTTAGAATTGAAAATCAGACATTAATCTTAAAGGTTTAGACCCAAAGTGGATCAAACAGACCTAAAATGCTAACGAGTTGGATCGGGCCCAAATTGGGCCCAAGGTCCAACATATATAGAAATGTTTAATGAGCTTTCAGCTCATGTCTCACCTCCAAGAGAGAGAGAGAGAGAGCCGCGGATTAAGAGAGAAGGGAGAAGGAAGGGGGTGACACTATTCACCTCCACCTTTTGGGAGCCATAACTTTTGATCCGGAGCTTCCATTGACGAGCCGTTTACTGCCACACGAAGCTCTCGACAAGCTCTTCCTTCTATCTAAATAAATCTGGTAAGATCTCTCTTTTTATGCTCCAATTTTCAGCCCTAAGATCTCTCTTTTTGACCTTAAGTTAGGATTGAATGCTTTGGGTGTATGTTTAATTTTATGTGATTTTGATGTTTGGGGATAACTTGTATGATAGTGATGATGATATGAAGTTTTTGTATAAGGAGTATATGAGTTTGATGATGATTGTTGTTATTTAATGATGATGAAGGTTGATGATGAATGTGTAATTTAATTGTAATTGATGAGGGATTGATGATTATTGAAATTGATGAGGATTTGTAGTGATTGTTAATATTGTTGATGGTTGATATTGATTATGAGTGTTATGATGGTTGTTGATGTTGAGAAAATTGAGGATGAATGTTGATATTTGTTATGGTTGTTGAGAGTTGTTGGTATTATTGATGGTTATTAATGAGTTGTGTTGATTATGGTAAAAGATGGTGTTGGTGTATGACGTGGGTATTGGGTAATGATGATTTTTGAGGATTGTTAATGATTGATGGGGTTTGTTGATGTTAATAAGGTTAATGGGAAGTGAAAAATGTGAATTAGGTTGAATTTAGAATTGTTGAATGGTTTAGAAGGTTGTGTGATTGAGAAAATGGTTGAAGTAGTGTTTGGTATGAATGTTGGGTTGTTTTGGTATGGTTGAAATGTGATTGAATTGGTATTGGATTGAGGTTTGGTTAAAATTGAGTTTTTTGAGATTTTGGGTAAAAATAGATTTTTGGTGAACTTTGATGGATCATAACTTGAGCCTCAAAGCTTGAAATTATATGAAACTTGTTTTAAATTAAAGATGGATTTGAGAGCTTTAAATTGATATAAAGTTTGTAGAATTTGGATTTTTGTAGAGGAAGTTATGATTATTCAAAGTTTGGTGTTAAAATCTGAAATTCTGCAAAGTTTCAGAATTTTGTGATTTCTGGTATGTGCGCAAGCACAGCCCTGTGCGTATGCACACCTCTACGAAATCTTTAACCTGTGCGCACGCATAGACCTGTGCATACGCACACACAGAGGCAGGCAGTCTGTTTACAGTGCTAGCACAGCTTGTGCACGCACATACCAATGAGGAATTGCAACTTGTGCATACCCACAGCCCTGTGCGCATGCACACGTTGGAAAAGTCAGTCTGTTGGGGTGCTAGCACGCGTGGTGCAAGCGAACAGAATTGAAAAATTTAGTACCTGTGCGCACGTACACCCCTGTGCGTACGCACACGTTTTAAAATTCTTTTCAACGTGCGCACGCACACCCCTGTGCGTATGCACACGCCCTGTTTTTCAAACTTAAACTTTGTTTTCAACTATTTCACCTTCCCAACAAGCTTGTAAGCTTCTATGACACCATTTTAAGACTCTTGGGTTTATTTTCGGGTATCAAAACATGGGAAAGGTCCTAGGAGATTTAATTTGGGTTTTACTTTGAAAAGTTAGAGAACGGAGGTTTAGGTTTCTGGTGTATTGATTATGAGTTTGGTTGAGGGAGAAGGAAGAGTAGTGAATTTGGTGATTTCTGGCAATGAATTGAGAAACTGATGAACCAATGAGTTTGAAATGAAATGTTTATGATATTGGTGATGGTTGTGATAAGTTGAAAACTTGGAAAGGAATGATTATGGTTAATGGGATGAGTATGAGTGGAAGGGTGATATGAGCACTGGCCTCTGAGATTGAGTATGTGATTATGATATGCATTGTTTTTCGTCGTAGGGGCTGTGGCAGTTTCCCGCCTACGTTTGGATGTGAGGCTTGAAACTGGGCTTCTCACTCATATGTATCGGATAAGAGGAAGGTGATAGGGTACTCTCCCTCGGAACATTTTTCTCTGAAAGGAGAAGGTGGTAGGGCACTCTCCCTCGAAATATTCCTCTTGAGTACGGGTTTCTCTGTGATTGTAAGGTGGTAGGGCACTAACCCATGGAATCATGCGACAAACAGAAGAAGGTGGTAGGGCACGCTCCCTCGGAATGTTTCCCTCTAAAAGGAGAAGGTTGTAGGGCACTCATCCCTCGAAATTATTCCTCCTTATGCACAATAGAAAGACTAATATGGGAGTTGCCATCCGGATTTTCTGTCGGGTTTGGCATATTAACCGACATGTGATATCACACCCAATAGGACAAACATTCATCATATACATATTCTATATGCTTGCTTGCTTTGTTTACTTGAGTCTGCCTAATTGTATAACATACCTACTTGCTTCTTGAACTACTTGTCATATATGAATATTATCTGTGTTTTACTTGTTGTAGTTATTCTCACATCTCTTTGTATTTTTATCTTTATGGCCATAGAGGCTTACTTGAGAGATAAGGTGTATAAGCTATTTTAATTCCAAAACTCTATATTTTTTTATTTGTAACTAGTCGGCTTAAACTCCGCAAGCTGCGGCTAGTTCCTTATGATTTATTATAATATTATATCTATATATGTTCTATTCTCTTGAATCCAAACCTTGTGTCTTGTGCGTTAGCTTCGTGTGAACGTTTCGTGCTTTTGTAATTCTGTTTTGAACTTAATCCTTCATATATATATATATATATATGTATGTATAAGCCTTAGGAATGTCGTAAGCTCTGATTAACCTTTGCTTTACGGCTAGAGGTAAGACTTAGGGTGTTACACGTTACTGCTGATTTGGGGAATAAATCAAAAATAGAAAAAATATACGTAGTAAGTTCTAAGGATCAAATGATAGAATGGGAATATATCAAGAACGAGAAAAAAAAAACTCTAAAACCTTAAACCATAGATCATAAACCCTAATTTTAAACCATAAATCTTAAACCCTAAACTTTAAATTAGTAATTTTTAGTGTGATTTGATTAATTATAGTAATAATATATATATATATATATATGTATGTATTAAAAATTAGTGATTTTGTTAAATTTTTTTATTAATTATAGTTAAATGACATGGAGAATAATTATATTAATTATATAGTAAGATGTTATGTGAAATTGGTAATTTTTTAGAGTAATTTTATAAGTTACAATAATATAATTTAGGAAATTAGTTATTTTTTAGTAATTTAATTAGTTATAGTAATATAATTTGAGAAATTATTAAATTTATAAAGTAATTTTATTAATTATATTAATATAATATGAGAAATTAATATTTTTAAATTAATTTTATTAATTATAGTAATATGTCATAAAAATTTATTTATTTATTATTTTTATAGCATCTTATTATTATAATTAATCCTAAACACTAAATTAGTAATTTTTAAAGTAACTTGATTAATTATAATATATATATCAAAAATTAATGATTTTATTATATTAATTTTATTAATTTTAGTAATAAAATTTAGAAAATTAGAACTTTTTAGATTAATTTTATTAAATTGATAGGTGTTATCACTGATAAAATGACTTTGTTAGGTAGATAATAGTTTTTGTGAACAATGTGAACAATAGGCTCTAAAATTGGCACAATAAAGTAAAAACACACTACACCCCAAATTATCCCATCTAAATCTTAATATTAGGATAATCATCCGCACACCTAATGAATTGAACATCCGATATATCCATTATTCACATTATTTAGTATTTTCATTGTCTACCTATATTTTTTAATAATAAAAATATATGTAGTAAATTCTAATGCTCAAATGAAAGAATGTAAAAAGAAAAAAAAATTCTAAAATCTTAAATCCTAAGTCCTAAATATTTTGTTATATTAATTTTAATTTATTATTATAGTTAAATGATATGGAGAATAATTATATTTATTATATAAAAAGATGTTATGTGAAATTAGTAATTTTTTAAAATAATTTTATGGGTCACAATAATTTGATTTAGGAAATTAGTTTTTTTTATTAATTATAGTAATATAATATGAGAAATTAGTAAAATTTTAAAGTAATTTTATTAATCATGATAATATAATACGGGAAATTAATATGTAGTAAATTCTAAGGTTCAAAAAAAAAAATTAACGCCTATCAAGAATAAAAAGAAAAAAAAACCGTAAATCTTAAACCCTAAACTCTAAATTATAAACCCTAAATAATTAATAAAATATTAATTTTTTTATAACATCTTAATTAATAAAAATATTATTTTTTACAACATCTTACTGTGAGTAATACTCTAAACAATTAATAAGTTTTCATAACATATTACTATAATTAATAAAAGTAATCTAACATAATTATTAATTTTTCATTAATAAAATTACTCAAAACAATAATTAATTTCTTAAATCATGTTACTATAACTTATAAAATTATTCTCTATATCATTTAACTATAATAAATAAAATTAGTCTAAGAAAACTAATTTTCCAAAGCATATTACTATAGTTAATAAAATGAATATAACAAATGGAATATGCCCAATTGCTAGAGGAACGGTGGGAGGCATTTTGGCTGGTTTCTATTATGATGACCCACCATATTCTCCCCTATCCGGTGATGTTTGTCGAAAAGTTGAATAACGCAATGCATTTTATGGATTTCACTGGAATTGCTTCAGAATTTTAAACTCTAGAGTTAGCAGTTATTTGAAATTGAAACCGTATCTTTATATATTTTGATCGTTGTGATGCTGGAACAGTAATCTAAATATGGAATCTTATTTGATTTGGGTATTGAAATTTTCAGGAATTTTAAGAAATTGGAGTAATATGAATTGTATTGAGCATTCTTCTCAAGTAGGTTCTAGTGAGTATAGTAGTCAATTAGTAGAAAATGGAGGTTTTTATGGAGACCGGAGATGCTATAAGCAAGCTTCCCCTATGGTGTGGTGGTGGATCAAGGAATACTAGTCCTATCGGTTGCACTAGCTCGAGAAACACTAGCCCTTCACGGTAGAAGGTTGTTAAGACGAAACCAAAAAGTGTGGGCAGTGGACTTTGACGTGTCGGAGAAGACGATGTTAAAGCCATCATGTCTGAGTGGGAATGAGAAGGAGTTGGTAGCACAATGAAGGAGCCAGTAGGAGAGACAGTGGAAATGTTTGAGTCGTTGTTGGCGATAGAGATAATAAAAGAGGTGACTTACGACGACGGAGAAAAAAAAAGAAGAAAACCAGGAGAAGGAGGAGGGAAGCGACAGTAATAATTAACTAATAGTCCAATTAATTTTAACAACTAAATTAAATATATTCATTTAAAAAATTAATAAATAACCTCTCTATTTTTTAAATAATTGTAAACAAGACTCCACTAAAATAAATATTTTTATTTTACGTCTTCGAGGTATGCTAAACAACTTTTTAGCCTGTTGGTGCGCAAACATATTAAGGTTACTGAATCCATGCCCTTGTAACATACAGGTAAAGAACTAAACAGATCAATAACGTTATGTATTTTCAAAATAAGTCTTACCTTTATTGAGATTTTCCTTCTCGGGCCGCCGTCTATTTTTAGAAAAAGGAGATTTCATTAAAGAAAGGACAAAAAGTTCTTTCAATAAGGATTTTTTTAATAAAATAATTTGAATTTAAAATCAATTAATTAAAGGAGTAAGATGTATTATTGACCAATTTCATATCGATAAATTAATTTAGAGATCAATTATTAGATTTGACAAAAATTAAAGTGGAACTTATGGATAAGTTAAATGATTGATTTGGATCAATTTAGGCCACTGATTTGTTTGCAATTATAATTTATCTTGAGTGAGGATGGTTCCGAGGGTTACCTAAAATAGGGTTGGAAGTGAGTCAAGTCAGATCATGAGTCAGTTCGAGTTCGACTTGTTAATAGCTCGATAAGCTAAACTCATGAGCTGGTGAGCAAAGTTTGAGCCTGGAATTGAGCCCATAAATTAAACGAGCCGAACTTGAACATGGATAAGCTCAGCTCATCAACTCATGAGTTGGCTCTTTTATATATATATATATATATGTATTAATATTTAATCTATATTTTTAATATTATATATATATGAAATAGTAATATATAATTATATATATATATTAATGATCTTAATTATTTAAAATTTTATATTTATTTTTTATATATAATTTTGGTGGACATAAATAAAATTTATAATTTATTGATAGATAAATAATATATAAAAGTGATCTTTTTAAATATTTTTTAAAATATATAAGTTATAATTATTGATATAGAATTATAGATTATGTTCTTATTATTTGAGCCAGTTCGTGAGCTCAAGCCAACTCGTGAACTTTCGGTGAGTCGAGCTTGAGCTTTAGAAATAAGCTCGATTGTTAATGAGTTGAGCCGTGAGCCAAACTCAATGTTTTGTGAGTCGAGCTTGAGCTTGGTCTAGCTCAGCTCAGCTCGTCTCATTTCTAACCCTATCTGAAACGTTGATTTGGTCCTGGACATGAGGTCCAAACTCCTTATAGGGCAGCATCCAACTTGTTCTTGTGTCGAGATGACGCCGTCCAAGTTCCTCGTGAGGAGAAGGGGGTGGTACCTGCAAGAGACTCCGATGCTTAAGTTAGCAAGGGTTTTAGGCAGATTTTTAGTAGATTAGAAGGTGAGTATACCTGAGGAGTGTAAGTGTATTTATAGTAGAGTCGTTAACCACCTTTGATAGAGTAGTTCCATCTTTATTGATGGATAACCGTTCTCTTTATCTTGGAAGTTTGTTGGCATCTATATTTTAGAGGAGATAGAGCTAGTAGGATAGATTCGCGGAGGTAGTGTACTTGCTTGGGCAAGTAGAGCTTAAACTCCTTTGCGGTGTCTGGCCTCTTTAAAGAGGTCCAGTACGGGTTGAATACCTCCTTTATGGATTGGGTCTTTTATCTTTATTAGGTCTGGGTTTAGTTGTTGGGTCAGGGTATGAACAATGTCCTTACTTGAGTACTAGGCTTTTTAAGAGGTCGGGCTCAAGCAATTTTGTGACCTTTGCTTTGACGACGGGTGATGAGCGGATATTTTATACGCTTTTTGGCATCATTTTCATATAATTTTTATTATGTTTTGTCTATGTTTTATTATATTTTCATAGGTTTTAGTGCAAAATTCACATTTTTTTATTCTACTTTGAGTTTGTGTATTTTATAATGATTTCAGGTATTTTCTGATTGAAATTGAGGAGTTTTGGCAACGTCTGATTCAGAGACAGAGAAAGGACTGCAGATGTTGTCAAGATATGACCTCCATGCACTCAAAGAAGCATTTCTAGAGCTATAGAAGTCCAAATGGCGTGCTCTCAATGGCTATAGAAAACTAACATCCAGAACTTTCCAGAAATATATAATAGTTTATACTTTACTTTCGAAATAAAGGCCCAAAACTGGCGTTCAATGCCAGCCACCAACCTCATTCCTGGTGTCCAATGCCCAAAGGGGAGTAGCTGGTGTCCAACGCCCATTCTGGAGTCCAAAGCTGGCGTTGGACGCTCAAAAGGGAGTACTAGCTCGTGGATTTCACTTAAGTTTAGCCCAAACACTCACCAAGTGGGCTGATGAGTCCATATTTGACGAGATATTTTAGCTTGATTTGGATGAATTTCATCACATAAACTCACACTTATTCACTCAAATAGCATACTTTTGTGTTTGGTCCCTAATTTGATCCTAAATGTGAAAACATGAATTTTTGTGCTTAATTTAGTGATTTTAATTCCACTTTTATGCCATTCGATGCCGTGATATATTTTGTGAGTGATTTCAGGTCATTGAGGCAAGATTGGCTAAGCAAAAGTGGAAGAAAGCATGTACAAGGGAGAACATATGAAGAAAATAAGAAAAAGTACACACAGCTAAGTGTGCGTGCACACAAGAAGAAATTTGCATGTGTGCATGCGCACAAAGCACCTGTGCGTACGCACAGGTCAGCATTAAGCAAAGTGTGCGTACGCACACATATGTGCATACGCAGAGGACCCTGCACGTGGTTTCATTAATGAAACACGTGCTGCGCGATTTCTGAGGGCTTTTGGCCCAATTTTTGAAAGCTTAATGCCAAATGGGAGTGCTATATGAAGAGAATATCAACATATATGAAGGCATTAGCTAATATAGGGTTTTAGATTAAGTTTTATTAGGTAGTAGTAGTATAGGAAGCTTCCATAGGAGTATGAGTAGTGTAGATAGTAGAATTCTCTCTTAGGATTTCATTTCAATTTCCATTGTAGCATTTTATAGCAAGCTTGATGTTGGATTTTGCTTCTTTAATTGTAAGTACTCTCAATTTCCTCTTTAATTATAGCATCTTTACTTTTATCTTTCCTTTGGTTCAAGTTACTTTGTTTATATTTGCAATTTTGAGTTTCTTGAAGTTTTGATTAATGAATTTAATGTTTTATACTTTCTTTATGTTTGATTGGATGTTTATTGTTGATTTGGTGAATAGTTGGTTATAGTTTTCCATTTTTCCTTGCAAATTCTCATGTTTTAGTTTTATGCACACAAGGTGTTTGTGAAAATGCCAACTCTAGATTTTGAGTAGATTTTCCCACCTTGACTTGGGTTTTGAGTTCCTAAGATACTAGAGTCATAATATCTGACATTGTGGTAATTCTTGGGTAGTTAGTTGGCTCTTGTTTCCATTGACGCTAGCTTTTTTATCAACTAGTTTGGTAAGTTAGCTAGGTGTAACAATTCTAATTTTTGCACTAATGCGAGTTTTTCTTAAAATAATATTTTAAAGCGATTAGTTTTATTTTGACGAGTCGACTTCGAACCCCGAAGTAAAATAAATGGTAATATAATTTTATTATTATGTTATTTATTTATTTTACTTGCTCTAATTATAACGAAACCTAGATAATAATATTGATATTATTATTATCAAGTCTGATGTTTACCGATAAAAACTTAATTATTGTTATTTCTTGATGAGCTTAGAGTTACTAAAGCTCCATCAAACATCTTTTAATTCCTAAGTTACTGTTCATACCCTGACCGAGCTCCCCCAACTCGGAAGTTCATAGAAAGGTCCGACCTCGTCCCAAGGCCCACGCCTGAGGTCGGACCTCGGACAAATAAGCTAAGAAGGCCCATCAGAAGGAACGAAGCCCAAAACCTAAAAGGCCGAAAAGGCCTAAAGAAAGGCGGTTCCACAAAGATAGGGATAAAGCTCCCAAAAGATAAGATAAGATAAGAATATCTTATCCAGGGAGGATCACGACCAACTACTATAAATACACTGGAGCACCCAGGTATAACTCATACTCTAATTCTACTCAATATCTGCTTGGACCCATGCTAACTTAAGCATCGGAGTGTCATTGCAGGTACAACCACCAGCCGCTCGGCACATCAAGCTCGGGTCACGGAACCCTCACCTCGGGTCTTGCCAGACGGCCGAGCTACACGTTTCAGGTAACCCTCGGAACATTGGCGCCGTTGCCGGGGACCCTGGAAGTCATCCCTCTACCATGGCGGACGATCCTCCCAACAATAACCACGCTACATCAGAACAAGAGGAGGAAGTTGACACCGGAGAACGACCGGACAGCCCTCTATCACCGCGCACTCCAGGAGGAAACAAACAGAATCACCCAAAGACATCACTCCCAAACAAAAACCTACAAAATCCCGAAAAAGAAAAGAGCTCAGAAATTCTAGAAGCAGTTCGGGCACAGCAAAACCGGCTGAAACAACTCGAAGAGGACATAAAGAAGCAGAAAGAAACTGAACAAGATTTGAGAAGGGAGGCTCGCAAGCGCAGAGAATTAGAAGAAAAACTCCGGAAAATAGAGGCCAACCTGAAAGATCGGACGGACCGCGGTCCCACCCCCGAAGGCAACCATGATCCCTTCACGCAAGAGATCATGAAGGAGAAGGTATCGCGGAACTTTAAGCCACCCGATATGGATCTATACGACGGCACCACCGATCCAAGTCACCACCTCAGCAACTTTAGAAGCAGAATGTACCTAGTCGACGCCTCCGACGCGATTCGGTGCAAAGCCTTCCCCACCACTCTCACCAAGTCAGCCATGAAATGGTTCGACAACCTGCCACCAAGATCAATCACCAGCTTCGAAGACCTAACCAAAAAATTCCTAACAAGGTTCTCCATTCAAAAGGACAAAACAAAACATGCCCCCAGTCTACTCGGGATCAAACAAGGCAACCAGGAAACTCTCCGAGAGTACATGGAACGATTCAACAAAGCCTGCCTGGACATACAACACTTGCCCACAGAAGCGGCCATCATGGGGCTAGCAAACGGCCTAAAAGAAGGACCATTTAGCCAATCCCTATCCAAACGATACCCGACCTCCCTATACGAGGTGCAGGAGCGAGTAGAAAAATATATCAACATGGAGGAAGCCTCCCAGCTAAGAGACTCTTCTAGGAAGGAACCAACCTACCCACTCCGAGATCGAGATCGGGAACAGAAAAAGAAAGAAGAATCCAACTCGGACAAGCCGCGGAAGTACCACAGCTACACCCCCCTCCGAGTCTCCCTGGTAGACGTCTACAGAGAAGTATGCCATGTCCGAGAAGAAAGTCCCCTGCCCGAGTTACCTACCATCTCATTTACCCGAGAAGATGCTCAAGGGATAATACCCGGGCACGACGATCCAATGGTGGTCACCATTATCCTAGCAAACGCCAACTTACATCGAACCCTGATTGACCAGGGAAGCTCAGCAGATATCCTGTTCAAAGCGGCCTTCGACAAGCTCGGACTTGAAGAAAAAGAGCTAAAGGCCTATCCCACCGACCTATTTGGGCTAGGGGACACCCCGATCCATCCCTTAGGATACATCTCGCTACACACTACCTTTGGAAGAGGCGAGCAATCTAAAACATTAAGCATCGACTACATTATAGTCGACGTTACCTCAGCGTACAACGCCCTCATTGGGCGACCAACCCTAAACAGACTAGCAGCTGTAGTCTCGACCCCACACCTCTGTATGAAGTTCCCTACCGCAAAAGGAATCGCTACCCTAAAAGGCGACCAAAAACTGGCGCGGCGATGCTATAACGAAAGCCTGAGCTTAAAGGAAAAGGAGATCAACACAATAGAACTCGGGCGAGTTCAAGTCCGAGAAGACCTTCGGCCACAACCAGAGGGAGAAACCGAAAGAATCCAGATCGGGAACACACCTAAAAAGATAACAAACATAGGAGCAAACCTCGAAACAGGCCTAAAGGAGGAACTCATAACCCTCTTAAGGGAGAATTCCGACCTCTTCGCCTGGAAAGCCTCCGACATGCCAGGCATAAGCCCCGACCTAATGTGCCATAAGCTATCAGTGTACCCGGGATCCCGACCTGTCCAACAGCGACGCAGGAAGCTCGGGCCCGAACGCATGCAAGCAATAGAAGAACAAGTACAAGCACTACTAGATGCAGGGTTCATTAGGGAAGTAAAATACCCCCTATGGCTCGCAAACGTGGTCCTGGTAAAAAAGCCCAATGGAAAATGGAGGATGTGCGTCGACTACACGGATCTCAACAAAGCCTGCCCCAAAGACCCATATCCACTACCAAACATCGACGCCTTAGTCAACGCAGCCTCAGGCTACAGATATCTCTCCTTCATGGATGCATACTCGGGATACAACCAAATCCCGATGTACGGACCCGACCAAGAAAAAACCTCGTTCATAACCCCAAGGGCAAACTACTGCTACGTAGTAATGCCCTTCGGGCTGAAGAACGCAGGGGCAACCTACCAGAGGCTAATGAATAAAGTGTTCTCAGAGCACATCGGACTACAGCTAGAGGTGTATGTCGACGACATGCTGGTAAAAACACGAGAAGACAGAAACTTGGTGGCCGACCTCACCAGTGTCTTCGACACTCTCAGGAAACACAACATGAGACTTAACCCGACAAAGTGCACCTTCGCCGCAGAAGCCGGAAAGTTCTTAGGCTTCATGCTGACTCAAAGAGGCATCGAAGCAAACCCGGATAAATGCCAAGCAATACTCAATATGAAGAGCCCGACGTGTGTCAAAGAAGTACAACAACTGAATGGAAGGCTAGCCGCCCTATCAAGATTCTTGGCAGGATCAGCGATAAAATCACTACCTCTCTACTCACTCCTAAAGAAAGGGAAACCCTTCGCGTGGACCCCGGAGTGCGAAAAAGCCTTCCAAAAATTCAAGGAATTCCTCGGGCAGCCACCAATCCTAACCCGACCTTTAAAAGGGGAAGAGCTCGTACTATACCTCTCGGTCGGACATCGAGCAGTCGCTTCAGCATTAATACGAGAAAATGACCAAGGACAACACCCCATATACTTTGTAAGCAAAGCACTACAAGGGGCCGAGTTAAACTATCAGAAAATAGAAAAATTCGCCTACGCCCTAGTGTTCACAGCCCGGAGGCTCCGTCCCTACTTTCAAGCCCACACCATCAAGGTTCGGACAAATCAACCCATGAGACACATCCTACAAAAAGCAGACATGGCAGGACGAATCCTACAATGGGCGGTGGAGCTGTCCGAGTTCGACCTTCACTATGAAGCTCGGACTGCCATAAAATCCCAGTATCTAGCCGACTTCATCGCAGAATACACTGAGACCCCTAGAACCCCACTCTCATGGAACCTGTATGTCGACGGGTCCTCAAACAAAACAGGAAGCGGAGCCGGGGTTATACTTGAAAGCGACCAAGGAACGCGGATAGAACTATCCCTAAAGTTCGAGTTCCAGGCTTCGAACAACCAAGCCGAATACGAGGCCCTACTAGCAGGACTAAAGCTAGCCGAAGAGGTCGGAGCCCAGAGAATCACAATCTTCAGCGATTCCCAGGTCATCACATCACAAGTAAATGGAAGTTACCAGGCCAAAGACCCAACTTTGAAAAAATACCTGGACCAAACACAGGCACAGTTACGCCACTTCCCAGAAATACAAATCCAGCACATACCTCGGGAGCAAAATGCCCGGGCAGACGCCCTCTCAAAGCTTGCTAGCACCAAGCCTGGAGGCAACAACAGAAGTCTCCTCCAAGAAACCTTACAATCTCCCTCCGTATTAAGAGAGGAAGAAATACTAAATATATCCAACCAACAACAAGGATGGATGACCCCCATACTCAACTACCTGAAGTCGGGAACTCTCCCCGCCGAAAGAAAAGAAGCTAAAAGGCTTACAAAGGACGCCCAGAATTATACATTAATTCACGACGTATTATACAGAAGAGGATTCTCAAATCCCCTCCTTAGGTGCGTTCCGACCTCAGAAACAAAAAGCGTCCTCGAAGAAGTCCACGAAGGCATGTGGGGAAACCATCTCGGAGCTCGGGCACTATCCAAAAAAGTAGTCAGAGCCGGGTTCTACTGGCCGACCTTGCAAAGAGACGCAACGGAGTTTGTGAAAATATGCCCCCCTGCCAAAAACACGCCAATTTTCACAAGGCACCGCCCGAAGACCTTATCAGCATCACTGCGCCATGGCCCTTCGCAAAATGGGGACTCGACCTACTCGGCCCGTTTCCACAAGGACCGGGGCAAGTCAAATACCTCATAGTAGGGGTCGACTACTTCACAAAGTGGATCGAAGCTGAACCCTTAGCCACTATTACGGCTCAGAAAAGCCGTAGATTCCTATACAAAAACATTGTCACGAGGTTCGGAGTCCCCTACTCCATCACAACAGACAATGGAACACAGTTCACGGACACAAGTTTTCAGAACTTGGTGGCCGAACTAAAAATCAAACAGCAATTCACATCGGTCGAGCACCCACAAGCCAATGGACAAGCAGAGGCTGCAAATAAAGTCATCTTGGCCGGATTAAAACGAAGACTCCAAGAGGCCAAAGGGGCATGGGCCGAAGAACTCCCCCAGGTACTATGGGCATATCGGACAACCCCGCACTCTACAACGGGAGAATCCCCGTTCCGACTAGCCTACGGGATGGAGGCAATGATTCCTATCGAAATAGATGAAGGGTTGCCCAGAGTCATCTTCTACAACGAAGGAGGCAACCCACAGGCACAAAGGGAAGAACTCGACCTCCTCCCCGAGGTCCGAGAAAGAGCCCGAATCCGAGAAGAAGCCTTAAAACGGCGAACGGCCCTCAGATACAATCAAAAGGTAATAA
The DNA here is from genome assembly GCF_003086295.3 of Arachis hypogaea. Classification (NCBI taxonomy): domain Eukaryota; kingdom Viridiplantae; phylum Streptophyta; class Magnoliopsida; order Fabales; family Fabaceae; genus Arachis; species Arachis hypogaea. The sequence goes on from NC_092040.1 coordinate 19,984,006, forward strand.
AGCGAAGTTTCTCCATTCACGACCTGATTTTAATCCGAAATGACATCGGAACACAAAAGTCGGGAGAAGGAAAGCTAGCCGCAAATTGGAAAGGACCCTACAAGGTAACAGAAGTCTTAGGGACAGGCTACTACAAAATATCCGATCTAGAAGGCAATGAGCTGCCCAGGGCCTGGCACGCCTGTAATCTAAGACGGTACTACAGCTAGAAAAACCTAACCCGAGGTGTACTCTTTTTCCCTACAAGGGTTTTTTAATGAGACACCCGGCTAAGTAAGACACCCGACCTAGTCAAAGGGTAAACAGTTTGTAAATATTCCTTCTTTTTTAATACTAATCAAATTTCTCTATTTTCTCTTCCTCATGATGAAGCAAATCCTAGAAAGTACCCCACCAAGGCGCATTAATTTATGCTCGGCAAAACGCAAAAAATCATTTGCCAAGAGACCATACAAGGTCGGCAAAGATGAAGCGACGAGGTTCAAATTAATGTGAGAAGTTATAAAGTAACTCTGAAATGGCTCGAAAAGCCAAATGAAAAAGAGGTTACAAAAATAACTTAAAAAGGCCGATCAAACGACGAAGTCGGACCCGACAAAGGAAAAGTTATAAAGTAACTCTGAAATGGCTCGAAAAAGCCAAATAAAAGAGATTGCAGAAATAACTCAAAAGGGCCGACCAACGACAAAATCGGACCTAACAAAAAGGAGGTACTCGAGCACCCGATGTCCGAGAAAAAGCTCGGACCCAAGAAAGAAGCCTCAAAACGGCAAGAACCAAGATTTCGAAAAACGCTTACTAAAAAGTTGCTTTACAAAAGCAACTAAAAAGTACAAGCGAAAAGAACGAAATCAGAAGAAGTTTCAAAACGCTAGCTAAAAAGTTGTTATCCGAAAACAACTAAAAAGCACAAAAGCGGAAACAAAAAGTCAAAACGCTAGCTAAAAAGTTGTTATCTGAAAACAACTAAAAAGCACAAAAGCGGAAACAAAAGGTCAAAACGCGAACAAAAACACCGCATAATAAGCTAAAAAAGTTACTAAAAAGTAGCTAAAAGCAAAAGGTGTTCAAAGCGTTCAACAGAAACCATCCAAAAGACAAAAGAGCCCACAGGCCGGGCACAAAACCAGAATAAAAAGATTACAGAGGATCAAAGTCCTTCCCGGACTCCACATCAACAGAAGGCTGCGGAGCAAACATAGAAATCGGGACAGCATCGACGGCAACGTCCTCTCGATTCGAAACCCCCACACCAGATCCATCCCCGACCAAGGGAGAAGTCGGGTTCTGAACAGGAACTCCGGGGTCGGACATCGGAACTTTATCCTCGGCAGGAGCAGGAACAATCTTTCCCTCCACGACAACATTATCCGTACTAAATAAGCTCAGATCCAGGTCGGGAGCAAGAACCCGGACCTGAGCCTTCAAGCTTCTCAAACATAGCATCCATACCCTTAGCCACGTGACCCTCCAGCTCGTAAAAATCATCCCGAGCAGATTGCAACTTCTCCTTCGTCTCCACAAGCTCAGCATATAGCTTGGTATAATTCTCTGTAGCCACCTTCGCCACCTCCTCAGATGTCTTCGCTGCCGCCACAGCCGCGGTAGCTTTAGTTTTCTCTTTCTCCAAGGAGGCCTCCAGCTCAGTAATCCTGGCAGCCTTCAGTTGACTAATCTTATCGAGCTCGGACTGAGTCTTCTCAAGTCGGGAGCTGGTCGCCCCAAGAGGGGATTTCTTGAACTCCCGGGCAATAGCGGCATGAAGACTAGCCATCCGGACACAGCTCCGCGCCATATACTGAAAATGATGCTCCATAGAAACATCATCAGTGGAAATAAAGGTCTGAGGGAGAATATGCTGCTCAACCCAACCAAGAGCGTCAAAATCCTTATCATTGAAACCGGCAAGCTCTTGAGAGGTCTTCTGCTTCTTGGGAGGAGGACCCGAGAACGGAGGAGGAGAAGAGGTAGCAGGCCCAGAGGTCGGAGGATCCTGACTTAAAGCTCGGAACTGGGGAGTCGGAATAGTCTTCGACCGAGTCTGAACACCTATAGTAGTCTTCTGCGGAGAAGATCGGGCAGAAGCATCCCCGGCCTCGAGATTTCGAGCAGCCACTGACTTCTTCGTCCGACGAAGAAACTTCATAGAATCCGCCTGAGAAGACATCTCTGCAGAAATAAAAAGGAAAAAGATCACCACAACAGAAATTCCACCAAAACAAAACCCAAATACTAAGAAGGATAAATCTCAAAGAGGTCGGGAACTACCTAACTCGGAACGGAGAAGGCTTGGATCTCCCAACATTTTCTTCGTGTCCAAGTGAGGTGCCCGACCCCATAAACTGCTCACCACACCCACAAAGGCCTGCTCCACCTCATCTAAACTCTCAAAAGTATACTTAACAGACACTATATTCTCCTACCAACAAAGAGGAAAAGAAGGCTCCCCACTCTCATCTAGAAAGAAAGGTCGGACGTCTCCAACAGCCCGGACCTTGAAATAAAAGTTCTTAAAATCGTGAAAAGACTCATCATACAGGGTACAGAACTTCCTCCCCTGGTTAGCCCTAAAAGAGACCCAAGACACCTCCCCTCCGCCCGACCCCGGCTTCGTCAACACAAACAAATAGGAAAAAAGAGAAATAGAGGGAGAAACTCCCAAAAACTGACACAAAAGTTGGAACAGCTTTAAAAATGCCCAGGAATTTGGATGGAGCTGCGTAGGAGCAAGGTTACAAGACCACAACACCTCGGACTCCAGGTCGGTAAAAGGAAGTCGGACACTCAGCTTAGAGAAAAAGCAATCATAAGCATAAAAGAAGAGCTTCTCGGAACTGTCTAAAGGCGGGAAGCACACTCTCTCCTCGGAATCCGGGGCTACTAACTCATAATCCCTCTCAGACTCTCTATCTTCACATATGCTACATTGCCTACGAAACCTAGCTAAATATTCAGAATCTACCACAGAAGGGACTCTTAAAGGAACAGGATCTACCCAACCAAGACCACTCGGAATCTTGGTCGACATCGCTTGCAGAACCTTTCGAGACATAAAAAACTTGCCTACAAAGAAGAATACAACAGCAAGGCAAAAATCACATAAAGGCAGACAGCAAAAAACCCATTCAGCAAAGGCGAGAAAACCAAGTTCTTTTAGAAGAGAATACAGAAACCCGAAAACAAAATACCAAGAGAAAAGAGCCCCCCCCATACAAACAACCAAAGCAATGGCGGCGACTCTTTTCGGGGCAAACCCAGGCATAGAAGAAAAAAGAAACAGAAGCATATGTGCGCAAAGAAAATGAAGACGAGAACAAACCTGGAAGAAAGGAAGAAGACGACGAGCTCCGATGCAAGGAGAACGAAAACGGCGGCGCAGAGGAAACCCCGGAAAAACGCACAGAAAGAATCGGAGAAAACGAACAAAGAAGGAGCGGCGCTCGAAAGAGAGGTGGCGAAAACTCAGAAAATGGAAAGGGAACAGAATAAACGAAGAAAATGAGGAAAGTGGCAAATAAATAATGCCTTCACAGAGCCTGAACGGAAATCAAGGAGAAACGGTAAAAAGCAATAAATGCTGAAAACGGCCATTTTTTGAAAATTTTGAACTATGCCCGAGCTCGACCTCTCAAAGGACGAACTCGGGCAGGGGCACTGTTCATACCCTGACCGAGCTCCCCCAACTCGGAAGTTCATAGAAAGGTCCGACCTCGTCCCAAGGCCCACGCCTGAGGTCGGACCTCGGACAAATAAGCTAAGAAGGCCCATCAGAAGGAACGAAGCCCAAAACCTAAAAGGCCGAAAAGGCCTAAAGAAAGGCGGTTCCATAAAGATAGGGATAAAGCTCCCAAAAGATAAGATAAGATAAGAATATCTTATCCAGGGAGGATCACGACCAACTACTATAAATACACTGGAGCACCCAGGTATAACTCATACTCTAATTCTACTCAATATCTGCTTGGACCCATGCTAACTTAAGCATCGGAGTGTTATTGCAGGTACAACCACCAGCCGCTCGGCACATCAAGCTCGGGTCACGGAACCCTCACTTCGGGTCTTGCCAGACGGCCGAGCTACACGTTTCAGGTAACCCTCGGAACAGTTACTAATGTCATTTGTATTACTAATTCCTCCGAAGCTTCGCATATTTTGATTTCGTATGAAGGTAGGGTTTTGATAAATTTTCATCGGTTAAATTGATATTTGATAAGTGAATTGATGTCATGATTACTTGTCGGTTGAATTTATATTGATATTTGTGATAAGTTTGAGGTTTGGAGGGTTTAAGTGCAGCCAGGAACTGAGTTATTCTGATGATTGTGATTTCTGGATTATGGTAGGATAATTTGAAAATGTTAAAAGTTGCCGGTTTGATTTATTGGAAATGATTTGAAAAGAGTGTGGAAAATGGTTTGGATGGAACTCGAGAAGGGTGGCAGAGTCCGGATTTTAGGGAGGTGCCGCCGAAATCTTGCTATAAACCTTAAGAATTGATTTGAAAATTATTTAGAAGAAAAAGATTGGATTTGAGAAATGGTATTATTTGACTTTTGATTTATTTAAAAATAGAATTATTTTATATTTTTAAATTATTTAAAAAAAGTACTATATTTAAGTTTGATTTGAAAATGAAAAGGGGCTGAAGTTTTGAATTTGATTCAAGGATTTTATTTGGAAGAGTTTTAGTGAACTTCAAAAGTAGTTGAGTTTTATTGAAGGATTCCGTTTGGCGACATCTTGAAAAATGTTAAAGAATTTGTGTTAAAAATAAAAAGGGGATTAGTTTTGGTTTTAAAAGAAAAAGAGAAGAGAAACCGGCACGTGTGATTATGAAATGATTAAAAAGGTCACAAGAGGGTGACAGAGAGTAAATAGTTATAGTGTTGTTGTGAAAATGTTAAGCCGTGGGCTTGATGTGTGAGTAATTGTACGGGAATTCCGTGTATATGGAATGGCTTCCAGGAGAAAGTGGCACATGCTTCAGTTGGAGAATCAGTGCCTGCAAGTACTTGCAGAGGTCATGTTCGGCATACTTCAGTTGGAGAATTAGCGCCTGCAAGAAGTAGAAACTTGTAGAGGTTATGCCGTTGGAATGCCTTATCTGACTTGCGAGTCGGGTCGCATCGGGTGCGGGTCGAAACCGACAAATGAGCTCATTACCTGCGATAGGACTAGACATGCATCATCCTTGTTGTGCATTTGCATTTTACTTGATATGGTGAAATTATTTGTGATTGTCTTCCTGTGTTTATGCATTCCTTACTGTTACTCTGAATTGTGGTAATTAGATACTTCTCTGTGAGTCCTGTATATTTCATTGTGAATTACTTGAACTATGGTAACCTTGACTAAACTAACTACCCTTGACCCTACTAAGAACCCCCCAGTTCTTACCCCTTTTCTTCCTCCCCTTCAGATGGAGACCGGAGTTATATTTTACGAGCAATCAACCTTTCTTACAAATGTTTTGGTTGTCACAAGTAACAAACCCAATAAAAATAATTAACCGAAGTATTCAAACCTCGGGTCGTCTTCTCAAGGAATTGTAGGGAAGTATGATTTATTATTGGTTATGGAAAACAGTATTTTTGGGTTTTTGAAAAGGTTTGAATAAGAGAAATAGATTGCAGGGAATTAATAAATTAATAACTAGTAAAACTCTTGGCATGGTATGAAAACTGGAAGTCCTATCCTCGTTATCCTTATCAATGGTGATGAGAATTATATTTTTGCTACCACTAAGTCAACCTCTAACTATGAAGGTCAGTTAAGTGGACAAATTAATTTAATACCTAAAGTCCTAGTCAACTCCTTAAGGAAAGACTATAGTTATAGGAATCTAAATTAATCAGCAAGAATAACAATTATCAATCACGATGAATTTGACAACTCAAGAGTTACCAATTAATCAACCAAAGCCAAAAAGGAAAAATCTAAATTATTTATATAGTAAATAGAAGAAAGCAATCATGAGTATGAAATATCTCAATGTGTATTAGTTAAGAAAATCATAACATGAATAGTCCATAAGCCAATTAGGCAATATAAATAAAAAGAAATCCTAAATCCTTTAAGAGGAATCAGAGTAAATTATTGAACCTGGTATGAAAAAATAATTCTAAAGCATCAGAGTAAATAAAAGTAGAGGAGAAACATAAATTATTGAACCTGGTATGAAGAAATAATTCTAATGACTAAAAGAAATCCTAAATCCTTTAAGAGGAATCCTAATCCTAAATCCTAAGAGAGAGGAGAAAACCTCTCTCTCTAAAGCTACATCTAAATAATGAAAGGTGTGATTTATGAATGAATGATTGTTGTGAATCTCTGCATGTTCCCTGACTTTAATCTACGTTCTTGGGCCAAAATCTGGGTCAAAACGCAGCCCAAAATTGTCTTCAGCGTATTCTGTAATTTCTGCAGATCGCACACGTCACGCGGCCGCGTCGTCCATGCGATCGCGTCACTCAGCGTTTTTCGTACCACGCGTGCGCGTCGTCCACGCATTCGCGTCATTCGTGCAGCTTCCAATCCGCGCGGTTGCGTCAGGGACGTGAACGCGTCACTCTGATTTCTTCTATTTTGCGTGGTCGCGTGAGCCATGCGACCGCGTGACTTCTCGCTGGTCATCTCCTCAATTCCTTGTGTTCCTTCAATTTTTGCACGCTTCCTCTTCATTCTCTAAGCCATTCCTGCCCTTTAAAGCCTGAAACACTTAACACACAGATCAAGGCATTGAATGGTAATAAGAGAGGATTAATATTAGCTAAATTAAGACCAAAGAAGCATGTTTTCAATCATAGAACTAAACTAAGAAGGAATTGTAAAATCATGCAAATCATATGAATAAGTGGGTGAAAAGCTTGATAAAACCACTCAATTGAATACAATATAAACCATAAAATAGTGGTTTATCAACCTCCTCACACTTAATCATTAGCATGTCCTCATGCTAAGCTCAAGGAGACAAAATAAATGAGTAGGAAAAAGCAGGACTCATGCAATGCAACCTATGAATGTGAATGCAACTACATGCTAAAAGGATTCTACCTACTTGGTGAAAAAGTAAATAAATCTTTCAAGAACAGATATGAACTGGATTTCACTAATTCAAATCACAAAATACAATACAAATAACTTGCAAGAAGAAGATAGCTCATGAAAGTAGGGAACATAGAATTAAGCACTGAACCCTTAATGGTAGTGTACATCATTCTAACTCTCAAGTGTCTAGGGTCAATTCTCTCAATTCTCTACTAATCTTACTTTCTATAGCTTGCTTTTCATCTAACAATCAACAAAAAATTTAATGTACCAATACACAAATCAAGAGGTCTTTTAAGGGTTGTAATGGAGTTAGGGTCAAGGTAGAATTGTATTTGGTCAAGTGGACTAAAATCTGAATCTTAATTAAGTTAAACTTTCCACCTAACTTAGGACAATCCATGTAATCATAATATAAAATCAATAGCTACCCATTAACTGCGTTTACTACATATTTATGCATTCCAAGTTTTGAGTACAATACATATGCATTGCTATAACCATTTACTTTGGGGCATTTTGTCCCCTTTTTATTTTTCTACTAATTTTTTTCTTTTCTTAATAATTTTTTTTTCAATGCATATGATTAGGGTATTGAATGTATAAACATGTTCTTAACATTTTTCGCATTTTCACAGAAAGTCTAACATACTCAATTCCCAAACCAAACGTTTCCAAATCCACTTTCCCCACTGGTGGACGAAATTGTGATCCTCAAAATTGGTCTCTTTGTATTTGTATGAAATCAAAAATACCCCAAAGAGATCATGGTACGATGAATTGGGATCTTAATAATCCCTGGTAATGGCACCAACAGCTTAGTGTTGTTGTTGGACCAAAAGAGTTACAGGCACTGTTAGAGAAGCTCACAACTCCGTTCAACTTAACCAGCAAGTGTACTGGGTCGTCCAAGTAATAAACCTTACGTGAGTAAGGGTCGATCCCACAGAGATTGTTGGTATGAAACAAGCTATGGTCACCTTGTAAATCTCAGTTAGGCAGATTAAATGGTTATGGATTTCGAAAATTAATAATAAACAGAAAATAAAATAGGATAGAAATACTTATGTAAATTAATGGTGGGGATTTCAGATAGGCGTGTGGAGATGCTAGAATCCTCTCGAATCTCTGTTTTCCTATTGCTTTCATCCAATCCTTCTTACTCCTTTCCATGGCAAGCTGTATGTAGGGCATCACCATCGTCAATGGCTACTTTTCATCCTCTCGGGAAAATGGTCCTATGCGCTATCACTACATGGCTAATCGTCTGGAGGCATCACCCTTGACAATGGCTACATCCCATCCTCTCAGTGAAAATGGTCCAAATGCTCTGTCACAGCACGGCTAACCATCTGTCGGTTCTCAATCAGGTTGGAATAGAATCCATTGATTCTTTTGTGTCTGTCATTAACGCCCAGCCTTCAGGAGTTTGAAGCTCGTCACAGTCATTCAATTTTGGAATCCTACTCGGAATACCACAGACAAGGTTAGACTTTCTGGATTCCCATGAATGCCGCCATCTATCTAGCTTATACCACGAAGATTCTGTTGGGGAATCTAAGAGATATGCACCCGGCCTAAGGTAGAACGGAAGTGGTTGTCAGTCACGCGCGTTCATAGGTGAGAATGATGATGAGTGTCACGGATCATCACATTCATCAAGTTGAAGTGCAACGAATATCTTAGAATAGGAATAAAGAGAATTGAATAGAAACAGTAGTAATTGCATTAAAACTTGAGGTACAGTAGAGCTCCACACCCTTAATCTATGGTGTGTAGAAACTCCACCGTTGAAAATACATAAGTGAAATGTTCAGGCATGGCCGAATGGCCTGCCCCCATGAAGGTGATCAAAAGACCGAATGGTCAAAAGATGACTAATACACTAGTAAAAAGTCTTATTTATACTAAACTAGCTACTAGGGTTTACATGAGTAAGTAATTGATGCATAAATCCACTTCCGGAGCCCACTTGGTGTATGTTTGGGCTGAGCTTGATCTATCCACGAGCTGAGGCTTCTCTTGGAGTTGAACGCCAAGTTATAACGTGTTTTGGGCGTTCAACTCCGGGTTGTGACGTGTTTCTGGCGTTTAACTCCAGACAGCAGCATGTACTAGGCGTTGAGCGCCACGTTACGTCATCAATTCCCGAATAAAGTATGAACTATTATATATTGATGGAAAGCTCTGGATGTCTACTTTCTAACATCGTTGAGAGCGCGCCATTTGGATTTCTCTAGCTCTAGAAAATCCATTTCGAGTGCAGGGAGGTCAGAATCCAACAGCATTAGCAGTCCTTTGTCAGCCTTGCTTTCAGAGTTTTGCTCAGGTCCCTCAATTTCAGCCAGAATTTACCTGAAATCACAGAAAAACACACAAACTCATAGTAAAGTCCAGAAATGTGAATTTAACATAAAAACTAATGAAAACATCCCTAAAAGTAGCTTGAACTTACTAAAAACTACCTAAAAACAATGCCAAAAAGCGTATAAATTATCCGCTCATCACAACACCAAACTTAAATTGTTGCTTGTCCCCAAGCAACTGAAAATCAATTAGGATAAAAATAAGAGAATATACTATAAATTCCAGAATATCAATGAATATTAATTATAATTAGATGAGCGGGACTTGTAGCTTTTTGCTTCTGAACAGTTTTGGCATCTCATTTTTTTCCTTTGAAGTTTAGAATGATTGGCTTCTCTAGGAACTTAGAATTTCGGATAGTGTTATTGACTTTCCTAGTTAAGTATGTTGATTCTTGAACACAGCTACTTATGAGTCTTGGCCATGGCCCTAAGCATTTTGTTTTCCAGTATTACCACCGGATACATAAATGCCACAGACACATGACTGGGTGAACCTTTTCAGATTGTGACTCAGCTTTGCTAGAGTCCCCAGTTAGAGGTGTCCAGAGCTCTTAAGCACACTCTTTTTGCTTTGGATCACGACTTTAACCACTCAGTCTCAAGCTTTTCACTTGGGCTTTCATGACACAAGCACATGGTTAGGGACAGCTTGATTTAGCCGCTTAGGCCTGGATTTGATTTCCTTGGGCCCTCCTATCCATTGATGCTCAAAGCCTTGGATCCTTTTTACCCTTGCCTTTTGGTTTTAAGGGCTATTGGCTTTTTCTGCTTGCTTTTTCTTTTTCTTTCTATTTTTTTCGCCATTTTTTTGCAAGCTTTTCTTTTTTTTCACTGCTTTTTCTTGCTTCAAGAATCAATTTTATGATTTTTCAGATTATCAATAACATTTCTCTTTGTTCATCATTCTTTCAAGAGCCAAAAATTTTAACATTCATAAACAACAAGATCAAAAATATGCATTGTTCAAGCATTCATTCAGAAAACAAAAAGTATTGTCACCACATCAATATAATTAAATTAAATTCAAGGATAAATTCGAAATTCATGTACTTCTTGTTCTTTTGAATTAAAACATTTTTCATTTAAGAAAGGTGAAGGATTTATAGAATTTATTCATAGCTTTAAGACATAGTTACTACATCCTAATGATCATGAAATAGAGACACAAAACATAGATAAACACAGCATAAAAACCGAAAAGCAGAAAGAAATAAGAACAAGGAATGAATCCACCTGAGTGAGGGTGGCGCCTTCTTGAAGGCCCAATGGTGCTTTTTGAGCTCCTTTATGTCTCTTCCTTGCTTCTGTTGCATGATCCCTAGTAATTTTGGTGTTCCTATCCTTAGTTGCTCCCAATAATTGTGTGGAGGACAATTTATCCCCTGAGGTATCTCAGGGATCTCTTGATTTGCAGTCAAAAGTTCTACCACTGAGCTATAAACCCTTTACATGAGTCTTTCCATCTCCCATGACTCAGAGATGGAAGCTTTTGTCTTCCCTTTTTTCTCTTTTTTTTTTTAGAATGTCTCTGGCCTTAGGTTCCATTAATGGTTATGGAGAAGCAAAAAGCTATGCTTTTACCACACCAAACTTAGAAAATTGCTCGCCCTCGAGCAAGAGAAGAAAGAAAAGATGAAGAATAAGAAGAAGATATGGAGGAGATTGAAGGATGTGTGTATTCGGCTATATGGGTGGGATTGGGTGGGAAAGAGAATTTGAATTTTAAAGGTAGGTGGGGTGTATGGGGAAGAGTGGATAAATGTAGGTGGTGAATGAAAAAACAGAAGGGATGACCATGAATGGAGAGAGAGGGTGAGGTAGGTGGGGATCCTGTGGGGTTCACAGATCCTGAGATGATCCTGTGGGGTCCACAGATCCTGAGGTGTCAAGGATTTACATCCCTGCACCAATTAGGCATGTAAAATGCCTCTGCACACCATTCTGGCGTTTAAACGCCGAGATGATGCACACTCTGGGCGTTCAACGCCCATGTGCAGCATGTTTCTGGCGTTGAACGCCCGTTTCATGCTTGTTACTGGCGTTTAGCGCCAGCTTTTCTCAAGGCACATTCCTGGCGTTCAAACACCAGGATGTTGCTTGTTTCTGGCGTTCAGCGCCAGATTCATGCTCTGTTCTGGCGTTGAACGCCAGCCAGATGCTCCTCACTGGCGTTGAACGCCAGTCTGTCCTCCCTCCAGGGTGTGATTTTTCTTCTGCTGTTTTTGATTCTGTTTTTAATTTTTATATTTTTTTCGTGACTCCTCATGATCATGTACCTAATAAAACACAAAATAATAATAAAATAAAAATTAGATAAATAAAATTGGGTTGCCTCCCAACAAGCGCTCTTTTAATGTCATTAGCTTGACAGTGGGCTCTCATGGAGCCTCACAGGTGATCAGGTCAATGTTATATAGTCCCAACACCAAACTTAGAGTTTGGATATGGGGTCTTAACACCAAATTTAGAGTTTGGTTGTGGCCTCCCAACACCAAACTTAGAGTTTGACTGTGGGGGCTCTTCTTGACTCTGAACTGAGAGAAGCTCTTCATGCTTACTCTCTTTTGTCACAGAGGGATGGCCATGTGCCTTAAACACAAGGTAGTCCCCATTCAATTGAAGGACTAATTCACCTCTGTTGACATCTATCACAGCTCCTGCTGTAGCTAGGAAAGGTCTTCCAAGGATAATGCATTCATCCTCTTCCTTCCTAGTGTCTAAGATTATGAAATCAGCAGGGATGTAAAGGCCTTCAACCTTTACTAACACGTCCTCTACTATTCCATAAGCTTGTCTCAATGACTTGTCTGCCAATTGTAATGAGAACAAGGCGGGTTGTACCTCAATGATCCCCAGCTTCTCCATTACAGAGAGTGGCATAAGATTTATCCCTGACCCCAGATCACATAGAGCTTTTTCAAAGGTCATGGTGCCTATGGTACAAGGTATTAAGAACTTGCTAGGATCTTGTCTCTTTTGAGGTAGAATTTGCTGAATCCAGGTATCCAGTTCATTAATGAGCAAGGGAGGTTCATTTTCCCAAGTCTCATTACCAAACAACTTGGCATTCAGCTTCATGATAGCTCCTAAATATTGAGCAACTTGCTCTCCAGTCACATCTTCATCCTCTTCTGAGGAATAATAGTCTTCAGAGCTCATGAATGGCAGAAGGAGATTTAAGGGAATCTCTATGGTCTCTATATGAGCCTCAGATTCCTTTGGATCCTTAATAGGAAACTCCTTGCTTGAGAGACGTCCCAGGAGGTTTTCCTCACTAGGATTTTCGTCCTCCTCCTCCCTTGTGCATTCGGCCATATTGATCACATCAATGGCCTTGCACTCTCCTTTTGGATTCTCTTCTGTATTGCTTGGGAGAATACTGGGAGGAGTTTCAATGACTTTCTTACTCAGCTGGCCCACTTGTGCCTCCAAATTTCTGATGGAGGATCTTGTTTCACTCATGAAACTGAAAGTGGCCTTTGACAGATCAGAGACTAAATTGGCTAAATTAGAAGTGTTTTGTTCAGAATTCTCTGTCTGTTGCTGAGAAGATGATGGAAAAGGCTTGCTATTACTCAGCCTATTGCGTCCACCATTGCTAAAGCCTTGTTGAGGCTTTTGTTGATCCTTCTATGAGAAATTTGGATGATTTCTCCATGATGAGTTATAGGTGTTTCCATAAGGTTCACCCATGTAATTAACCTCTGCCATTGCAGGGTTCTCAGGATCATAAGCTTCTTCAGAAGCTGCCTCTTTAGTACTGTTGGATGCATTTTGCCATCCATTCAGACTTTGAGAAATCATGTTAACTTGCTGAGTCAACACTTTGTTCTGAGCTAATATGGCATTCAGAACATCAATTTCAAGAACTCCCTTCCTCTGAGGTGTCCCATTATTCACGGAATTCCTCTCAGAAGTGTACATGAATTGGTTATTTGCAACCATGTCAATGAGTTCTTGAGCTTCTGCAGGTGTTTTCTTTAGGTGAATGGATCCACCTGCAGAATGGTCCAATGAGATTTTCGAAAATTCAGATAGACCATAATAGAAAATATCTAATATGGTCCATTCTGAAAACATGTCAGATGGACACCTTTTGGTCAGCTGCTTGTATCTTTCCCAAGCTTCATAGAGGGATTCACCATCTTTTTGTTTGAAGGTTTGAACATCCACTCTCAGCTTGCTCAGCTTTTGAGGAGGAAAGAATTTATCCAAGAAGGCCATGACCAGCTTCTCCCAGGAGTCCAGGCTATCCCTAGGTTGTGAATCCAACCATATTCTAGCTCTGTCTCTTACAGCAAAAGGAAAAAGCATGAGCCTGTAGACTTTAGGATCCACTCCATTCGTCTTAACAGTCTCACAGATCTGTAAGAACTCAGTTAAAAACTGATAAGGATCTTCAGATGGAAGTCCATAAAACTTGCAGTTCTTGCAGATCTATGAGACTGTAAAGATCCTTATCAGTTTTTAACTGAGTTCTTGCAGATCTATGAGACTGTAAAGACGAATGGAGTTGATCCTGAAGTCTACAGACTCATGCTTTTCCCTTTTGCTGTAAGAGACAGAGCTAGAATATGGTTGGATTCACAACCCAAGGATAGCCTGGACTCCTGGGATAAGCTGGTCACTGCCTTCTTAGATAAATTCTTTCCTCCTCAAAAGCTGAACAAGCTTAGAGTGGATGTTCAGACCTTCAAACAAAAAGATGGTGAATCCCTCTATAAAGCTTGGGAAAGATACAAGCAGCTGACCAAAAGGTGCGCATCTGACATGTTTTCAGAATGGACCATATTAGATATATTCTATTATGGTCTATCTGAATTTTCGAAAATGTCATTGGACCATTCTGCAGGTGGATCTATTCACCTAAAGAAAACGCCTGAAGAGGCTCAAGAACTCATTGACATGGTTGCAAACAACCAATTCATGTACACTTCTGAGAGGATTTCCGTGAATAATGGGATACCTCAGAAGAAAGGAGTTCTTGAAATTGATGCTCTGAATGCCATATTGGCTCAGAACAAAGTGTTGACTCAACAGGTCAACATGATCTCTCAAAATCTGAATGGATGGCAACATGCATCCAACAGTACTAAAGAGGCAGCTTCTGAAGAAGCTTATGATCCTGAGAACCCTGCCATGGCAGAGGTTAATTACATGAGTGAACCTTATGGAAACACCTAGAACTCATCATGGAGAAATCATCCAAATTTCTCATGGAAGGATCACCAAAAGCCTCAACAAGGCTTTAACAATTGTGGACGCAACAGGCTAAGCAATAGCAAGCCTTTTCCATCATCTTCTCAGCAACAGACAGAGAATTCTGAACAAAACACTTCTAATTTAGCCAATCTAGTCTCTGAACTGTCAAAAGCCACTTTTAGTTTCATGAGTGAAACAAGATCCTCCATCAGAAATCTGGAGGCACAAGTGGGCCAGCTGAGTAAGAAAGTCATTGAAACTCCTCCCAGTATTCTCCCAAGCAACACAGAAGAGAATCCAAAAGGAGAGTGCAAGGCCATTGATGTGATCAATATGGTCGAATGCACAAGGGAGGAGGAGGACGAAAATCCTAGTGAGGAAGACCTCCTGGGACGTCCCTCAAGCAAGAAGAAATTTCCTATTAAGGATCCAAAGGAATCTGAGGCTCATATAGAGACCATAGAGGTTCCATTAAATCTCCTTCTGCCATTCATGAGCTCTGAAGACTATTCTTCCTCTGAAGAGGATGAAGATGTGACTGGAAAGTAAGTTGCTCAATATTTAGGAGCTATCATGAAGCTGAATGCCAAGTTGTTTGGTTATGAGACTTGGGAAAGTGAACCTCCCTTGCTCATTAATGAGTTAGATACCTGGATTCAGCAAACTCTACCTCAAAAGAAACAAGATCCTGGCAAGTTTATAATACCTTGTACCATAGGCATCATGACCTTTGAAAAAGCTCTATGTGATCTGGGGTCAGGGATAAATCTTATGCCACTCTCTGTAATGGAGAAGTTGGGGATCATTGAGGTACAACTTGCCTTGTTGTCATTACAATTGGCAGACAAGTCATTGAGACAAGCTTGTGGAATAGTGGAGGACGTGTTAGTAAAGGTTGATGGCCTTTACATCCCTGCTGATTTCATAATCTTAGACACTAGGAAGGAAGAGGATGAATGCATCATCCTTGGAAGACCTTTCCTAGCTACAGCAGGAGCTGTGATAGATGTTAACAGTGGTGAATTAGTCGTTCAATTGAATGGGGACTACCTTGTGTTTAAGGCACATGGCCATCCCTCTGTGACAAAAGAGAGTAAGCATGAAGAGCTTCTCTCAGTTCAGAGTCAAAAAGAGCCCCCACAGTCAAACTCTAAGTTTGGTGTTGGGAGGCCACAACCAAACTCTAAGTTTGGTGTTAAGACCCCATATCCAAACTCTAAGTTTGGTGTTGGGACTATACAACATTGACCTGATCACCTTTGTGGCTCCATGCGAGCCACTGTCAAGCTATTGACATTAAAGAAGCGCTTGTTGGGAGGCAACCCAATTTTATTTATCTAATTTTTATTTTATTTTATTCTATTGTTATTTTGTGCTTTTTTTAAGGTAAATGATCATGTGGAGTCACGAAAAAAATATATAAAAATTAAAAACAGAATAAAAAAAACAGCAGAAGAAAAATCACACCCTAGAGGAAGCACAGACTGGCGTTCAACGCCAGTAAGGAGCATCTGGCTGGCGTTCAACACCAGAACAGAGCATGAAACTGGCGCTGAACGCCAGAAACAAGCAACATTGTGGCGCTGAACGCCAGGAATGTGCCTAGAGGAAAAGCTGGCGCTGAACGCCAGTAACAAGCATGAAACTGGCGTTCAACGCCATAAACATGCTTTACATGGGTGTTGAACGCCCATAACGTACACCACTCGGCGTTTAAATGCCAGAATGGTGTGCAAAGGTATTTTACATGCCTATTTGGTGCAGGGATGGAATTCCTTGACACCTCTGGATCTGTGGACCCCACAGGATCACCTCAGGATCTGTGGATCCCACAGGATCCCCACCTAACATATTCCCACCTTACCTCCTAATCCTTTTACTCTTCCCCATGTCACACTTCCCAAAAACCCTTCACCAATCACCTCAATCTCTCTTCCCAATCACCTATTCACCACTCACATCCATCCACTCTTCCCCATAAACCCCACCTACCTTCCAAATTCAAAAACATTTTCCCACCCAATCCCACCCTACATGGCCGGACCTACCCTCCCCCCTCTCCCTATATATACCCTTCCATTCTACTTCATTTTCACACAACACTACCCCCTCTACTATACCTTGGCCGAATCCATCTCCCCCCACTTTCCTCCAATTTCTTCTTCTTCTTCTTCTCTTCTTTCTTCTTTTGCTCGAGGGCGTGCAATATTTTAAGTTTGGTGTGGTAAAAGCATAAGCTTTTTGTTTTTCCATTACCATCAATGGCACATAAGGCCGGAGAATCCTCTAGAAAAGGAAAAAGGAAGACAAAAGCTTCCACCTCCGAGTCATGGGAGATGGAAAGATTCATCTCCAAGAGCCATCAAGACCACTTCTATGATGTTGTGGCAAAGAAGAAGGTGATCCCTGAGGTCCC
The DNA here is from genome assembly GCF_003086295.3 of Arachis hypogaea. NCBI lineage: Eukaryota > Viridiplantae > Streptophyta > Magnoliopsida > Fabales > Fabaceae > Arachis > Arachis hypogaea. The sequence goes on from NC_092040.1 coordinate 20,001,040, forward strand.
TTTCAAGCTCAAGAAAAATGAGTACCCGGAGATCCGACATGAAATCCGAAGAAGAGGTTGGGAAGTCCTAACCAACCCCATGCAACAAGTCAGAATCTTTATGGTTCAAGAGTTCTATGCCAATGCATGGATCACTAGGAACCATGATCAAAGTATGAACCCGAGTCCAAAGAATTATCTCACAATGGTTCGGGGGAAATACTTAGATTTTGGTCCGGAAAATGTGAGGTTGGCATTCCACTTGCCCATGATGCAAGAAGATGAACGCTCCTACACTAGAAGGGTCAACTTTAATCAAAGGTTAGACCAAGTCCTAATGGATATATGTATGGAAGGAGCTCAATGGAAGAGAGACTCCAAAGGCAAGCCAGTTCAACTAAGAAGACTGGACCTCAAGCCTGTGGCTAGAGGATGGTTGGAGTTCATTCAACGCTCCATCATTCCCACTAGCAACCGATCTAAAGTTACTGTGGATCGGGCCATCATGATTCATAGCATCATGATTGGAGAGGAAGTAGAAGTTCATGAGGTCATCTCCAATGAAATCTACAAAATAGCCGACAAGCCCTCCACCATGGCAAGGCTAGCTTTTTCTCACCTTATTTGCCATCTATGTTACTCAGCTGGAGTTATCATAGAAGGAGACATCTCCATTGAAGAGGATAAGCCCATCACCAAGAAGAGGATGGAGCAAGCAAGAGAGACCCTTCACGGTTCTCAAGAGATGCATGAGGAAGCTCATCATCAAGAAATCCTTGAGATGCCTCAAGGGATGCACTTTCCTCCCAACAACTATTGGGAACAACTCAACACTTCCTTAGAAGATTTGAGCCACAATGTGGAACAATTAAGGGTAGAACATCATGAGCACTCCATCATTCTCCATGAAATAAGAGAAGATCAAAGAGCAATGAGGGAGGAGCAACAAAGGCAAAAAAGGGACATAGAAGAGCTTAAGGACATTGTTGGTCCTTCAAGAAGAAGACGCCACTAAGGTGGATTCATTCCTTGTTCTTATTTCTTTCTGCTTTTCGATTTTTATGTTGTGTTTATCTATGTTTTGTGTCTCTACTTCATGATCATTAGTAGTTAGTAACTATGTCTTAAGGCTATGAATAAATTCCATTAATCCTTCACCTCTCTTAAATGAAAAATGTTTTAATTCAAAAGAAAAAGAAGTACATGAATTTCGAATTTATCCTTGAATTTAGTTTAATTATATTGATGTGGTGACAATACTTTTTGTTTTCTGAATGAATGCTTGAAGAGTGCATATTTTTGATCTTGTTGTTTATGAATGTTAAAACTGTTGGCTCTTGAAAGAATGATGAACAAAGAGAAATGTTATTGATAATCTGAAAAATCATAAAATTGATTCTTGAAGCAAGAAAAAGCAGTGAAAAAAAAAAGAGAAAAGCTTGCAAAAAAAAAGCAAAAAAATAGAAAGAAAAAGAAAAAGCAAGCAGAAAAAGCCAATAGCCCTTAAAACCAAAAGGCAAGGGTAAAAAGGATCCAAGGTTTTGAGCATCAATGGATAGGAGGGCCCAAGGAAATAAAATCCAGGCCTAAGCGGCTAAATCAAGCTGTCCCTAACCATGTGCTTGTGTCATGAAGGTCCAAGTGAAAAGCTTGAGACTGAGTGGTTAAAGTTGTGATCCAAAGCAAAAAAAGTGTGCTTAAGAGCTCTGGACACCTCTAACTGGGGACTCTAGCAAAGCTGAGTCACAATCTGAAAAGGTTCACCCAGTCATGTGTCTGTGGCATTTATGTATCCGGTGGTAATACTGGAAAACAAAGTGCTTAGGGCCACGGCCAAGACTCATAAGTAGCTGTGTTCAAGAATCAACATGCTTAACTAGGAAAGTCAATAACACTATCCAAAATTCTAAGTTCCTAGAGAAGCCAATCATTCTAAACTTCAAAGGAAAAAGTGAGATGCCAAAACTGTTCAGAAGCAAAAAGCTACAAGTCCCGCTCATCTAATTAGAATTAATATTCATTGATATTTTGAAATTTATAGTATATTCTCTTCTCTTTATCCTAATTGATTTTCAGTTGCTTGGGGACAAGCAACAATTTAAGTTTGGTGTTGTAATGAGCGGATAACTTATACGCTTTTTGGCATTGTTTTTAGGTAGTTTTTAGTAAGTTCAAGCTACTTTTAGGGATGTTTTCATTAGTTTTTATGTTAAATTCACATTTCTGGACTTTACTATGAGTTTGTGTGTTTTTCTGTGATTTCAGGTAATTTCTAGCTGAAATTGAGGGATATGAGCAAAACTCTGAAAAAGTTTGACAAAAGGACTGCTGATGCTGTTGGAAAGAAGACATCCAGAGCTTTCCAGCAATATATAATAGTCCATACTTTATTTGGAAATTGACGACGTAACTTGGCGTTGAACGCCAAGTACATGTTGCTGTCTGAAGTTAAACGCCAGAAACACGTCATGATCCGGAGTTGAACGCCCAAAACACGTTATAACTTGGCGTTCAACTCCAAGAAAAGCCTCAGCTCGTGGATAGATCAAGCTCAGCCCAAACATACACCAAGTGGGCCCCGAAAGTGGATTTATGCATCAATTACTTACTCATGTAAACCCTAGTAGCTAGTTTAGTATAAATAAGACTTTTTACTAGTGTATTAGTCGTCTTTTGACCATTCGGTCTTTTGACCACGTTTCATCTTTGGTCTCAGTTTTGTTTTATTCTTTATCTTAGGAGGCTATTGATCACGTTTTAGGGGGCTGGCCATTCGGCCATGCCTGAACCTTTCACTTATGTATTTTCAACGGTGGAGTTTCTGCACACCATAGATTAAGGGTGTGGAGCTCTACTGTACCTCAAGTTTCAATACAATTACCATTACTTTCTATTCAATTCTTTTTATTCTTATTCCAAGATATACGTTGCACTTCAACTTGATGAATGTGATGATCCGTGACACTCATCATCATTCTCACCTATGAACGCGCGTGACTGACAACCACTTCCGTTCTACCTTAGGCCGGGCGCATATCTCTTAGATTCCCCAACAGAATCTTCGTGGTATAAGCTAGATAGATGGCGGCATTCATGGGGATCCGGAAAGTCTAACCTTGTCCGTGGTATTCCGAGTAGGATTCCGGTATTGAATGATTGTGACGAGCTTCAAACTCCTGAAGGCGGGGCGTGATGACAAACGCAAAAGAATCAATGGATTCTACTCCAACTTGATTGAGAACCGACAGATGATTAGCCATGCTGTGACAGAGCATTTGGACCATTTTCACTGAGAGGATGGGATGTAGCTATCAACAAGGGTGATGCCTCCAGACGATTAGCCGTGCAGTGACAGCGCATAGGACCATTTTCCCGAGAGGATTGAAAGTAGCCATTGATGATGGTGATGCCCTACATACAGCTTGCCATGGAAAGGAGTAAGAAGGATTGGATGAATGTAATAAGAAAGTAGAGATTCGAAAGGATTCTAGCATCTCCACACGCCTATCTGAAATTTCCACTATTGATTTACATAAGTATTTCTATCCTATTTTATTTTCTGTTTATTTATTATTTTCGAAATCATCATAAATCAATTAATTTTCCTAACTGAGATTTACAAGGTGACCATAGCTTGCTTCATACCAACAATCTCTGTGGGATCGACCCTTACTCACGTAAGGTATTACTTGGATGACCAAGTACACTTGCTGGTTAAGTTGAACGGAGTTGTGAGCTTCTCTAACAGTGCCTGGAACTCTTTTATCACAATTTCGTTCACCAAGGCTTAAGCTCAAAATTATTGGCTCCAATGGCAGGAATGGAGATGCTTCTTCCGTCAAATTTTGACGTTGGTTTGGTAAAGTCACCAAGCATCCTTCTTGCATTATCATTATTGGGTTCGGCTGCCATCTCCTTCTCTTGTTCGAAAATTTCTGAAAGGTTACTTTTGGACTGTTGTAATTTAGCTTTTCTTAGTTTCCTCTTTAAAGTCCTTTCAAGTTCAGGATCAGCTTCAACAAGAGTGCTTTTGTCCTTGTTCCTGCTCATATGAAAGAGAAGAAAACAAGAAAAGAAAGAGGAATCCTCTATGTCACAGTATAGAGATTCCTTTATGTTAGTAGAAAAAGAAGGGAATAGAAGAAAGAAAAGTGAAGAATCCAAACACAAGGGATAGATTGAGTTCGGATTTTTAGATGAAGAGAGGTGAAGAGAAGTTTTAGTAAATAAATAATTAAATAAAATAAGAAAAGAGATAGAGAATTTCGAAAATAATTTTGAAAAAGGTGTTAGTAATTTTCGAAAATTAGAGATAAGATAAGATTAAAATTAAAATTTAAAACAAAAAAGAATTTTTGAAAAAGGTATGAGATATTTTCGAAAATTAGAGAGGGAAAAGTAGTTAGGTGGTTTTGAAAAAGATAAGAAACAAACACAAAGTCAAAGAGTTAGTTGAAAAAGATATTAAAATCAAATTTGAAAAGACAAGAAGATAAGAAGTTAGATAAGATATTTTAAAATCAAATTTTTGAAAAAGATAAAATTTTGAAAAAGATATGATAAGATATGTTTGAAAAAAATTTAATTTTTAAACTTAAAATTAATTACTAACAAGAAACTAGAAGATACACTGTCCATTGATATTGGACGGGACAAGATTCGGAGGGGCACCTCGACCGTTCAGAAGTCTGGATTCCTGGTTTACGCATGAGGGGTTTCTGAGAATGGTGAAGGATGAATGGCAAAGCCTCGGAGAAGCGCAGTTCACGTGCAAACTGAGGGCTTTAACAGAACCATTGCGGAAATGGCACAAGGAGAACTTCAGGGACATGGATAAGAGACTTATGAGGTTTGAGGAGGAGCTTACCAGGTTAGACAATTTAGTCAGCGATGGAATTTATGATGGTACAACAGAGGCTCGACGGAAGGCGCTTGTGAGCTTTTGTTCAAAATGGTACATTAGAAAGGAATTGCACTGGAAACAGATGTCTCGATCTAAGCATGCTGCAAACATGGATAAGAATACCAGATACTTTCATAACATTGCCTCAGCCAGAAGACGGAATAACAGGATCGACGCACTAATGATACATGGAAGACTTGTGCGGAATCAGGCGAGAATAAAAGGTGCGATTCGAGGATTCTATAAGGAGTTATATAGACAAGAATATGTTCCGAGGATTGGAATCAGGGATGGCTTAGTAAAGTTTATCCATAGGGCTGAGGCTGAAGCTTTAGAAGCAATGCCAACGGAGGAGGAAATCAAGGAGGCTGTGTGGGACTGCGAATCTTCCAAGGCCCCAGGGAGTGATGGGTATAACATGAACTTCATAAAGAAATGCTGGGAGGACATTGGGCGGGATTTCATTTCTGCGGTATTGGGGTTCTTTCAAAGTGCGAAGATGCCAACGGATGCCAATGTCACTTGGGTGACACTAGCTCCAAAGTTTGAAGGTGCAAAGGAGGTGAAGGATTTTCGGCCAATTAGTATGGTGGGGTGTGTGTATAAAGTGATTTCGAAGGTGTTGGTGAGAAGAATGCGAGCTGTGATGCCGGGGTTGGTCGGAGAGACTCAGACTGCGTTTGTTAAGGGAAGGAAAATTCATGATGGCGCCCTCATAGCCTGCGAGACGGTTCATTGGTTGAAGACCCGGAAAAAGACAGCAGCCGTTATCAAACTGGATTTTCAAAAGGCCTATGACAGAGTGCGATGGAGTTTTGTTGACATTGTGCTCCAGAAAATGGGCTTTGGCCAAAGATGGAGGAGTTGGGTGAAGGAGGGTGTTACTACGGCTACCATGGCAGTCTTGGTGAATGGGTCACCGTCTAAGCCATTCAAGATGGAGAGGGGACTAAGACAAGGGGACCCGCTTTCTCCACTGCTGTTCGTTTTAGTGGTTGATGTTTTGCATCAGATGTTGGGGGAAGCTGTCAGGAACGGACGCATTGCTCCACTGCTGGTAGGGGGAGATCATATTGAACTGTCACACTTACAGTTTGCGGATGACACTATCTTGTTCTGCCCGCCGGAGACTGAAACAATTGTTAACTATAAGAGACTGTTGCGGTGCTTTGAGTTGATGTCGGGGCTGAGCATCAATTTTGAAAAATTAAATCTGATATCGGTGAACTGTGAGCAAAGATGGATTGATCAGGCATGTGGAATACTGGGATGCCAGCAAGCTGCTCTACCAGTAAGATACTTGGGAATTTCTTTAGGTGCAAATCCGCGGCTAGTAAAGACTTGGAAACTAATCATTGATAAGGTGGAACAGAAGCTTAGCTTGTGGAAAGCGAAGGTGTTGAATAAATCAGGGAAGCTGGTCCTTATCAAGTCGGTACTAAATGGTCTTCCCATATATTATCTTAGTCTGTACAAGATGCCGAAAGCCGTGGCAGACAAGCTGATCACTCTACAACGGAACTTTATGTGGTGTAAGGAGAATGGTAACTCTGGTATACCTATGGTTAAGTGGGAGCTAGTACAGGCTCCAAAAAAGGTGGGGGGCTTGGGGGTTGGTGATGCAATGCTAAGGAACACAGCGCTCCTGTTTAAGTGGTGGTGGCGGTTTTCAAAGGAGGATTGCCCGCTGTGGAAGAAGATTGTTTGTTCGTGTAACAAGTTGAACCCGAATGTAATGTTGGCAACTCAGCCTTTACAAGTAAAAGGAGGGCCTTGGAGGGACATCTGTCAGCTGAATATAAAAGAACCGCGGATTCGGGATAAAATGGTAAGTGGATTGGCAATGGAAATAGGCAATGGTATGCAAACCCGATTTTGGGAAGATAACTGGATTCAAGGGGGTGTTCTCAAAGGGAGTTATCCGAGACTATACTCTATCTCAAGCCAGCAAGGACTTTTAATTGGGGACTGTGGCTTTTGGGATGGGCTTGATTGGATTTGGAATTTCCAATGGAGGAGGGAGTTGTTCCAATGGGAGCTAGAACTTGTCAATCAGCTGCATGAGAGGTTAAGGCCAGTGAGGTTGTCATCAGGTCGGGAGGACAGCGTGGTCTGGAAGTTTGACAATAAAGGTGTTTTCTCTACTTGTTCTGTGATACAGGCTATACAAGCGGAGACTCTTTCGGCTGAAATAACAAGTTATAGTTTCACGAGCTCCGTTTGGAAAGGTTTTGTTCCTCCGAGGATTGAGCTATTTGGGTGGTTTGTGCTAGTTGATCGAGTTAACACCAAGGAGCGGCTGGGTAAAATAGGAGTCAACATTCTGGGGGATAGTTTGTGTGTAATGTGTACTAAGGAATTAGAATCTGCTGAGCATTTATTCCTTAGGTGTGAGGTAGCTTGGCAGGTGTGGTGTAAGTGGTTGAGGTCACTAGGTAGAGAGTGGGTGATCCCTGGAACCATTAGGGAAATGTTTGAAAGCTGGCATGGCTTGCATAATAGACAACAAGGGCAGCAGATGTGGATGACAGTGTTCTTTGCAGTTATTTGGAACATCTGGTTGGAATGGAATGCACGAATCTTTAAGAATACAAGAGCAAGCCTGGAGGTAATCCACACAAAGACGGTGATGAGCTATACAGAATGGCGTGGTGGTGACTCTGGGGGTGGCTGTTGATAGGTCTGGGGTGTTAGGTGTTGGTTTGGTTGGTAGCTCGTTGTGTGTCTTCTTCTTTATTTTATGCTCCACTTTAATGTGTTGAGCTTTCTATGTTTCAAAAAAAAAAAAAGATTCTAGAACTTAAAGATTGAACCTTTCTTAACAAGAAAGTAACAAATTTCAAATTTTTGAATCAATTACATTAATTGTTAGTGAATTTTTGAAAATATGATATAAAGATAAGAAAAAGATTTTGAAAATATTTTGAAAAAGATTTTTGAAATTTTCGAAAAAGAGGAAAAATTGGAAAAGATATGATTGTTGAAAAAGATTTTGAAAAGATAAGATTTTTAAATTTTTGAAAATTTGACTTGACTTGTAAGAAATAACTAATTTTAAAATTTTTTGACTAAGTCAACTCAAATTTCAAAAATTATGAGAAAGATAAGGAAAAGATATTTTTTTTATTTTTGAAAATTTTAATTATGAGAGAGAAAAACACAAACATGACCCAAAACATGAAAATTTTGGATCAAAACACAAGATGCATGCAAGAATACTATGAATGTCAAGATGAACACCAAGAACACTTTGAAGATCATGATGAACATCAAGAACATAATTTTTGAAAAATTTTTGATGCAAAGAAAACATGCAAGACACCAAACTTAGAAATCTTTAATGCATGGACTCTAACAAAAAATGCATATGAAAAACCACAAACAACATAAAACAAGAAAACATCAAGATCAAACAAGAAGACTTATCAAGAACAACTTGAAGATCATGAAGAACACTATGAATGCATAAATTTTTCGAAAATAATGCATAAATTTTTAAAAAACATGCAATTGACACCAAACTTAAAAATTGACTCAATACTCAAACAAGAAACACAAAATATTTTTGATTTTTATGATTTTATTATTTTTTTGTATTTTTATTATATTTTTCGAAAATAAAATTTGGAAAAACGAAAAATAAACAAAAATTTTTTTTGAAAGATTTTTGAAAAGAAAATTACCTGATCTGAGCAACAAGATGAACCGTCAGTTGCCCATACTCGAACAATCCCCGGCAACGGCGCCAAAAACTTGGTGGACGAAATTGTGATCCTCAAAATTGGTCTCTTTGTATTTGTATGAAATTAAAAATACCCCAAAGAGATCATGGTATGATGAATTGGGATCTTAATAATCCCTGGTAATGGCACCAACAGCTTAGTGTTGTTGTTGGACCAAAAGAGTTACAGGCACTGTTAGAGAAGCTCACAACTCCATTCAACTTAACCAGCAAGTGTACTGGGTCATCCAAGTAATAAACCTTACGTGAGTAAGGGTCGATCCCACAGAGATTGTTGGTATGAAGCAAGCTACGGTCACCTTGTAAATCTCAGTTAGGCAGATTAAATGGTTATGGATTTCAAAAATTAATAATAAACAGAAAATAAAATAGGATAGAAATACTTATGTAAATTAATGGTGGGGATTTCAGATAGGCGTGTGGAGATGCTAGAATCCTCTCGAATCTCTGTTTTCCTATTGCTTTCATCCAATCCTTCTTACTCCTTTCCATGGCAAGCTGTATGTAGGGCATCACCATCGTCAATGGCTACTTTTCATCCTCTCGGGAAAATGGTCCTATGCGCTGTCACTGCATGGCTAATCGTCTGGAGGCATCACCCTTGACAATGGCTACATCCCATCCTCTCAGTGAAAATGGTCCAAATGCTCTGTCACAGCATGGCTAATCATCTGTCGGTTCTCAATCAGGTTGGAATAGAATCCATTGATTCTTTTGCGTCTGTCACTAACGCCCAGCCTTCAGGAGTTTGAAGCTTGTCACAGTCATTCAATTCCGGAATCCTACTCGGAATACCACAGACAAGGTTAGACTTTTTGGATTCCCATGAATGCCGCCATCTATCTAGCTTATACCACGAAGATTCTGTTGGGGAATCTAAGAGATATGCGCCCGGCCAAAGGTAGAACGGAAGTGGTTGTCAGTCACGCGCGTTCATAGGTGAGAATGATGATGAGTGTCATGGATCATCACATTCATCAAGTTGAAGTGCAACGAATATCTTAGAATAGGAATAAAGAGAATTGAATAGAAACAGTAGTAATTGCATTAAAACTTGAGGTACAGCAGAGCTCCACACCCTTAATCTATGGTGTGTAGAAACTCCACCGTTGAAAATACATAAGTGAAAGGTTCAGGCATGGCCGAATGGCCAGCCCCCATGAAGGTGATCAAAAGACCGAATGGTCAAAAGATGACTAATACACTACTAAAAAGTCTTATTTATACTAAACTAGCTACTAGGGTTTACATGAGTAAGTAATTGATGCATAAATCCACTTTCAGGGCCCACTTGGTGTATGTTTGGGCTGAGCTTGATCTATCCACGAGCTGAGGCTTCTCTTGGAGTTGAACGCCAATTTATAACGTGTTTTGGGCGTTCAACTCCGGGTTGTGACGTGTTTCTGGCGTTTAACTCCAGACAGCAGCATGTACTTGGCGTTGAGCGCCACGTTACGTCATCAATTCCCGAATAAAGTATGGACTATTATATATTGTTTGAAAGCTCTAGATGTCTACTTTCCAACGCCGTTGAGAGCGCGCCATTTGGAGTTCTGTAGCTCCAGAAAATCCATTTCGAGGGTAGGGAGGTCAGAATCCAACAGCATCAGCAGTCCTTTGTCAGCCTTGCTTTCAGAGTTTTGCTCAGGTCCCTCAATTTCAGCCAGAATTTACCTGAAATCACAAAAAAACACACAAACTCATAGTAAAGTCCAGAAATGTGAATTTAACATAAAAACTAATGAAAACATCCCTAAAAGTAGCTTGAACTTACTAAAAACTACCTAAAAACAATGCCAAAAAGCGTATAAATTATCCGCTCATCACCCACACTTAATTCATGAGCACTTTCACTAGTCTAAGCTAATCGAGGATTCAAATTAAGGACATTATTGTTTTCTGCTTAGAGTTAGTGATGAGCTAAAGTAAGGAACAAAGGGGTAAAATAGGCTCAACATTGGTTTGCAAAGGATAATGAAAGGGTAAGGCCATATGGGTATGTAAGCTCAGTGAACTAAGGCCTCAATCATATAAGTGCATGCATACATCAAATAATGGAAATATAGAATTAATCGAGACAAATATCACAATTTTAGAGAGAAAAACACACACCAAAAATAAAAAATTGTTTGGTAAAATGCTACCAATCAAGTAGGCTCAAAATCTCACTGGTTTTGTGTGTTCGAGCTCTAAATCATGTTCCAAAATAATATTTTTTCAAACAATTTTTTCAAAAAGTTTTTAATTTAAATTAGTGAAATACTATTAAAAGTTTCTTGAAAAAGAAAATATTACTTCAACCAAGTAATGGTAATATATGCACAAAATCAAACAAACATGCAATCAGACATGCAAATGCAACAATGAAAAACAACAATTGGTGTTAAACAGAAGGTGACTAACCACGGAGATCGGTATCGACCTCTCCACACTTAAAGATTGCACCGTCCTCGGTGCATGCAAAGCTGTGCAGGTTAATTAACCGAAGTATTCAAACCTCGGGTCGTCTTCTCAAGGAATTACAGGGAAATATGATTTATTATTGGTTATGAAAAATAGTAATTGTGGGTTTTAAAAAGGTTTTGAACAAGAGAAATGGATTGCAGAAATTAATAAATTAATAACGAAGAAATCTCTTGGCAAGGTATGAAAACTGGAAGTCCTATCCTAGTTATCCTTATCAATGGTGATGAGAATTATAATTTTTCTCCCATTAAGTCAACCTCTAACTATGAAGGTCAGTTAAGTGGACAAATTAATTTAACACCTAAAGTCCTAGTCAACTCCTCAAGGAAAGACTAGAGTTATAGGAATCTAAATTAATCAGCAAAGATAGTAATTATCAATCACGATGAGTTTGACAACTCAAGAGTTACCAATTAATCAACCAAAGCCAAAAGGGAAAAATCTAAATTATTTATATAATAAATAAAGGAAAGCAATCATAAGTCTGAAATACCTCAATGTGTATTAATTAAGAAAATCATAACATGAATGGTCCATAAGCTAATTGGGCAACATAAAATCAAATACACATAAAAGCATCAGAGTAAATAAAAGTGGAAGAGAAACATAAATCATTGAACCTGGTATGAAGAAACAATCCTAATGACTAAAAGAAATCCTAAATCCTTTAAGAGGAATCCTAATCCTAAATCCTAAGAGAGAGGAGAGAACCTCTCTCTCTAAAAGCTACATCTAAATACTAAAACTCTCTATGAATGTATGTTGTATGATGTATATGATGAATGAATGGATTTTCCCACTTTATAGCCTCTAATATATGCTTTCTAGGTTGAAAACTGGGTCAGAATAGCCCATATATCATCTCCAGTGTTTTCTAGTACGTACAGGTCGCGGAAAGGTGACGCGGAGGTGTCGTCCACGCGTTTGCGTGGATTGAAATTCGCAGATGCGATGCGGGCGCGTCATCCACGCATTCGCGTCGCCTAACTTCAGGGCAGCTATGGCAAATTATATATTGTTGCGAAGCCCTAGAAGTTAGCTTTCCAACGCAACTAAAACTGTGTCATTTAGACCTCTGTAACTCAAGTTATGGTCGATTTAGTACCAAGAGGTCAGGCTGGACAGCTTTAGCAGTTCCTTCAGTTCCTTGTATTCCTTCCAGTTTTGCATGCTTCCTTTCCATCCTCTAAGCCATTCCTGCCCTGTAATCTCTAAAATCACTTAACACACATATCAAGGCATCGAATGGTAATAAGAGAGGATTAAACATAGCAAAATTAAGACTAAAGAAGCATGTTTTCAATCATAGCACAAAATCAGGAAGGAAAGTGTAAAACATGCAAATCATATGAATAAGTGGGTAAAGAGTTGATAAAAACCACTCAATTGAGCACAAGATAAATCATAAAATAGTGGTTTATCAACCTCCCCACACTTAAACATTAGCATGTCCTCATGCTAAGCTCAAGAGAAGCTATAAAGAAGTGAAGAGGAATGATAGAGAGTATGTAATGCAACTTATCTATATGAATGCAATTACATGCAAAATGTTTCTACCTACTTGGTTAAAAGTAAATAAGTTCTCCAAGACAAATATGAACCAAATTCCACTAATTCAAATCGTACAATAAAAAGCAAGTAAACTTGTAAGAAGATAGCTCATGAAAGCAGGGAACATAGAATCAAGCATTGAACCCTCACTGGTAGTGTATATCACTCTAATCGCTCAAGTGTCTAGGATCAATCACTCTACTCTTCCCTAATCGTGCTTTCTAAACTTTGTTCTTCATCTAACCAATCAACAAATATTTAGTATATCCATGCACACATCATGAGGTCTTTTCAAGGTTGTAATAGGGCCAAGGCAAGGGTAAGGATATATGTATGGCTAAGTGAGTTATAAATTGAATATTTGAGTAACCTGAGCTATCACCTAACATACATACATTCTATATAACTTCTAAAATCATGCCTAGCTACCCATAATTCCCACTTTTATATCACTGGTGCACGGAATTGTGATCATCAATGGCGCCATCAACATGGTACGCTCAATTGCAATCTCAACTTTTTATCACAACTTCGCACAACTAACCAGCAAGTGCACTGGGTCGTCCAAGTAATAAACCTTACGCGAGTAAGGATCGATCCCACGGAGATTGTTGGTATGAAGCAAGCTATGGTCATCTTGTAAATCTTAGTCAGGCAGATTCAAATGGTTATGAATGATTTATGAATAAATCATAAAATAAAGATAGAGATACTTATGTAATTCATTGGTGAGAATTTCAGATAAGCGTATGGAGATGCTTTGTCCCTTCCGTCTCTCTGCTTTCCTACTGTCTTCATCCAATCCTTCTTACTCCTTTCCATGGCAAGCTGTATGTTGGGCATCACCGTTGTCAATGGCTACAGTCCCGTCCTCTCAGTGAAATTGTTCAACGCGCTTTGTCACAGCACGGCTATTCAGCTGTCGGTTCTCGATCATGTCAGAGTAGAATCCAGTGATTCTTTTGCGTCTGTCACTAACGCCCCACAATCGCGAGTTTGAAGCTCGTCACAGTCATTCAATCCTTGAATCCTACTCAGAATAAAACAGACAAGGTTTAGACCTTTCGGATTCTCTTGAATGCTGCCATCAATTCTAGCTTATACCACGAAGATTCTGATTAAGGAACCCAAGAGATATCCACTCAATCTAAGGTAGAACGGAGGTGGTTGTCAGGCACACGTTTATAGGTGAGAATGATGATGAGTGTCACGGATCATCACATTCATCAAGTTGAGGAACAAGTGATATCTTAGAACAAGAATAAGCTGAATTGAATAGAAGAACAATAGTAATTGCATTAATACTCGAGGTACAGCAGAGTTCCACACCTTAATCTATGGTGTGTAGAAACTCCACCGTTGAAAATACATAAGAACAAGGTCTAGGCATGGCCGAGAGGCCAGCCCCCATCATCTAAGATAGCATAAGACTACTCAAAGATAGCTACCAAGATGATCTAAGAACTAGACGTCCAAAGATGATAATACAATAGCAAAAGGTCCTATTTATACAGAACTAGTAGCTTAGGGTTTACAAATATGAATAAATGACGTAAAAATCCACTTCCGGGCCCATTTAGTGTGTGCTTGGGCTGAGCATTGAAGCATTTTCGTGTAGAGACTCTTCTTGGAGTTAAACGCCAGCTTTTGTGCCAGTTTGGGCGTTTAACTCCCATTCTTGTGCTAGTTCCGGCGTTTTACGCCAGAATTCTTGAGCTGACTTGGAACGCCCGTTTGGGCCATCAAATCTCGGGCAAAGTATGAACTATTATGCATTCCTGGAAAGCCCAGGATGTCTACTTTCCAACGCAGTTAAGAGCGCACCAATTGGGCTTCTGTAGCTCCAGAAAATCCACTTCGAGTGCAGGGAGGTCAGAATCCAACAGCATCTGCAGTCATTTTCAGCCTCTGAATCAGATTTTTGCTCAGGTCCCTCAATTTCAGCCAGAAAATACCTGAAATCACAGAAAGACACACAAACTCATAATAAAGTCCAGAAAAGTGAATTTTAACTAAAAACTAATAAAAATATAATAAAAACTAACTAAAACATACTAAAAACATACTAAAAACAATGCCAAAAAGCGTATAAATTATCCGCTCATCACAACACCAAACTTAAATTGTTGCTTGTCCCCAAGCAACTGAAAATCAAATAAGATAAAAAGAAGAGAATATGCAATGAATTCCAAAAACATCTATGAAGATCAGTATTAATTATATGAGCGGGGCTTTTAGCTTTTTGCCTCTGAACAGTTTTGGCATCTCACTTTATCCTTTGAAATTCAGAATAATGGGCTTCTATAGGAACTCAGAATCTAGATAGTGTTATTGATTCTCCTAGTTAAGTATGATGATTCTTGAACATAGCTACTTTATGAGTCTTGGCTGTGGCCCAAAGCACTCTGTCTTCCAATATTACCACCGGATACATACATGCCACGGACACATAACTGGGTGAACCTTTTCAGATTGTGACTCAGCTTTGCTAGAGTCCCCAATTAGAGGTGTCCAGGGTTCTTAAGCACACTCTTTTTGCCTTGGACAACTTTATTATTTCTTTTTCTCTCTTTTTTTCATTTTTTTTGTATCCACTGCTTTTTCTTGCTTCAAGAATCATTTTTATGATTTTTCAGATCCTCAGTAACATGTCTCATTTTTCATCATTCTTTCAAGAGCCAACATTCATGAACAACAAATTCAAAAGACATATGCGCTGTTCAAGCATACATTCAGAAGTTAAAGTATTGCCACCACATCAAAATAATTAATCTGTTATAAAATTCAAAATTCATGCAATTCTTCTCTTTTCCAATTAAGAACATTTTTCATTTAAGAAAGGTGATGGATTCATAGGACATTCATAACTTTAAGGCATAGACACTAAGACACTAATGATCATAAGACACAAACATAGATAAACATAGGCATGAAAATTCAAAAAACAGGAAATTAAAGAACAAGGAGATTAAAGAACGGGTCCACCTTAGTGATGGTGGCTTGTTCTTCCTCTTGAAGATCTTATGGAGTGCTTGAGCTCCTCAATGTCTCTTCCTTGCCTTTGTTGCTCCTCTCTGATAACTCTTTGATCTTCTCTAATTTCATGGAGGAGAATGGAATGTTCTTGGTGCTCCACCCTTAGTTGTCCCATGTTGGAACTCAATTCTCCTAGGGAGGTGTTGATTTGCTCCCAATAGTTTTGAGGAGGAAAGTGCATCCCTTGAGGCATCTCAGGGATTTCATGATGAGGAATTTCCTCATGTCCATGAGTGGGATCTCTTGTTTTCTCCATCCTTTTCTTAGTGGTATCCATGAGGACTTGGTCCAACCTTTGATCAAAGTTGACCCTTTTTGAGTTTGAAAGGGACCTCGGGGATCACCTTCTTCTTGGCCACAACTTCATAGAAGTGGTCTTGATGCACCCTTGAGATGAATCTCTCCATCTCCCATGACTCGGAGGTGGAAGCTTTTGACTTCCCTTTCCTCTTTCTAGAGGTTTCTCCGGCCTTAGATGCCATAAATGGTTATGGAAAAACAAAAAGCAATGCTTTTACCACACCAAACTTAGAAGTTTTGCTCGTCCTCGAGCAAAAGAAGAAAGAAGAGAGTAGAAGATGAAGAAATAGAAGAGATGGAGGTGGCTTTGTGGTTCGGCCAAGGGGGAGAAGTAGTGTTTAGGTTGTGTGAAAATGAAAGAGTGAAGAAGGGTTTATATAGGGGTGGGGAGAGGGGTAGGGTTCGTTCATGGATGGGTTTGGGAGGAAAAGTGGTTTGAATTTGAATGGTGAGGTAGGTGGGGTTTTATGAAGGGTGGATGTGAGTGGTGAAGAGAATAGTGGGATATGATAGGTGAGGGGTTTTTGGGGATGAGGTGTTGAGGTGTTGAGGTGATTAGTGAATGGGTGAAGAAGAGAGAGAGTCGTAGGGTAGGTAGGGATCCTGTGGGGTCCACAGATCCTGAGGTGTCAAGGAAAATTCATCCCTGCACCAAGTGGCGAGCAAAAATGCTCCCTTATGCCAATTCTGGCGTTAAACGTCGGGCTGGTGATGCAGGTGGAAATTGTCTCTCAACAAATTTCCTTCGGCAAGTGTACTGAATTTTGTCATCAAGTAAAAACTCACAATAAAGTGAGGTCGAATCCCACAGGGATTGATTGATCAAGCAACTTTGATTAGAAGATTGTTCTAGTTGAGCGAATTCAGAATTTGGGTTGAGAGTTGCAGAAAATAAAATGGCAGGAATGTAAATGACGGAAAAGTAAATGCTAGAATTAAAGAACTGGAAGTAAATGACTGAAATTAAATTGCAGAATTGTAAATGGGAATGGGGTGTTTGCTCATGAAAATAAACGCAGAAATTAAAGAGAATGGGTGATATCAGAATTGGGGAGTTCATTGGGCACAGGAGATGTTGCAATTCTCCGGATCAAGTTCATTTTCATCTCTTCCTCAATCAATGCATTCATTGATCTCCTTGGCAATCTTAATTGATTGAATTACAATTTCTTGCAATTCAATCTCTCAAGTCTTGATCAATAGCCAATTCCTTGGTCAATTGCTCATGAGAAGAGATGAAGTGTGGTCACTGATTATACCACATGCATTTCCCAAATCAAGTTTTGAGAGGATTATAGTCACATATCCATCCAAACCCAATTTGGTCCAGCATGAGAAAGCATTTCTAGCTTGATCTCTTCATTCCTCTTTCAAGGTTCAGAAGGGATCCAAGTTTGAATAGTTTCTTTTCCAAGATAACTACCCAATCGGATGAAGATCGAAAGCTTTCAAGTAAAATCAAGAGAAAAGATAGAAGAAGAATGAAGAAAACTAGTATTGATCCATCAAATTACAACAGAGCTCCCTACCCAATGAAATGGGTTTAGTTGTTCATAGCTCTAAAAAATGAAAACAAAGATGGAGAATACATTCTGAACTAGAAGAGCAGAGAAAGTAAAAAATATAGAGAGTAATGCTTTTCTTTCAGACCCTTCTCCAACTCTCCACCAAAAAAACTCTCTAAATAATTCAAAGCTACTCCTATATATACTACTCTTCTATTCTTCTAGTTGATTCTTCAAGTCTTGGGCCTTTGGATCTTCAGTTTGGAGCAGTTCTCTTCTTCACTTGGGCTTGGTTTTACTTGCAGAGAGAAAGTGTGAAGTGGGCAGAGACTTTAGCTCGAGACGTTAGAGGTGTTAACATTCAGCGAGAAAATGGGTTCGAAAACGTTAGTGTCATTCAACTTTTTCACTAACGCTTCTTACCCAAGTAAAGGCCACGTTAACCTCAACGTTAGTGGCACAAACGTTGCCACTAACGTTGCCTCTTTGTCCTTCGCACACGTTATTGGGGCTCAACTTTTCCAATAACGTTGAGAGCCTCCCCCTTTCCCACGTTAGAGTCCATGTTAACTTAGTTAACGTGGCTCTTTTAACGTAGGCATGCCAATCTTTGAGAACGTTAGTGACACTCAACATTGTCACTAATGTTCCAATATGCCCCTATTCACGTTAGAGTCCACGTTAACTAGGTTAACGTGGCTTCTAATGTAGCTTTGCAAACCATTTCCAACGTTAGTGACAACGTTGAGTGTCACTAACGTTGGCTCATCTTTCACTCATTGCCATTAGCTTCCACGTTAACTAAGTTAACGTAGAAGTTAACGTGGCTCCTTGGGGTTTTGTGGTTGCTTTCAACGTTAGTGACAATGTTGGGTGTCACTAACGTTGTCGACCATTCTTGCTTTTCACGTTAGCTCCCACGTTAACCAAGTTAACGTGGAAGTTAACGTGGTACATTGCACCTTAGGCCAACGTTAGTGACAATGTTGAATGTCACTAGCGTTGGCTTCCTTCCCCTTGTTAACGTTAGAGGCCACGTTAACCAAGTTAACGTGGACTCTAACGTGGCCACTTATGATCATTGGCCAACGTTAGTGATAATGTTAAGTGTCACTAACGTTGGCTCAAAATCCTTTCTTCACGTTAGAGCTCACGTTAACTTAGTTAACGTGACTCTTAACGTGGGCAATGATGGCTTCGAGAGCGTTATTAGCAATCACTTTTCTCATTAACTTTGCAAGTTACCTCCCATTCCACGTTAGTGGCCACGTTAATTAGATTAACGTGACTGCTAAGTGGTTCCTCCTTGCTTCGTTTGGTCCTGAAATCAAGCAATAGAGTGCATCAAAGTTCTAGTCCAAGTCATGGGTAATGCAACATACAATTTGTCACTAAATTTATGTAAAATCCTCATGAAATCATGTAAAATGCACAATGTATGCTTGAATCAAGGTGTAAGTGAATATCTACCCAAAACTAGCTCATTTCCTAAGAAAATGCATGAAACTACCCTAAAAATAGTAAAGAAAAGGTCAGTGAAACTGGCCAAGATGCCCTTGCATCACAACACCAAACTTAAAGCTTGCTTGTCCCTAAGCAAGTACTGGAACAAGAGAATGATGAATGGAATGCCAAGAGAAATGAGTCATTCTTGTGGAGGTCATGTTACTGATTTTATGGTGGTTTCATGCATAGCAACTTAGGTTCATTCCATTACTGGCTTTCAGACCTTTATCATGTTCTAAAACACTGGTTTTGCTTACATACCATGAGACTTTTATTGATCCTTTTATTGTCATTTCAGGGCTTATTTGTGTTCTTTAGGCTAGGTGCTCTGTAAGGGGGCAACTCTTTAAAATAAGCTTTCAGCCAACACTCCCGAACCAGTTGGTTTAAGGTGCTAGGTGTTGAAACACCCCTACGGACTTACTTCCTCAAGTCTCTCCCCCATACATACACACCACATGCATATGGTTTATTTATTTTCTTTTCTTGAGACCTTGGTGTCCAGCACCTCTTTGGGTTACTAAATGCTCTGTAGTGAGGGTTACTCTTGATAGTGGACTTTCAGCTGATAATCCCGAGTTAGTTAACCCAAGTTACCAAGTGATAAGGCACCCCTAAGAGCTTATTCATCCAAGTAGATCCCTCACACAGAAACACCATAGACACATGCCTCAAGATTACAACCATTGGTGCCTAGCCTTATTGCTTACTCTTTTTCTTTTGTTTTTCACTTTAAGTGTTCTTTCCCTTTCTCTTATTAGGATCTTGCTATTTACTTAGTCTCATGGGTGTATTCAAAGCAAAGTATTCAGGACAGATAGTTGTCTTCCCACCTCATGGTTGAACCAACTTAGCTAACTTATGATCACACCAAAGATTTAGAAAATTACTCCATATTATGAACTCCACTTTGGTCTTTTGAAACATAAACATTCTCTTCTTCATTTGATTTTAAAGACAAGCATACAATAAGTAAAGATATGATGCAGTGACACTTAAACCAGAATTCATAAACCTAAGCAATAAAACTTAGAATGCAGAATTGAAAAGGTTCAAACTAATATGGAAGCGTGTCCTATTTCATCCAAGATCTTCCTTATTTAAAGCATAGAAAAAGATGGAGTAAAGAAGGAACTCCACCACCTTTTATTCTTGTGGTTGTCCATGCTCTCCTCCTTGCTTATTTTCCTTGTGTCCCTCTTGAGTGCTTGTACTCCCACTCCCTTTGCCTTTTCTAAACAGTTTCTTCCAGAAACCACCATCTTCCATCTTCTTCTTGAGTGTTTCCTTTTGCTGTTTCACCTTCCTCTCTTCTTGTTCTACAAAATCTTTTTGGACCTCATCATATGTAGGGATGGCATAGTGTAGATGATGCATATTACTGGACATGTAGTTCAACCTTGCTTGAGTGTTTATGTTGAACTCCTCCCTATGTAATTGACGTCCTTCATTAAGTACAGTGAACTCATTGAATGTTCTCATCTGAGCTATTTGCCGCTGATTGAGTTCTTGCAATTGCTTATCTTGACGTACTTGCCTCTCAGTAACTTGGGTGATGGTTTGAGTGAGCTGGGAGTATTGTTCCTGTTGCTTCTCCATTTGTTGTTTCTGCCACACCTCTTGTTGGCTCATCCAGCTTAGTATTTGCTCTTGCCCTTTCATATGTATCACTCCCATATCTTCAATAGCTCTTAGAAGGTGAGTCATATTCAAGTCTGCTGAGTAAGGATGCTCTTCTTGTTAATATTCTTCCTGATGAGACTCCTCTTGATGAGCTCCTTCTTTTGCTTTTAGTTTCCCTATTTGTGGCCTTCTTTGTTGCTGTGCAGGTGTAGTGTAGACCATACGCTCGACTGTCATTAATTTCCCAGGGTTCACCCAGTCCGGTTTGCTATCATCAAAGACCACCTTGGCCTTTTTGCACAGTCTGAAAATGGTGCTGGGGTACCAAAGTCTGGCACCTGATTCAAGCTTCTCGGCTGACTCTTGAATTCCTTCAGCTATAAGTTCATGCACGTTGATTTCTCCACCTTGTACTAGGCAATGTACCATAGTTGCCCGATTAATATTCACCTCTGAATTATTTGCAGCTGGGAGAATAGACCTCCTTACGAGTTCAAACCAGCCCTTGGCTTCTGGGCTAAGGTCTCCCCTCTTGATGAACCTGGGTTTCCCATCTTTATACCTCTCCCAGTCAGCTGCTATAACACAAATGTCACCCACGATCTCAGTGAGCTCGTCATTGTCTTGGCTTTTATTTATCCTTGTATGATAACTGGGCTCATCAAAATGTGGTGCTTTCAGGTGAAGAGTTCTCATTATAGCACTTGGGCTGAAGTCCACCTCCTTTCCTCTTACATAGCTTTTGAAGGTTGGGTCCCTGGTTTTGTCTTCTCTTACCACATTTGTGTAAAATTCCTTGATGAGGTTTGCATTGATCTTCCCTTCTGGATTAGTGAGCAATTCCCACCCTCTTTCTTCTATCTTCTTCGGAATCTGTGGGTATTCGTTTTCATTGATTTGGAAGGTTAACTTGGGCAGTATCTTTTTGAGTTTTATCCGCTCAAATTCTCGTTCATGGAAGGCAGTTTTGAACCTCTTTTCATCATAAGGAGTGTTCTCCATTGGTTCCTTCCTCCTCTGCCTCTTCATCTGTAATTGAAGCTCTTTCTGTGCTCGTTAGCTCTCCAAATATTGTTGAGATAAGCTATCAATTGCTTCCTGCAGTTGATGCATATCCAAGGTGGCTGGTGCTTGCCCCTCTAAGACTTGTCCTTACACTATTTGAGGGGCTGGCCTCTTCCTTTGCTTCCGTTGAGGTAGGGGGGATGTGGCAGCATTCATCATTCGGACAGTTATTGGAATGCCTTCTTTTATCCACACTGGGTCCTCATCCTCAAACACCACCCCAACTCTCTTGCACAATCGGTAAAAGTGCTGGGGTAACCTAACGTTCCTCTTGCGTCACTTTTTTCTGCCATCTTTCTAATGCCTTCAGCTATGAGTTCATGAACTTTGATTTCTCCTCCTTTGAGTATGCAGTGCACCATTGTGGCTCTCTTGAGATTCACCTCCGAGTTGTTTGCAGCTGGGAGCATAGACCTCCTCACGAGTTCAAACCACCCCTTGGCTTCAGGAGTGAGATCTGTTCTCTTGATGAACTTTGATTTCTTTCCCGCACCCCTTTCCCAGTCAGTTCCGGGTACACAAATATCCCGCAAAATCTGGTCATAATTGGGGTTGTCCAGTCTTGAGTGATAACTCTCTTCTTCAAACTGTATGGACCGTAGCTTCAGTGCCCTCATGACACTCATGGGACCAAAATCCACTATCTTTCCTCTCACAAAGCTTGTATATGACTCATCTTTCTCATCATATCGGACCACATTTGCATAAAATTCTCTTATGAGGTTTGCATTTACCTTAGTGACAGGATCGGTGAGGAGCTCCCATCTTCTCTTTTCCACTTTCTCTGTGATTTCTGGACACTCAGTTTTCTTCACTTGAAATCCTAGCTCGTAAATGATTTCCATCCACCCGTATTGCAATGCATGGTACAAGCTTCTAAATCTCTTTTCATGATACGGGTGTTGCTCCATGGGTTCTTTTCCCTTCCTTCTTTTAGAACTTGAAGAGGCCATGAACTTGCGTTGCTGTTTTGAGGTGATTTGAGGATACGGATAGATGAAGAATGGGTTGGCTAGGACAATTTATGATGAACGGTTTTAGTACGCCAAAAGTGTAGAGTGTGGAGAGTGGGGATTTGAATGTGAGGAGTGAGGCTGCACTAAGGTTCCTTTATATAGGGAGATCATGAGAGAATGGAAGGTGTGGATTGCAAGAATGGTTGCTTGATGGACGGTTGGGGTCGTCTATGAAGGAAGGACAAGGATCATCACTTAATGAGAGTGAACGGTTCGGTCTTCAAAGGGTCTCCTTTCTTTAATGTTGCATGGCAACGTTTCCCCATGCGTTCCTTCTTGAGACAAGTGTGTAGTTCTCTTCATGAAGTGGCTGAACCTCCCCCATTTAATTGTCCAATCAATCTCCATCAATGCTCCTTTTCTTTTCCCTATAAAGACAAAATAAGAAAGGTGAGAATAATATCAAACCAAAGACAATTGAACTTTACGGCTAGAATTAAAAAGAAAAATGAGAAAAGATTAAATTGTTTATTCATGAATTCCAACTAACTAACTAACTATTCGTGGGTCCTTATATGCATATTGGTGGCACCATGGGGTGACACCAAACTTAGTTTGGAACACTGTGATGAAAAGTTTTGTTCAGAGCTTCCAAGACTAGCATGCTCTTGATTGCATTCATGCTTTCTTGGCATGCTTTGAACACCAAACTTGTTCTTCACTATATACTGCACAATAAGGATTCCACCAAGAGTTTGTCAAGTTTGGGTTTGAATTCATAAATATTGACTTATTTACTATCTTCTAAAAGCATATAAAACATGGGTTGCCTCCCATGAAGCGCTTCTTTAGCGTCACTAGCTTGATGTTTCTCCCTCATCAGGGTGGTTGGTAATGCTTGAAGTCCTCCCCTCTCGCTGTGGACTTGTATCCATTGGTTGTATCAATGATCTCTACATGTTCCAGGGAGAGAATTCTATTGATTGTGAAGACTTTAGGTAACTGAGATGGTACAGTAGGGAGATTAGGGGGGATATCTGGAAAGTAAGCTGAGATCACTCTATCTCCTGGGGAGAAGTCTTCCGTAGGGATCGTTTTGTTCCTCCACTTCCTTGGTACCTTCTTCCTTGTGTCCTTTGATATTGCCTTGCTCTTGATGACTTCTTTTTCTAAGGGATTTGTGATGTTGTCTTCACATGCCTCTAGAGGTTTAGGTTCTTCTAACTTCTCCTTGAGCTGTGGTAGTTGCTGTTTCCCTTGTTTATCAACCAAAGGAGTCTCCAGATAGGTTGGGTGTGCTTCTGTGTTTGCTTCCTCCTTTAGCATCTCATCATGGTCTTTACTTGGTTCCTTGTGCTCTTGGTCTACTTCTTGTGAGAGTTTGAAGACATTAAAGCTGAGCCGTTCATCATGGATCCTCAATATTAGCTCTCCTTTCTCCACATCTATGAGTGCTCTGGCCGTAGCTAGGAAGGGTCTTCCCAATATGATTGGGTGAGTGTGACTTTCTTCCATGTCCAAGATGACAAAGTCTGTTGGGAGAAAGTATTTCCCAACCTTTAGTAACACATTTTCCACCACTCCTATTGCTTGCTTTTGAGTCTTATCAGCCAGTCTGATGACCACATCTGTGGGCATTATCTCATTGATCTGCAGCCTTTTCGCCAGGGATAGGGGCAGTAAGTTGATGCTTGCCCCTAAATCACAGAGTGCTTTATCGAACATTGTTTCCCCTATGGCACAGGGGATGTGAAAACTCCCTGGGTCTCTTCTTTTTGCAGGCAATTCAGGTTGAATCAGGGCACTACATTCCTTGTTTAGCACTATAGTTTGGCCTCCTTTGAGTGAGCTTTTCCTGGGAAGAAGTTCCTTCATGTACTTGATGAATGCAGGCATTTGTTGTATGGCCTTGATGAATGGTATGTTCACATGCATTGATGCAAACAAGTCTAGGAACCTTGAGTATATTCTTTTCCCCACAGCACCATTGAGCAGTTGGGGAAATGGTGCGTAGAGCTTCAGCAACTCTTGTTGTGAGATTTCTGGTTCTTGGTGATCTCTATCCTCCTCCTCTGTTGAGTTATTTTCAGGCTGTTGGGAGAGATTGCTTTTCTCGTCTTCATCCTCTTGATCACTTGTAGTGACCATTTTGCAATCTTCCCATCTTATTTTCTTTGCTTCTCCTCTTGGGTTTTTCTCCGTGTCACTTGGGAAGCCATCAGTATATTTGGGAATCTTCTCTGCTAAGCATCCCACTTGGAATTCCAGCTTCTTGATGGTCTCTCCTTGGTTCTTAATGTTGGCTCGCACCTCTTCTTTGAACACCTTATCTTCTTGAATCTCTTGGCATATTCCTTCAAGTAAGGTTTCAAGCTTAGAGAGTCTGTCATCAATTGATGGTAAATTGTGATTAGAGGTGAAAGGATGAGAGGTGTTGTTGTGGGGGTGTTGATATGTCCTCTGTGTGAATTGTTGATGAGCTACATTGTTGTTGGAGTTGTAACGTCTCTGGTCTTGGCTTTGCTCTTGCTGATTCCCCCACCTAAAGTTTGGGTGGTTCCTCCATCCAGAGTTGTATGTCTTGGAGTATGGATCATGGTTCTGTCTAGGTGAATTCCCAATATAGTTGGCTTGCTCAAGGTCCTCTTCTTCAACTTCTTCTTGGGTTGTTGATGAGGTGGTGATTGCTGCCACTTGGTTCCTCTCCATCTTCTTAGTGAGGTCAACTAACTGCTTGGTAATGAGCTTGTTCTGAGCCAGCAGAGCATCCACATTGTTTAGCTCCAGTACTCCCTTAGTGTTCCTTCTTTCGGAAGCATAGAAGTAGTCATTCTAAGCTACAGTTTCAATGACATCTATGGCTTCTTCAATGGTCTTCTTCTTGTTCAAGGATCCTCCAGAGGAATGATCTACTGCCTTCTTTGATTCATATGACAAGCCTTCATAGAAGATATGCAACTGCACCCATTCATTAAACATATTTGGTGGACACCTTCTTGTTAGGTCTTTGAACCTTTCCCAAGCTTCATAAAGTGTCTCCCCATCTTGCTGTCTGAACGTCTGTACTTCAGTTCTCAGCCTATTGATCCTTTTGGGAAGGATTCGAGCCATTTGAATGCCTTGTCCCTGAGTGAGAAAGGGAACAAGAGCAGCCTATAGACATCCTGGTGGACTCCATTGGACTTCACTGTGTCACAAATCCTCAAAAAGGTGGTCAAGTGTTGATTCGGATCTTCTTGAGCACCTCCTCCAAATGAGCAATTATTCTGCACAAGAGTGATGAGCTGAGGTTTTAGCTCGAAATTGTTGGCGTGTATGGTGGGCTTCTGAATGCTGCTCCCACAATTGCCTGGGTTGGGATTGATATAAGAGCTTAACACTCTTCTATCCTCCCCAACATGATTTGCTCTACCTCCTCCCCCATGGTTATTAGCCTCTTCTTCACGTTGGTTTTCTATGTTGCCTTCCATGTTTAGTTCAAAGTGTTCCTCCTCCTCTTCAGCACCGATTGCACGTTTCCCTCTTACTTCCCTCCTTAATCTAAGGAGGGTCCTCTCTGGTTCAGAATCGAAAGAAGTTGAAGCCCCACTTCTTCTCCCTGTCATACAACCAACAAGTACAAGCAAGGAAAAACTATGTGCAGATAGTATTATTGTCAAAATTACTGTTAGTTGTGAGTGAAGCAATATATCAAACAGTTAGTGGGTTAGTAAACTGAACTGTAAATAATAAAGAAACGAAAAAGTAGAGGGGGAAAGGGAAGAAGTTAACTAAGACAGAAAGTAAATTACTCAAACAGAAAGTTAATTCAACAAAACAAAAATGCTCAATCTAGTGATCTTCCAATATAATAATTGTTGATGCACAATCGATCCCCGGCAACGGCGCCATAAACTTGATGCAGGTGGAAATTGTCTCTCAACAAATTTCCTTCAGCAAGTGTACCGAATTTTGTCGTCAAGTAAAAACTCACAATAGAGTGAGGTCGAATCCCACATGGATTGATTGATCAAGCAACTTTGATTAGAAGATTGTTCTAGTTGAGCGAATTCAGAATTTGGGTTGAGAGTTGCAGAAAATAAAATGGCAGGAATGTAAATGACGGAAAAGTAAATGCTAGAATTAAAGAACTGGAAGTAAATGACTGAAATTAAATTACAGAATTGTAAATGGGAATGGGGTGTTTGCTCATGATAATAAACGCAGAAATTAAAGAGAATGGGTGATATCAGAATTGGGGAGTTCATTGGGCACAGGAGATGTTGCAATTCTCCGGATCAAGTTCATTTTCATCTCTTCCTCAATCAATGCATTCATTGATCTCCTTGGCAATCTTAATTGATTGAATTACAATTTCTTGCAATTCAATCTCTCAAGTCTTGATCAATAGCCAATTCCTTGGTCAATTGCTCATGAGAAGAGATGAAGTGTGGTCACTGATTATACCACATGCATTTCCCAAATCAAGTTTTGAGAGGATTATAGTCACATATCCATCCAAACCCAATTTGGTTCAGCATGAGAAAGCATTTCTAGCTTGATCTCTTCATTCCTCTTTCAAGGTTCAGAAGGGATCCAAGTTTAAATAGTTTCTTTTCCAAGATAACTACCCAATGGGATGAAGATCGAAAGCTTTCAAGTAAAATCAAGAGAAAAGATAGAAGAAGAATGAAGAAAACTAGTATTGATCCATCAAATTACAACAGAGCTCCCTACCCAATGAAATGGGTTTAGTTGTTCATAGCTCTAAAAAATGAAAACAAAGATGGAGAATACATTCTGAACTAGAAGAGCATAGAAAGTAAAAAATATAGAGAGTAATGCTTTTCTTTCAGACCCTTCTCCAACTCTCCACCGAAAAAACTCTCTAAATAATTCAAAGCTACTCCTATATATACTACTCTTCTATTCTTCTAGTTGATTCTTCAAGTCTTGGGCCTTTGGATCTTCAGTTTGGAGCAGTTCTCTTCTTCACTTGGGCTTGGTTTTACTTGCAGAGAGAAAGTGTGAAGTGGGCAGAGACTTTAGCTCGAGACGTTAGAGGTGTTAACATTGAGCGAGAAAATGGGTTCGAAAAAGTTAGTGTCATTCAACGTTTTCACTAACGTTTCTTACCCAAGTAAAGGCCACGTTAACCTCAATGTTAGTGGCACAAACGTTGCCACTAACGTTGCCTCTTTGTTCTTTGCACACGTTATTGGGGCTCAACTTTCCCAATAACGTTGAGAGCCTCCCCCTTTCCCACGTTAGAGTCCACGTTAACTTAGTTAACGTGGCTCTTTTAACGTAGGCATGCCAATCTTCGAGAACGTTAGTGACACTCAACATTGTCACTAACGTTCCAATATGCCCCTATTCACGTTAGAGTCCACGTTAACTAGGTTAACGTGGCTTCTAACGTGGCTTTGCAAACAATTTCCAACGTTAGTGACAATGTTGAGTGTCACTAACGTTGGCTTATCTTTCACTCATTGCCGTTAGCTTCCATGTTAACTAAGTTAACGTAGAAGTTAACATGGCTCCTTGGGGTTTTGTGGTTGCTTCCAACGTTAGTGACAATGTTGGGTGTCACTAACGTTGTCGACCATTCTTTCTTTTCACGTTAGCTCCCACGTTAACCAAGTTAACGTGGTACATTGCACCTTAGGCCAACGTTAGTGACAATGTTGAATGTCACTAGCGTTGGCTTCCTTCCCCTTGTTAACGTTAGAGGCCACGTTAACCAAGTTAACGTGGACTCTAACGTGGCCACTTATGATCATTGGCCAATGTTAGTGATAATGTTAAGTGTCACTAACGTTGGCTCAAAATCCTTTCTTCACGTTAGAGCTCACGTTAACTTAGTTAACGTGACTCTTAACGTGGGCAATGATGGCTTCGAGAGCGTTATTGGCAATCACTTTTCTCATTAACTTTGCAAGTTACCTCCCATTCCACGTTAGTGGCCACGTTAATTAGATTAACGTGACTGCTAAGTGGTTCCTCCTTGCTTCGTTTGGTCCTGAAATCAAGCAATAGAGTGCATCAAAGTTCTAGTCCAAGTCATGGGTAATGCAACATACAATTTGTCACTAAATTTATGCAAAATCCTCATAAAATCATGTAAAATGCACAATGTATGCTTGAATCAAGGTGTAAGTGAATATCTATCCAAAACTAGCTCATTTTCTAAGGAAATGCATGAAACTACCCTAAAAACAGTAAAGAAAAGGTCAGTGAAACTGGCCAAGATGCCCTTGCATCAGCTGGTGCCCATTTCTGGCGTTTAACGCCAGCTTCTTGCCCTTTCCTGGCGTTTAACGCCAGTCTGGTGCCCCTTTCTAGCGTTAAACGCCCAGAATGGTGCTAGACTGGGCGTTAAACGCCCATTTGCTGCCCTTACTAGCGTTTAAACGCCAGCAAGTTTTTCCTCTAGGGTGTGCTATTTTTCTTTCTATTTTTCATGCTGTTTTTGCTTTTTCAATTGATTTTGTGACTTCCCATGATCATCAACCTACAGAAAACATAAAATAACAAAGGAAATTAGATAAATATAGCATTGAGTTGCCTCCCAACAAGCCCTTCTTTAATGTCATTAGCTTGACAGTGGGCTCTCATGGAGCCTCATAGATACCCAGAGCAATGTTAGAACCTCCCAACACCAAACTTAGAGTTTGAATGTGGGGGTTCAACACCAAACTTAGAAGTTGGTTGTGGCCTCCCAACACCAAACTTAGAGTTTGACTGTGGGGGCTCTGTTTGACTCTATTTTGAGAGAAGCTCTTCATGCTTCCTCTCCATGGTTACAAAGGGATATCCTTGAGCCTTA
Source organism: Arachis hypogaea (assembly GCF_003086295.3). Lineage (NCBI taxonomy): Eukaryota > Viridiplantae > Streptophyta > Magnoliopsida > Fabales > Fabaceae > Arachis > Arachis hypogaea. The sequence goes on from NC_092040.1 coordinate 20,030,480, forward strand.
AACACAAAGGATTCTTCATTCACTTAAGTGATCAATTCTCCTCTGTCAATATCAATCACAGCCTTTGCTGTGGCTAGGAAGGGTCTGCCAAGGATGATGGATTCATCCATGCACTTCCCAGTCTCTAAGATTATGAAATCAGCAGGGATGTAATGATCTTCAACTTTTACTAGAACATCCTCTACAAGTCCATAAGCTTGTTTTCTTGAATTGTCTGCCATCTCTAGTGAGATTCTTGCAGCTTGCACCTCAAAGATCCCTAGCTTCTCCATTACAGAGAGAGGCATGAGGTTTATGCTTGACCCTAGGTCACGCAGAGCCTTCTTGAAGGTCATGGTGCCTACTGTACAAGGTATTGAGAACTTCCCAGGGTCCTGTCTCTTTTCAGGTAATCTCTGCCTAGACAAGTCATACAGTTCTTTGGTGAGCAAAGGGAGTTCATCCTCCCAAGTCTCATTACCAAATAACTTGTCATTTAGCTTCATGATTGCTCTAAGGTACTTGGCAACTTGCTCTTCAGTGACATCTTCATCCTTTTCAGAGGAAAAATTCTCATCAGAGCTCATGGATGGCAGAAGTAAATCCAATGGAATCTCTATGGTCTCAGTGTGAGCCTCAGATTCCCATGGTTCCTCATTAGGGAACTCATTGGAGGCCAGTGGACGTCCATTGAGGCCTTCTTCAGTGGCGCTCACTGCCTCTTTCTCCTCTCCAAGTTCGGCCATGTTGATGGCCTTACACTCTCCTTTTGGATTCTCTTCTGTATTGCTTGGAAGAGTACTAGGAGGGAGTTCAGTAACTTTCTTACTCAGCTGACCCACTTGTTCCTCCAAGTTTCTAATGGAGGACCTTGTTTTAGCCATGAAACTTTGAGTGGTTTTGATTAGATCAGAGACCATGGTTGCTAAGTCAGAGTGGCTCTGCTTAGAATCCTCTATCTATTGCTGAGAAGATGTTAGAAAAGGCTTGCCATTGCTAAACCTGTTTCTTCCACCATTATTGTTGTTGAAACCTTGTTGAGGTCTCTATTGATCCTTCCATGAGAGATTTGGATGATTTCTCCATGAAGGATTATAGGTGTTTCCATAGGGTTCTCCCATGTAATTCACTTCTTCCATTGAAGGGTTCTCAGGATCAAAAGCTTCTTCTTCAGATGAAGCATCCTTAGTACTGCCTGGTGCAGCTTGTATTCCAGACTGACTTTGAGAAATCATATTGACTTGCTGAGTCAATATTTTGTTCTGAGCCAATATGGCATTCAGAGTATCAATCTCAAGAACTCCTTTCTTCTGATTCGTCTCATTGTTCACAGGATTCCTTTCAGAAGTGTACATAAATTGGTTATTTGCAACCATTTCAATAAGTTCTTGAGCTTCTGCAGGCATCTTCAGATGAAGAGATCCTCCAGCAGAGCTATCCAATGACATCTTGGACAGTTCAGACAGACCATCATAGAAGATACCTATGATGCTCCACTCAGAAAGCATGTCAGAAGGCACTTTCTGATCAATTGTTTGTATCTTTCCCAAGCTTCATAGATGGATTCACCTTCCTTCTGTCTGAAGGTTTGGACTTCCACTCTAAGCTTACTCAATTTTTGAGGTGGAAAGAACTTTGCCAAGAAGGTATTGACTAGCTTTTCCCAAGAGTTCAGGCTTTCTTTAGGTTGTGAGTCCAACCATATTCTATCTCTGTCTCTTACAGCAAAAGGGAATAGCATAAGTTTGTAGACCTCAGGGTCAACCCCATTGGTCTTAACAGTGTCACAGATTTGCAAGAATTCAGCTAAAAACTGATGAGGATCTTTCAATGGAAGTCCATGGAACTTGCAATTCTGTTGCATTAGAGAAACTAATTGAGGCTTAAGCTCAAAGTTGTTTGCTCCAATGGCAGGGATAGAGATGCTTCTCCCATAAAAGTCAGGAGTAGGTGCAGTAAAGTCACCCAACACCTTCCTTGCATTGTTGGCATTGTTGTTGTTTTCGGCTGCCATGTCTTCTTCTTTGAAGAATTCTGCTAGGTCCTCTACAGAAGGTTGTGCTTTAGCTTCTCTTAGCTTTCGCTTCAAAGTCCTTTCAGGTTCAGGGTCAGCCTCAACAAGAATGCCTTTGTCTTTGCTCCTGCTCATATAAAAGAGAAGAGAACAAGAAAATATTGAATCCTCTATGTCACAGTATAGAGATTCCTTGAGGTGTCAGAGGAAAAGAAAAATAGAAGGAAGAGGTAGAAGAATTCGAACTTATCAAGAGAGATGGAGTTTGAATTGTGCATTTTAGTCCATAAATAGAAGGATGTGAGAAGAGGGGAAGAAATTTTTAAAAAGATTTTAAAAACATTTTGAAAAATTGAAGAATGATTTTCAAAAAATATGATTGGGAAAGAAATAAAGTGATTTTTGAAAAAGATTTTGAAATTAGAAATCAAAAAGATATGATTGAAAACTTGTTTTGAACAAGATGTGATTAAAAAGATATGATTGAAAATATATAGTTTTAAAAAAATGTGATTGAGAAGATATGATTGAAAAACAATTTAAAAAGATTTGATTTTTAAAATCAATGACTTGGCTAACAAGAAAAGATATGATTCAAACATTAAACTTTTCTCAACAGAAAAGGCAACATACTTGAAATATTGAATCAAATCATTAATTGTTAGCAAGTATTTTTGAAAATGAAAAGAAATTGATTTTGAAAATATATGATTGAAAAGATATGATTTGAAAAAGATTTGATTTTGAAAAATTATGAAAACTTGAAAAAAAAATTTGAATTGAAAACAAAATCTTCCCTCTTGTGCCATCCTGGCGTTAAACGCCCAGAATGGTATACATTCTGGCGTTTAACACCCAAAACGCTACCCTTTTGGGCATTAAACGCCCAGCCAGGTGCCCTGGCTGGCGTTTAAACGCCATTTTCCTTCTTCACTGGGCGTTTTGAACGCCCAGCTTTTTCTGTGTAATTCCTCTACTGTATGTTCTGAATCTTCAATTCTCTGTATTATTGACTTGAAAAGACACAAATTAAAAATTTTTTGGATTTTTAATGATGAGGAAAAATCAAAATGCAACTAAAATCAAATAAACAATGCATGCAAGACACCAAACTTAGAAGTTTGTATACTACTCACACTAACAAATTGAGAATGCATATGAGAAACAACAAAACACACAAAACAAGAGAATTTAAAGATCAGAGCAAGTAAATCATCAAGAACAACTTGAAGATCAATGAAGACACATGATAAATACAAGAAGAACAGAAACATGCAATTGACACCAAACTTAAAATGAGACACTAGACTCAAACAAGAAATATTTTTGGTTTTTATGATTTTGTAATTTTTTTGGATTTTTCGAAAATTATATGGAGAAGAAAATAAAGAGATTCAAAATTTTTAATAAGAATTCCAAGAATCATGCAATGTTAGTCTAAAGCTTCAGTCTAAAGAAATTAGACATGGCTAGCCAAGCTTCAGCAGGACATTACATTCAAGAGCTAAATTGATGAAGATCAATCAACTTTGGTGATGATAAGAACATCACCTTGAAACACTAGAATTCATTCTTAAAAATTCTGAAAAATACCTAATCTAAGCAACAAGATGAACCGTCAGTTGTCCAAACTCAAACAATCCCCGGCAACGGCGCCAAAAACTTGGTGTTATTGCCAGATCAAAACTTGGCACTGTTATTGCAGGGAACAAATGCGAAACTGTAGTGAGGACATTTAATTCCCCGGCAACGGTGCCAAAAACTTGGTGCACGGAATTGTGATCATCAATGGCGCCATCAACATGGTACGCTCAATTGCAATCTCAACTTTTTATCACAACTTCGCACAACTAACCAGCAAGTGCACTGGATCGTCCAAGTAATAAACCTTACGCGAGTAAGGGTCGATCCCACGGAGATTGTTGGTATGAAGCAAGCTATGTTCATCTTGTAAATCTCAGTCAGGCAGATTCAAATGGTTATGAATGATTTATGAATAAAGCATAACATAAAGATAGAGATACTTATGTAATTCATTGGTGAGAATTTTAGATAAGCGTATGGAGATGCTTTGTCCCTTCCGTCTCTCTGCTTTCCTACTGTCTTCATCCAATCCTTCTTACTCCTTTCCATGGCAAGCTGTATGTTGGGCATCACCGTTGTCAATGGCTACAGTCCCGTCCTCTCAGTGAAAATGTTCAATGCGCTCTGTCACAGCACGGCTATTCAGCTGTCGGTTCTCGATCATGTCGGAATAGAATCCAGTGATTCTTTTGTGTCTGTCACTAACGCCCCACAATCGCGAGTTTGAAGCTCGTCACAGTCATTCAATCCTTGAATCCTACTCAGAATACCACAGACAAGGTTTAGACCTTCCGGATTCTCTTGAATGCCGCCATCAATTCTAGCTTATACCACGAAGATTCTGATTAAGGAACCCAAGAGATATCCACTCAATCTAAGGTAGAGCAGAGGTGGTTGTTAGGCACACGTTCATAGGTGAGAATGATGATGAGTGTCACGGATCATCACATTCATCAAGTTGAGGAACAAGTGATATCTTAGAACAAGAATAAGCTGAATTGAATAGAAGAACAATAGTAATTGCATTTATACTCGAGGTACAGCAGAGCTCCACACCTTAATCTATGGTGTGTAGAAACTCCACCGTTGAAAATACATAAGAACAAGGTCTAGGCATGGCCGAGAGGCCAGCCCCCATGATCTAAGATAGCATAAGACTACTCAAAGATAGCTACCAAGATGATCTAAGAACTAGACATCCAAAGATGATAATACAATAGCAAAAGGTCCCATTTATAGAGAACTAGTAGCTTATGGTTTACAAATATGAATAAATGACGTAAAAATCCACTTCCGGGCCCACTTGGTGTGTGCTTGGGCTGAGCATTGAAGCTTTTTCGTGTAGAGACTCTTCTTGGAGTTAAACGCCAGCTTTTGTGCCACTTTGGGCGTTTAACTCCCATTCTTGTGCCAGTTCCGGCGTTTTACGCCAGAATTCTTGAGCTGACTTGGAACGCCCGTTTGGGCCATCAAATCTCGGGAAAAGTATGGACTATTATATATTGCTGGAAAGCCCAGGATGTCTACTTTCTAACGCAGTTGAGAGCGCCCCAATTGGGTTTCTGTAGCTTCAGAAAATATACTTCTTGTGCAGGGAGGTCAGAATCCAACAGCATCTGCAGTCCTTTTCAGCCTCTGAATCAGATTTTTGCTCAGGTCCCTCAATTTCAGCCAGAAAATATCTGAAATCACAGAAAAACACACAAACTCATAGTAAAGTCTAGAAAAGTGAATTTTAACTAAAAACTAATAAAAATATAATAAAAACTAACTAAAACATACTAAAAACATACTAAAAACAATGCCAAAAAGCGTATAAATTATCCGCTCATCAATCACATACTCATGTATCAACTTTTCTTTTAATTTGTGTCACATATGCATTGATCTCTTATTAACTTAACATTGGGGTAATTTTGTCCCCTTATTTATTTATTTATATTATATATATTTTTTTCTTTTTTTTCTCTCTCTTTTATTTATAGAGACATAAAAACTAAAATAACATATCAATGCATATAGAATTTTTTATTTTCTATTTTACATGAGTAGGTACCTAAATTTCCCAATATTCAAAATTAGAAACATGATACATTCCCTTATTAACCCATGTTCCCACAGTTTCTCCACACTTAGTTGATGCATAACCTCTATCTTAAGCTAACCAAAGATTCAATTGGGATATTTAATTTATTTTTTTGCTTAAGGCTAGTGATGTGGTAAAATATTAAACAAATAGGGATTAAAAAGCTCGAAGTGGCTAACAAAAGTAATTTAAAGGGTAGGCTTATTTGGGATAAGTGAGCTAAACAAATGATGGCCTCAATCATATGCAAGCATGTAAATACACTAAACAATGGACATATAGACTGGAACAAAATCTAGATTGCAGTTATAGAGAAGAGAACACACAAGAATAAAATTCATGGTTTAAATAGTGTAACCATGTAAATAAGCTCAAAATCTTACGGGTTGTGTGTTCTTAGCTTTTTAAACTATGTTACAAATACAACTTCAAACAAATTTAACAAAAATTTTTCAATTTAAATTAGTAAAATATTATAAAAATTTCTTGAAAAAGAAAATATTACTTCAACCAAGTAGTAACTAAATGCATAAAATCAAATAAACATGCAATGCAACATGCAAATGCAACAATGAACTAACAAAGAAAATGAAATAATGGTGTTGAAAAGAAGAAAATAGCTAACCCATGGAGATCGGTATCGACCTCCCCACACTTAAAGATTGCACCGTCCTCGGTGCATGCTAAGATGTGTAGGTGGATTGGGGTTGTGGTTCCTCAGCTAGTGCTCTTTTTGTTCATTTCCTTGCTGATGGTTTGGTAGTAAGTTTCTCTTTTCCTTTCTTGGTGGCCATCTTAAAAAGGAAAAAATGTAACTTTTTAAATTGAAGGGTTAGAGCAAGGGAGGAGATGATATAGGTGATAATCAATGCACGGTAAAGAAGGATGTCGTTAACACATGGTCTAGACTACATGTGAAAAGTCCATCAATGGAAATATAGCAAGTGCATGTAATGACCATTAAATGCAAGATGTTTATTGGCATGCTAGCAAAGGCATGAGTAGCATAGATCAAGCACTAAATGTCCAAGTTAGATTATCTCTTTCAAACTAACAATCTGTTTGTATTGACAATTATATTTTAATTAATAAAATATAAAAAGGGGTTTTTTGAAAAAAATAGGCAGTAGAGTAGTAGAATAATTTAAAATAATGGACATTGCCATATGGGCTTTTTCACAAACACATAGCATGCATGGTAAATAAGTTATTGAAAGTGTTAAATTGAACATGCAAGCAACCCTATAAAAAGTAATATATAATTGTCAAAATAATTCCTTAATAATTCACGAGCAAAATATGAAAAATAATGCCCCAAATAAATTTCTAACATCAATGAAAAGAAAAAGAAAGAAAAAAAAGAAAGGAAGGAAGAAAGAAATAAGAAAGGAAAGAAAAGATTTAGATTTGGGGAAGAAAAGATAAGATATTTGGCTGTTTTGGATAAGCTGTGCGGCGCAGGTGACGCGAGCGCGTGGGGCACGCGGTCGCGTGGATAGCGCTTCAATGAAGTTACGCGAACGTGTGGGTCACGCGTTCGCGTGAAGTGATTCGTGCCTTTAGCGCGAGTGCAGCCTCGCGGCTGCGCAACTCTCTGGTGAAAAACTTATTTTGCCCAAACTTTGGGTGACGCGATCGCGTGGTGGACGTGCGCGTGGTTGGCCTTGTTTTAAAGAATGGCATGGATGCGTGGGGCACGCGTTCGCGTGGTAGGGCTTGTGCTACTAGCATGAGTCCAGCCCAATTCCAGCTCAACTTTCGGCCATACACTCTTTTTACGTCGATTTTGAGGCACGCATTCGCGTGGGTGATGCGGACACGTGGGAGACGTTTTTCCTCACATGACGCGGATGCGTCAGCGACGTGGTCGCGTGGACCAATTTGTGCCAAAGGCACGCCTCCAGCCGCGCTTTCGCGTGACTCTCTGTTCAATATTGTTTTCTTTCCAACACACCTATGACCCGGACGCATCGGCAACACTGTCACGTCGCATGCGAATTTTTTTGATGCATTATGCAGAATGCAATGAATGTTATGCAAAATTCCACGTTCAATCAAAACTCAAAAACAGAATAAAATTTAAACTGAAAAAGGAATTATCATACCATGGTGTGTTGTCTCACACCTAGCACTTTTAGTTAAAGTCCTTAAGTTGGACATTTGGCGAGCTCATTGTCATGGCGGCTTGTGCTTGAACTCGTCTTGAAACTTCCACCAATGCCTGGACTTCCAATAAGCTCTATCAATACCAAGTAAATTTACCAAGCATTGATGAAGTTCTCTACAAGCTTTGAGCTCCCAAAGTTGATCCTCATATATTCCTGGATCCCAAATCTTGTTTCTACACCCATCTTCAAGTTGATTATCATGATTCCATCCGGGTGGTTCAACTTTAGAATTCTCACTGAAGTGGCCAAACAATATCCTAGACCCATTCAATTGAGCTCTACACCAACCTTTGCGTTTAAACTTTGAGCACACAACCATGTTGAACCTTGCTTAGCATCTCCAACCACTAACCATCTTTTTCTTGCTCTTAATGCCATAAAAAGCTCTAAGTTGACCATCTGTCTCTAGAAGCCCATATTCAAGGGGGAGAGTAAATGTCAAAGATAAGAATTTTACCCACTTGAACGTTGTGTTGGACGGTAATGGCTTCGGGAGAGGTGTTTCTAATGATCTTGCAAGCTCTACTCCCTTGTGCTCTTTTTTGACAACTTCCACCTCTTTGAAATCTTCTTCACTATCAACCTCCTGATATCTTCCAATTCAATATCTTCTTCATTGTTCACCAAGGGCATGGGAGGTTGTGCTTCCTCTTCTTTCATCTCCACGTCAAGTCCAATGGGAGAGAATACAAATGTAGATAAGAATTCATCAATGATCGAATCTATCTCTTGACCATCCCTTTCAAAGTCTTCAATCATGAGATGCCTTGGAGGTTGTGCACCCTCCTCAACATCAGTTTCAAACGTCTTTGAAGGAGGCTCTATAACTTGACTTCCTCTTCAATGGCAGGCATAGCTTCTTCCAATTGTTCTAATACCAAATCGTGCTGCTCACTGTCCACCGGAGTGTCTAACTTCTCCTTCTTGCCACGTTCTTCAGTAGATTCTCCATATGAAGCATTGGGGGTTCCTCGAATGTCCGAACGTCGGAAAGGTAATCGATTTATCGTTTGATCCAGGTGTTTAAGTATGAAATCGTATTCCTCCTTGATGGCTTCTTTTCTATGATAACTATCTTCAACTACTCCTTCATCTGCAAAGGTCTCTTCTACCTTCACCTTTAGTGCCTCCTCTAGCTCCTTATGAAGTATGGATTCGCGAAGATGATCCCTTCTCTTTTGTTCCATGTCAATAGCATCATTGGGATCATGTTGCTCTTGGATTGATGGATGTGGGTGCTCTTCCATGGATGGTGGTGATGGGATGGAGAGATCATTCTGTGGTTGAGATGGAAGTGCACTAGAGCTTGAGGGTTGAACATTAGAGGTGGAGGGTTGGTCCATACGGGATATAAGATTTTGGAGTGTAGAGGTGAGACTAGTGAGAGAAGTAAGTGTGTTCTCCATGGAGGTTTGGGGTGGATAGGAGGGTTCATTATTTTGGGAAACAGATTCATAATACGGAGGTGGTTCTTTTTGATAAGGATATGGAGATGGTGAATATTGAGGTGGTGGTTCTGGGTATAGTTCATATGGTGTTTGGTGTAATGGATAAGGATTAGGGTCATATTGGGGTGAATGGCGGAAAGGGGCTTGTGAGTATGGTAGTCCAAGTCATGTTGAGGAGGGGGTTCATAGGCACATGGTAGTGGTTGTTGATAATCAAAAGAGCGTTCACCATAGCCATTGCCTTGATATGCATCACAGAAAGGTTGTTGATAGTCCATTGGAGGTGGTTGTCGCCATGAGGGTTGATCAAATCCTTGTGGCTCCTCCCATCTTTGATTCGTCCAACCTTGATGCCTGTTCTCATTATAGTTCCCATTCCTAACAACAACATTGGAATCAAACTTGAAGCCAGAGGGGTGAGAGTTCATAGTAATAGGAGAAAATAAAAAAACTAATAAAAGAAAATATTTTGAAAAAATATATGATTTTTAAAAAAGAATAAGATAAGATTTAAAAAAAAAGATAAGATAAGATTTTGAAAAAAAAGATATGATTTTTGAAAAAGGATAAGATAAGATTTTGAAAAAAAAAATACAATTTTTGAAAAAAGATTTGAATTTTGAAAAATAAGATAAGATAAGATAAAAATTTTAAAATAAAAATCTGAAAATTTTTTTCTTGAAAGATATTTACGATAACCAATAATAAGGCACACGTTTGCAATTCCCCAGCAACAGCGCCATTTTGAAGAACTGAAGATTGATGGTTTAGAAGTTATAATAAATTTTCGTTGCAAGTATAGTTTCTAAACTAACAAAAAATTCTTTCGTACAAACGTTTTGGTTGTCACAAGTAACAAACCCAATAAAAATAATTAACTGAAGTATTCAAACCTTGGGTCATCTTCTCAAGGAATTGCAGGAAAATATGATTTATTATTGGTTATAGAAAACAGTATTTTTGGGTTTTTGAAAAGGTTTGAATAAGATAAATGGATTGCAAAAATTAATAAATTAATAACGAAGAAATCTCTTGGCAAGGTATGAAAATTGGAAATCCTATCCTAGTTATCCTTATCAATGGTGATGAGAATTATACTTTTGCTCCCACTAAGTCAACCTCTAACTATGAAGGTCAGTTAAGTGGTCAAATTAATTTAATACCTAAAGTCCTAGTCAACTCCTCAAGGAAAGACTAGAGTTATAGGAATCTAAATTAATCAGCAAAGATAGTAATTATCAATCACGATGAGTTTGACAACTCAAGAGTTACCAATTAATCAACCAATGCAAAAAAGGAAAAATCTAAATTATTTATATAATAAATAAAGGAAAGCAATCATAAGTCTGAAATACCTCAATGTGTATTAATTAAGAAAATCATAACATGAATGGTCCATAAGCCAATTGGACAACATAAATCAAATACACATAAAAGCATCAGAGTAAATAAAAGTAGAAGAGAAACATAAATTATTGAACCTAGTATGAAGAAACAATCATAATGACTAAAAGAATTCCTAAATCCTTTAAGAGGAATCTTAATCCTAAATCCTAAGAGAGAGGAGAGAACCTCTGTCTCTAAAAGCTACATCTAAATACTAAAACTCTCTATGAATGTATGTTGTATGACGTATATGATGAATGAATGGATTTTCCAACTTTATAGCCTCTAATCTATGCTTTCTGGGCCAAAATCTGGGTCAAAAATAGCCCAGAAATTGTCTCCATCATTTTTTGGTACGTACAGGTCGTGGGAAAGTGACGCGGAGGCGTCGTCCACGCGTTTGCGTGGATTGAAATTCGCAGATGCGACGTGGGTGCGTCATCCACGCGTTCGCGTCATCTAACTTCAGAGCAGCTTTGGCAAATTATATATCGTTGCAAAGCCCCGGATGTTAGCTTTCCAACGCAACTAAAACCGTGTCATTTGGATTTCTGTAGCTCAAGTTATGGTCGATTTAGTACCAAGAGGTCAGGCTGGATAGCTTTAGCAGTTCCTTCAGTTCCTTGTATTCCTTCCAGTTTTGCATACTTCCTTTCCATCCTCTAAGCCATTCCTGCCCTGTAATCTTTGAAATCACTTAACACACATATCAAGGCATCGAATGGTAATAAGAGAAGATTAAACATAGCAAAATTAAGACCAAAGAAGCATGTTTTCAATCATAGCAGAAAATCAGGAAGGAAAGTGTAAAACATGCAAATCATATGAATAAGTGGGTAAAGAGTTGATAAAAACCACTCAATTGAGCACAAGATAAATCATAAAATAGTGGTTTATCAACCCTCCCTATATATATGAGGATATTGTACAACATAGGTTTTATGTAGTAGCTGCAGAGATTAGGACCTGTCTGTACATTCTGCGTGATCATCCCTTCCATCACCCGATTGACACTCCACAGTTTAACCTCGACATGCCCTATGAGTTCCCACTGCAGTGGCTCCACCCAGATGCTCCATTTCACTCGTTTCATGATGGGTCGGTGCCTCACCAGCATCCCGATCAGCCTGCGGATCAGGCAGACCCTGAGCCTGAGCCCATGAAGGAGCATTTTCCAAAGCCTGTACCGAAGGAGGACATTCCAGTGGAGGAGGTTTCAGCATCTTCATCTGAGCCATCTTCTGAGGAGCCACTCACTTCCTCTATTAGTGGACCGGCGAGTGCTGGTCAGACCAGTAGCATGAGTGCTAGTGCCCCTCCTGAGATTATAGAGATTTTCGATGATGAGAACGAGGATCCTGAGGAGTGTTCTGATGTGGTTGTGATCTCCTCTAACGATGATAGCTGAGGCCTGGGAACTACAATTATGCCTTTTGATATTTTTTGGTGTTAGCCTAGCTTTTGTGTGAATTTCTCACTTTTGATTGGACTCACTGAGAGAGTAGGGTGTACATAGTTGACTAGGTTAGTTCGGGTGCCAGCTTAGGGGTTTTCTATATGAACCAGGGCCCAGAGTGTTGGGTTGTACATAGTAGTATTTCTGAAGGGTTGTATGCTAACTCAGCATATATATATATATATATATATATATATATATATATATGACAGTACCTGTATGCGTAAGTATGGTCTATGCTATGTGTTGTGATTACATATAATGCTAGCTTGTGTATGTTTAATTAGCTGTCCTCAAAAGTTTTCTTATAAAAGTCTTTCCAAAACTCGGTATTACGTGATGCATGAAAACTTATCTCTCAACAAATTTTCCTTCGGCAAGTACCCGAATTGTCATTAAGTAAAATTCACAATAGAGTGAGGTCAAATCCCACAGGGATTGATTGATCAAGAAACTTTAGTTAGAAGAATATGATAGTTGAGCTAAACAGAATTGAGATTGAGATGCAGAAATTTAAATGACTGGAAAGTAAATAACAGAAATTAAAGTGCAGAATCTTAAATAGGGAGTTGGGATAATGAGCAGGAAATTAAATGGCAGAAAGTAAATAGAATAGGTAAGATCAGAAATGGGAAAATCATTGGGTTTAGGAGATGTTGCATTCTCTGGATCAAGTTCATTCTCATCTCTTCCTCAATCAATGCATTCATTAATCTCCTTGGCAATCTTAAGTGATTGGATCCCAATTTCTTGGCAATCCAATCTCTCTAAGCTTGAACAATTGCCCAATTCCTTGATTTAATTGCTCATGGGAAGAGAGAAAAGTGTGGTCACTGATTATACCACATGTATTTCCAAATCAAAGTGTTGGGAGGATTAAATGTCACAATATCCATCCAAACCCCAATTTAGTCTAACATGAGAAAGCATTTCTAGCATGATTTCCTCATCCCTTTTCCAAGGTTCAAAGGAGATCCAATTATGGAGAGTTTCTTTTCCAAGACAACTAACCAATTGAATTAAGATCGAAAGCTTTCTAGTAAGATCAAGAGAAAAGAAAGAAGAAGAAGAATGAAAACTATAATTGATCTATCAAATTACAACAGAGCTCCCTAACCCAATGAAAGGGGTTTAGTTGTTCATAGCTCTAGGAATGAAAAATGGCAGAAAAGAAGAATCCATGCTAGAAGTACAGAAAAGTATATATGCAGAGAGTAGTTCCCAAAAATGCCAAGCTTCTCTCTAGTTCAAAACTACTCCTATATATACTACTCCTCTTGATCCTCTAGTGATTTCTTCAAGTCTTGGACGTGGGCTCTGGATCTTGAGTTGAAGCAATTCTCATCTTTAGTGGGCCCAGCTTGCAGAGAAATATGAATTAGGCTTGGGCATTTAGTGAGATTAACGTTGAGTAACATTTTGGGTGCGAGAACGTTAGTGGCATTCACTTTTTCCATTAACGTTCCACCCTTATATACCCACGTTAATTCCAACGTTAGTATTCTTAACGTGAATACTAACGTTTCTTACTCAATCCTTGGCCAACGTTAATAGGACTCACTTTTCCCATTAACGTTGGCTTGTGCCCCTTTTCGCAAACATTAATGGGAATCACTTTTCCCATTAACGTTGCTTGCCTCTTGCCCCTACGTTAGATCTCACGTTAGCTTGGCTAACGTAGCTCTTAACATGGGTATTTATCACCTTCGAGAGCGTTAGTGACACTCACCTTTGTCACTAACGCTCCAATTACCTTAAGTCCCTACGTTAGAACCCACGTTAACTAAGTTAACGTGGCTCTTAACGTAGTAATGATGCCATCTCCCAATGTTAGTGACAAAAGTGAGTGTCACTAACGTTGGTTCTTTGAACCCAACTCCACGTTAACTTTCACGTTAACAATCTTAACGTGAGAGTTAATGTAGGCAATGCTAATGATCCAACGTTAATGACAAAAGTGAGTGTCACTAACATTGGCGTTGTTGATCCTCTTCCACATTAGAGTTCACGTTAACTAAGTTAACGTGACTCTTAACGTGGGGCATTGCCTTATTTCCCAACGTTAATGGTGTTCACTTTTACCACTAACGTTGAGGAGAAACGTTATTGGAGTTCATGTTTCTCGTTAACGTGGAGTCCTCTTTTTCTTCTACGTTAAGTACCACATTAACTTAGTTAACGTGGCTCTTAACGTAAGCTATGAATGGCTTCGCAGGCGTTATTGGTGATCACTTTTCTCATTAACGTTGCAAGCTCTTTGCCATCCCACGTTAGTAGTCACGTTAACTAAGTTAACGTGAATGCTAACGTGGTTCTTCCAAGCTTCATTTGTCCTGAAATCAAGCAATTAAAGTGCATCAAAGCTCTAGCCAAAGTCATGAGATTATGCATCATCAAGTTATCATGCAATTCTGGCAAAAATCTCATGAAATCATGCAAAATTCACAATAGTTGCTTAAATGAAGGTGTAAGTGTATTTTCACCAAAAACTTGCCTTATTCACTAAGAAAATGCATGAAACTATCCTAAAATAGTAAAGAAAAGGTCAGTGAAACTGACCTAGATGCCCTGGCATCACAACACCAAACATAAAGCTTGCTTGTCCCTAAGCAAGTACTGAAGCATAAGAAAAATGAAATGAAAGAACAAGAAGATAAAATGGAAGTAGCATTCCTGGTTCATGGAGTTTCAAGCATAGCAACTTAGGTTCTTTCCTTTTAGGTTTCAAGCCTTTATCAAATCCCTAGTCACTCTCTTGATTGCATCCCTTGAGGCTTCTTTCTTATTGATCCTTCTCTTTTTTTTTTCAAAGTTTATTTTTCTTTTTGCTAGGTGCTTTGTAAGAGGGCGACTCTTTATGATAAGCTTTCAGCCAACACTCCCAAACCAGTTGGTTTTAGGGTGCTAGGTGTTAAGACACCCCTAAGGACTTACTCCCTCAAGTCTCTTTCCCTCATACATACACACCACAGGCAATGGTTTGTTATTCTTTCTTTCTTGAGACCTTGCTGTCCAGCACCTCTTTGGGTTTCTAAGTGCTCTATAACAAGGGTTATTCTTGATAGTGGACTTTCAGCTGATAATCCCAGATTAGTTAATCCAAGTTACCAAGTGATAAGGCACTCCTAAGAGCTTATTCATCCAAGTATATCCCTTGTACATAAACACCACAGACACATGCCTCAATTTTGAAACCCTTGGTGCCTAGCATTGTTTCTTATTGTATTTCCTTTCTTATTTTCACTTGTATTACTCTTTTTCTTTTCTTGTTGGGATCGTATTGTTTAGCTAGCCTCAAAGAATGTGTCTCAAACATAGGACTTAGGATGGATAGTTGCTTTCTTTCCTTTCTTGGTGAACCAACTTAGCTTACTAATCATCCTACCACAAACATTCAGAATGCACTTCACAAAATGACTCCACTCTCGTTCTTTCCATAACATTTTCTTTTTGATTAACTTAAAGAGATAAGCGTACAAGTAAGAAAGGTGAAGGTGAGCATTCAAGACATTAGGCTCAATAACATAGACCTAAGCAAAGAGAATTAAATGCATAATTGAAAATCCTAAACTACCATGGAAGCATGTTCTATTTCATACATGATTTTTCTTATTTAAAGCTTTGAAAAAGAAGGTAAACTAAGAAGGAACTTCACAACCTTTCACTTGTTGGTATGCTCATTCTCTTCTGCTCCCTTGCCATTTTTAGATTCACTTTGTCCACTTGTGCTTCCTCTCATCCGATTTGCTCTAGCTAATTTCCAATCTTCTAGTGCCTTCCTTACCGATTCATGACTTTGTTCAGCCCTTTCGCGCTTCACTCGTGCTAATTCATCCTTTACATCCTCATATTTTGTGATTCCTGGATGCAAAATAGGTAATTGTCCGACTAGATATCCAAGCCTGGCTTGGGTATTCACATGGTATCCAGTCTCACTCATGTAGACTCCTTCCAAGAATGTTCTATATTCATCAAAAAGATCTGCTTGTTCTCTTTGTTTCCTATGCATCTCATGAATGTATGCTCCTTGATGTGCTTGGATGTTGATTAGCCTTTGGATGGCTTCTTGTTGTTGATCATGTTTCTGATTGAAGTTGTGGAAGGATTCACTCCATTGTCTTCCTTGTTCCAATTGCTGATCCATCAGTTGTTTTTGCCATTCCCCTTGTTGATTCATCCATCTAGAAAGTGACTCTTCATGGAGATCCCTTGATTGTATTTGGAGCTCCCTTTGTGGCTCTTGACTTTCCATGCATTGCCTAGATAAGGTGTCAATAGCCTCCTGTAGTTGGTGCATGCTTAGGGTGGCTGAAACTTGCTCTTGTAGATGTTGTTCTTCTTCAGCTTGATGAGCTGGCCACTTCCGTACCCTTCGTGGAGGTAATGAAGTTGCAGCAGCGTGCATCCGGCGATAAGTGAGTGGAAGACCAACCTTTATTCACTCAGGGTTTTCATCTTCGAATATCACCCTGGCCAGTTTGTAAAGGAGGAAGATAGTGCTAGGATAACCCAACTTTCCTCCAGAGTCACTCTTCTCAGCGAGCTTCCGAATGCCTTGAGCTCTGAGTTCATGAACCTTGATCTCTCCTCCCTTCATTATACATTACACCATCGTTGCTCTCTTGAGGTTCACCTTCGAGTTGTTTCCAGCTAGGAGAATGGATCTCCTTACAATTTTGAACCATCCTTTAGCCTCAGGGAGGAGATCTCCTCTTTTTATAAATTTCGGCTTCCCCTTGGGACCTCTCTCCCAATCTGCTCCTTGCACACATATATCCTGTAGAATCTGGTCATAATTGGGGTTTTGGTCCATTCTCGAGTGATAGCTCTCCTCTTCAAAGGGTATGCTTCTCAATTTCAATACTCTCATGATAGTCATGGGGCTAAAGTCTACCACGACCCCTCTCACAAAACTTGTGTATGAGTCATCCTTTTTGTCTTGCCTAACTGCATTTGCATAGAACTCTCTTACTAGAGTGGCATTCACCCTTGTGACTAGGTCGGTGAGGAGCTCCCATCGGCGTTGTTCCACATTCTCTATGATTTTTGGGCACTCGGCTTTTGTGACTTGAAAGCCTAGTTCATAAATGATTTCCTTCTCAGTCATCCACCCATACTAAAGTGCATGATAGAAGGTTCTAAATCGCACTTCATCAAAAGGAGGATGCTCTATGGGTCCCTTCCCTTTTTTCCTCTTAGAGCTTGATGATGCCATGAGTGAGGATCAATTTGCAAAGATGGTGAAGGCTATGAAGTTGAAGATGGAATTCGATTGATGTGAGGCAGAATATGTCTTAGAGGAATGTGTTTTGAGAGAAGGAAGAAAGGTGAGGATATAGGATGTACGTAAAGTACGTATAACCGAGAGAAAGAAGTGAAAAAGATGGGGATATAGGGTGTGTACGAAAAGGTTGTGTGAAGGGGTTTATATAGAGAGATGGCAATTGTTGAAGGGTGTGGATTGATGGTGTTGTTTGATAGTGGACGGTTGGGGTTTTGAGATTGAATAATCACAAGGATCACCTCTTTTATGAGGGTCTTGGTTCGGTCTCCAAAGCCATCCACTCCCAATGTTGCATGGCAACACTTCCAAGGACATTCCCCATGAGGACAAGTGTGAAATTCCCTTGGTGTAGTGGCCGAATCCTTCTTCCTCATTTGTCCTATCAAGTACCATCAATGTCCTTTTTGATTCCCTATACACGAAAAAGAGAGAATGTGAAAATTAATTGAAAAATTGGTTGGAAAATTCAAGGGGTGAACTAACTAAACAAAAATCTCCTTTTTTTTTTGAAGAATTTCTTTCCATGAATTCATGAATACACATCAATCAATCATTAAGCTGCCCATGCATGCAACGTTGGCACACCAAACTTGTTTGTGGTCATATGGTGCAACAATTTTGGGGAATGAATTGCTTTTGTGTTCAAACCCACTTGGTGTGCTTTGAACACCAAACTTATCATGTACTATACTTTGCATGTAAATGAGTCTTATATTGGTTGTCAAAATTGATCTGAAAATCTATGAACCTTGCATTATTACTATTATTAGAGATTTAAGAGAGAGAGAGTTATAAAACATGGGTTGCCTCCCATGAAGCGCTTCTTTAGCATCACTAGCTTGACGTTTGGTTCTTGTCAAGGTGGCTGATAGTGCTTGAAGTCCTCCCCTCTTGCAGTGAACCTATGTCCATTAGCTTTGTTGATAAGCTCCATATGCTCTAAGGACATGATTTTGTTGATGGTATACATTGGGGGAAGCTGAGATGGAATAGTGGGGAGGTGAGGTGGTATAGATGGAAAGTATGTAGAAATCACTTCATCACCTGGTGAGAAATTTTTTGTAGGAATTCTCTTATTTCTCCATCACCTTGGAACTTTTTTTTTCCATTGATGTTTTCTTGTTTTCTATGGATTCTTTCTCTAGGGGATTCTTGTTATTGATCTTGCATGACTCTGGTGGTTCTGGTTTCCCTTGGATCACCTTTGAACGTGGTTCTTCTTGACTATATGGCTTCCCAACTAATGGGGCTTCCAATTGTGTTGTTTGTGCTTCCTTGTTTGGCTCCTCCATCAACTTATTGTCTTCATGATCTGCTTCTTGTGAGAGGTTGAAAACATTGAAAGTGAGCTGCTCATCATGTATTCTCAACACTAACTCTCCTTGTTCTACGTCTATGAGTGCTCTAGCTGTGGCTAGGAATGGTCTTCTCAGAATGATAGGGTAAATAGGATTCTCATCCATTTCCAGAACAACAAAATCTGTGGAAAGATAGTAGCTCCCAACCTTCACCAGCACATTTTCAACCACCCCTACTGCTTATTTTTGAGTTTTGTCAGCCAATTTGATAATTACATCAGTAGGAATTAGTTCATTGATTTGAAGCTTCTTCATGAGGGAGAGAGGCATTAGGTTGATGCTTGCTCCCAAGTCACAAAACCCTTTGTCAATCATTGTTTCTCCTATGGCACAAGGAATGTGGAAACTCCCTGGATCCTCCTTCTTTGTGGGTGGCCCTGGTTGAATGAGAGCACTGCAATCTCTATTCATCTTGATTGTTTGTCCACCCTTCAATGGACTTTTTCTGGCTAGTAGCTCCTTTATATACTTGATGTAGAAAGGCATCTGTTGGAGGGCTTTAATGAATGGTATATTTACATCTAGAGATGCAAACATATCAAGAAACCTTGAGTACATTCTCCCTGCTACACCACCTTTAAGCCTGTGGGAAAAAGGTGCATATGGGTTCAATACCTCCTTCTTCTTTAGCTCTTCCTTGGATGTAAGCTGAGTTGCACAGCTTCCTTCCTCCTGGCTTTCCCTTTGGTTATTTTGGAGGTGTTCTACTCCATTCATACTCCCCTTATCACTTGTGGTTATCATTTTGCATTCTTCCCATCTCACTTTTTTTATTTCTCCTCTTGGGTTCTTCTCTGTATCACTGGGGAATCCATCAGTGGGTTTGGGGATTTGTTGAGATAGGTACCCTACTTGGGACTCCAATCTCTTGATGTTTTCTCCTTGGTTCTTGATATTAGCTCGCACTTCTTCCTTAAACACTTTGTTGTCTTCGACTTCTCTGCATATGTTTTCAAGTATAGCCACAGGGATTGATTGATCAAGCAACTTTAGTTAGAAGAATATGCTAGTTGAGCTAAACAGAATTGAGATTGAGATGCAGGAATTTAAATGACTGGAAAGTAAATAACAGAAATTAAAGTACAGAATCTTAAATTGGGAGTTGGGATAATGAGCAGGAAATTAAATGGCAGAAAGTAAATAGAATGGGTAAGATCAGAAATGTGGAAATCATTGGGTTTAGGAGATGTTGCACATCTCTTCCTTAATCAATGCATTCATTAATCTCCTTGGCAATCTTAAGTGATTGGATCCCAATTCCTTGGCAATCCAATCTCTCTAAGCTTGAACAATTGCCCAATTCCTTGATTTAATTGCTCATGGGAAGAGATGAAAGTGTGGTCACTGATTATACCACATGTATTTCCAAATCAAAGTGTTGGGAGGATTAAATGTCACAATATCCATCCAAATCCCAATTTAGTCCAACACGAGAAAGCATTTCTAGCATGATTTCCTCATCCCTTTTCCAAGGTTCAAAGGAGATCCAATTATGGAGAGTTTCTTTTCCAAGACAACTAACCAATTGAATTAAGATCGAAAGCTTTCTAGTAAGATCAAGAGAAAAGAAAGAAGAAGAAGAATGAAAACTATAATTGATCTATCAAATTACAACAGAGCTCCCTAACCCAATGAAAGGGGTTTAGTTGTTCATAGCTCTAGGAATGAAAAATGGCAGAAAAGAAGAATGTATGCTAGAAGTACAGAAAAGTAAATATGCAGAGAGTAGTTCCCAAAAATGCCAAGCTTCTCTCTAGTTCAAAACTACTCCTATATATACTACTCCTCATGATCTTCTAGTGATTTCTTCAAGTCTTGGATGTGGGCTCTGGATCTTGAGTTGAAGCAATTCTCATCTTTAGTGGGCCCAGCTTGTAGAGAAATATGAATTAGGCTTGGGCATTTAGTGAGATTAACGTTGAGTAACATTTTGGGTGCGAGAACGTTAGTGGCATTCACTTTTTCCACTAACGTTCCACCCTTATATACCCATGTTAATTCCAACTATAGTAATCTTAACGTGAATACTAATGTTTCTTACTCAATCCTTGGCCAACGTTAATGGGACTCACTTTTCCCATTAACGTTGGCTTGTGCCCCTTTTCGCAAACATTAATGGGAATCACTTTTCCCATTAATGTTGCTTGCCTCTTGCCCCTACGTTAGATCTCATGTTAGCTTGGCTAACGTAGCACTTAACGTGGGTATCTATCACCTTCGAGAGCGTTAGTGGCACTCACATTTGTCACTAATGCTACAATTGCCTTAAGTCCCTACGTTAGAACCTATGTTAACTAAGTTAACGTGGCTCTTAACGTAGCAATGAAGCCATCTCCCAACGTTAGTGACAAAAGTGAGTGTCACTAACGTTGGTTCTTTGAACCCAACTCCACGTTAACTTTCATGTTAACAATCTTAACGTGAGAGTTAACGTAGGCAATGCTAATGATCCAACGTTAGTGACAAAAGTGAGTGTCAGTAACGTTGGCGTTGTTGATCCTCTTCCACATTAGAGTTCACATTAACTAAGTTAACGTGACTCTTAACGTGGGGCATTGCCTAATTTCCCAACGTTAGTGGTGTTCACTTTTACCACTAACGTTGAGGAGAAATGTTATTGGAGTTCATGTTTCTCGTTAACGTGGAGTCCTCTTTTTCTTCTACGTTAAGTACCATGTTAACTTAGTTAACGTGGCTCTTTACGTAAGCTATGAATGGCTTCGCAGGCGTTATTGGTAATCACTTTTCTCATTAACGTTGCAAGCTCTTTGCCATCCCACGTTAGTAGTCACGTTAACTACGTTAACGTGAATGCTAACGTGGTTCTTCCATACTTCATTTGTCCTGAAATCAAGCAATTAAAGTGCATCAAAGCTCTAGCCAAAGTCATGAGATTATGCATCATCAAGTTATCATGCAATTCTGGCAAAAATCTCATGAAATCATGCAAAATTCACAATAGTTGCTTAAATGAAGGTGTAAGTGTATTTTCACCCAAAACTTGCCTTATTCACTAAGAAAATGCATGAAACTATCCTAAAACAGTAAAGAAAAGGTCAGTGAAACTGACCTAGATGCCCTGGCATCATTACGCTAACCTGATTACAGGGTTAATAATAAATAGTAAAAGTTTCAGGTGAACAAGTTGGTGACACTTGATTTCAAGTATGGTCATGACATACTGGGGATTGGGTCGTTACAACTTGGTATCTTTGTAGTTCGTTCCTATTAAAGCCTGGGGGTATGGACTGAATCATGCTTCATTGCATTCTCTGAGTTGTGTCTCGTGTATATAGGATATCGTTGTGATATCAATTGCATGACTGTTGCTGTGTTTCCATTTTAGAGACTATTCACACTTTGCCTGAAATGTTAAGACTGATCACCTTAATATTGCACGTTGGGTGTGAACAGGATCTTGATGGCTGCACGGGGACGAGGACGTGGTAGGCGTGGTGCGAATCTTGTAGAGGAACCGACGAGGGGTGCGGATGATTTTATAGCTGCGATGAACACCATGGATGAGGCTGTGTGTGAAACGGCAACTGCTACTATGCAAGCAATTGACCGTTTAGGGGAGAGGAACGGAGATCGTAACGGAGGACGCAATGGTGAGCGTGTGGAAACGGTAATGATAATGAAGGTGCTGGAAACCACGATAACCCTATGACACTGGCAACCTTTCTGAAGGTAAATCCACCCAACTTTAAGGGGACGCTTGTTGCAACTGAAGCTGACAATTGGTTCCGTGGTATCGAGAAGTCATTGCGAGGGCAACATGTACCAGAAAGACAGTACGTGGAATTCGCGACCTATATGCTGGAGGGAGAAGCTGAACACTGGTGGCATGGAGTGCAACACTTGTTAAGGTAGGTGGTGGAAGAGATTGACTGGGATACTTTTAAGGAGGAATTTTACAAAAAGTATTTCCCTAAAACGGTTCTTGATGCTAAAGAAATGGAACTGATACAGTTGACGCAGGGGAATATGTCAGTGGCAGAATATACTCGAAAATTTGAAGATTTGTGCCGATTCTCTAAGATCTGTCAGGGAAACCCAGATGATTTTGAAGAATGGAAGTGTTTAAAGTACTAATGAGGACTTCGCGACGAGCTGATGCATTCATTAGTCCCGTTGGAGATACGGAATTTCGTAGAGCTTGTCAATAAGAGTCAGCTGATGGAAGATTGTGAACATAAGATGGCAGCATCAAGGATGGGACATCCAAGCTTACCACCAAGAAACTTTAATAATTTTCATAGGCATGCGATACAGTGGAAAGTTAATTTTAAGGTACCAGGAGTACCTATGCGAGGGAACCAACAAGTTAGAAACTTCCCTATGCGCTTTACAACTGGGAATGGAAATAGGCCAAGACAGGATACCGGTAAGCAACCTCAGCAGCAAAGTCAGGAGGGCTTAACATGTAGGCAATGTGGAAAGAATCACCCTGGTAGGCCTTGTTATCTTGGAATGAGAGTTTGCTATAACTGTGGTGAACTGGGGCATATAGCAAGCAATTGTACAAAAAAGTTGGTACAAGGATTAGCTAAATCCCAACAGGCAGGGAGAGTATTTACAATGATTGCTGAAGATGCTCGTACTTAGACTCCCTGACCCAAGGTCAGTATTATGTTAAGACTCGCTTCTTAACTGCACTTTACGATTTTGGTACGTCGCATTCTTGTATTTCTTTAACTGTTATACGTAAGTTGAGACGAGATGAAGAAACACAACACACCTGAGCACTAGAAAATAAGATAAGAACCATTTACTCGCACCTGTTTACAGGTAAAGGAAATTTTGAGGTCAAAATTTTCTTTTAGGAGGGTAGGATGTAACAATTCTAATTTTTGCACTAATGCGAGTTTTTCTTAAAATAATATTTTAAAGAGATTAGTTTTATTTTGACGAGTCGACTTCGAACCCCGAAGTAAAATAAATGGTAATATAATTTTATTATTATGTTATTTATTTATTTTACTTGCTCTAATTATAACAAAGCCTAGATAATAATATTGATATTATTATTATCAAGTCCGATGTTTACCGATAAAACCTTAATTATTGTTATTTCTTGTTGAGCTTAGAGTTACTAAAGCTCCATCAAACATCTTTTAATTCCTAAGTTACTAATGTCATTTGTGTTAGTAACTTATACATATTTAACTTATTATTATTATTATTATTATTATTATTATTATTATTATTATTATTATTATTATTACCGAAAAAAAAAAGAAACAAAAGAAGGGATAGAAATGTGAATTACATTAAGCAATGTAATCCCATTAATGATTAACATGCCTTTCTTCTAATTCAATATGACCGAACCGGAGAAAGAAAGAAAAGAGAGATTTCAATCCAAAACCACCTAGTAATATAACATTGATACATAATCCTTTAACTGACAACTCACCCTTCCATTAAGATCAAAAACACTTCCCTTAATTTGTTAAACATATTGCATGAAGAAAGGGTAAAGTGACCGAGAGCTTTCATCAAAGAAACCGTAACCCTCCACCATTTTCTTCCTTTGATTTCACTTAATCCATAATCCCAATAAAAAAACTAATCCAAGTGTTCGTATCTTCCTCCTCTATGTGTTGGCGTTATTTTTGTCCAGTGAAAGTCGACGGTGACGTAGCTTCTCTACCATTTGAGTTTGGCCAACTGGAGTTCTAGGAGGCACGGAGGATTCCGAACGTTTTTTCCTTCAACAGCTCAGTCAGAAGGCTCCTCCGAAGCTTCGCATATTTTGATTTCGTATGAAGGTAGGGTTTGGTAAATTTTCATCGGTTAAATTGATACTTAATAAGTGAATTGATGTCGTGATTACTTGTCTGTTGAATTTATATTGATATTTGTGATAAGTTTGAGGTTTGAAGGGTTTAAGTGCATCCAGGAGCTGAGTTATTCTGATGATTGTGATTTCTGGATTACGGTAGGATAATTTGAAAATGTTAAAAGTTACCGGTTTGATTTATTGGAAATGATTTGAAAAGAGTGTGGAAAATGGTTTGGATGGAACCCGAGAAGGGTGGCAGAGTCCGGATTTTAAGGGAGGTGCCGCCGAAATCTTGCTATAAACCTTAAGAATTGATTTGAAAATTATTTAGAAGAAAAAGATTGGATTTGTGAAATGGTATTATTTGACTTTTGATTTATTTAAAAAAAGAATCATTTTATATTTTTAAATTATTTAAGAAAAGTACTATATTTAAGTTTGATTTGAAAATGAAAAGGGGCTGAAGTTTTGAATTTGACTCAAGGATTTTATTTGGAAGAGTTTTAGTGAAATTCAAAAGTAGTTGAGTTTTATTGAAGGATTCTGTTTGGCGACATCTTGAAAAATGTTAAAGAATTTGTGTTAAAAATAAAAAGGGGATTAGTTTTGGTTTTGAAAGAAAAAGAGAAGAAAAACCGGCACGTGTGATTATGAAATAATTAAAAAGGTCACAAGAGGGTGATAGAGAGTAAATAGTTATAGTATTGTTGTGAAAATGTTAAGCCGTGGGCTTGATGTGTGAGTAATTGTACGGGAATCCTAATGCCAGGGCATCTAGGCCAGTTTCAGTGACCTTTTCTTTACTGTTTTAGGGTAGTTTCATGCATTTTCTTAGTGAATAAGGTAAGTTTTGGATGAAAATACACTTACACCTTGATTCAAGCAACTATTGTGAATTTTACATGATTTCATGAGGATTTTGCAAGAATTGAATGACAAATTGATAATGCATAATCTCATGACTGTGGCTAGAGCTTTGATGCACTTGATTTGCTTGATTTCAGGACAAAGGAAGCAAGGAAGAACCATGTTAGTAGCCATGTTAATCTAGTTAACGTGACCACTAACGTGGAATGGGAATGAGCTTGCAACGTTAATGAGAAAAGTGATCACCAATAACGTCTGCGAAGCCATCATAAGCCCACGTTAATTGTCACGTTAATTAGGTTAACATGGTAGTTAACGTGGAGATGAAGAGAGCTCCAGCGTTAGTGGTAAACGTGAACACCACTAACGCTCCAAGAATTGGTAATGAGCCACATTAAGAGTCACATTAACTTAGTTAACGTGAACTCTAACGTGAAAGGGAGGAACAATGCCAATATTAGTGACACTCACCTTTGTCACTAACGTTGGATCAAGCTAGCATTGCCCACGTTAGTGGTCACGTTAAGACCACTAACGTGAAAGTTAACGTGGAGCTAAGATTGATGAGCCAACGTTAGTGACACTCACCTTTGTCACTAACGTTGGATATGGCATTCACTACTGGTGGACGAAATTGTGATCCATACTTCTTGTACTTGTATGAAATTTAATAATTGGCTCTATTTGAAGTCACAACTCCGTTCAACTAACCAGCAAGTGCACTGGGTCGTCCAAGTAATACCTTACGTGAGTAAGGGTCGATCCCACGGAGATTGTTGGTATGAAGCAAGCTATGGTCATCTTGTAAATCTCAGTTAAGTGGACTCATAAAGTCAAATGTGATTAGATTGGATAAATAAAAATAAATAAAATAAAAAGGGATAGAAATACTTATGTAAATCAATAGCGGGAATTTCAGATAGGCGTATGGAGATGCTGTGCTCCTCTTGAATCTCTACTTTCTTATTACATTCATCCAATCCTTCTTACTCTTTTCCATGGCAAGCTGTATGTAGGGCATCACCGTCGTCAATGGCTACTTTTCATCCTCTCAGGAAAATGGTCCTATGCGCTGTCACTGCATGGCTAATCGTCTGGAGGCATCACCCTTGACAATGGCTACATCCCATCCTCTCAATGAAAATGGTCCAAATGCTCTATCACAGCATGGCTAATCATCTGTCGGTTCTCAATCAGGTTGGAATAGAATCCATTGATTCTTTTGCGTCTGTCACTAACGCCCAGCCTTCAGGAGTTTGAAGCTAATCACAGTCATTCAATTCCGGAATCTTACTCGGAATACCACAGACAAGGTTAGACTTTCCGGATTCCCATGAATGCCGCCATCTATCTAGCTTATACCACGAAGATTCTGTTGGGGAATCTAAGAGATATCCGCCCAGCCTAAAGTAGAACGGAAGTGGTTGTCAGTCACACGCGTTCATAGGTGAGAATGATGATGAGTGTCACGGATCATCACATTCATCAAGTTGAAGTGCAACGTATATCTTGGAATAAGAATAAAAGAGAATTGAATAGAAAATAATAGTAATTGTATTGAAACTTGAGGTACAGCAGAGCTCCACACCCTTAATCTATGGTGTGTAGAAAATCCACCATTGAAAATACATAAGTGAGAGGTCCAGGCATGGCCGAGAGGCCAGCCCCCATGATCTGAGAACTAATCGTCCCAATACACTAGTAAAAAGTTCTATTTATAATAAACTAGCTACTAGGGTTTACAGAAGTAAGTAATTGATGCATAAATCCACTTCCGGGGCCCACTTGGTGTATGTTTGGGCTGACCTTGGTCTATCCACGAGTTGAGGCTTTTATTGGAGTTGAACGCCAAGTTGTAACGTGTTTTGGGCGTTCAACTCTGGGTTGTGACGTGTTTCTGGCGTTTGACTCCAGACAGCAACATGGAACTGGCGTTGAGCGCCAGTTTACGTCATCAATTCCCAAATAAAATATAAACTATTATATATTGCTGGAAAGCTCTAGATGTCTACTTTCCAAAGCCGTTGAGAGCGCGTCAATTGGAATTCTGTAGCTCCAGAAAATCCATTTTGAGTGCAGGGAGGTCAGATTCCAACAGCATCAGCAGTCCTTTTGTCAGCCTTTTTCAGAGTTTTGCTCAAGTCCCTCAATTTCAGCCAGAAATTACCTGAAATCATAGAAAAACACACAAACTCATAGTAAAGTCCAGAAATGTGAATTTAACATAACAACTAATGAAAACATCCCTAAAAGTAGCTTGAACCTATTAAAAACTACCTAAAAACAATGCCAAAAAGCGTATAAATTATCCGCTCATCACAACACCAAACTTAAATTGTTGCTTGTCCCCAAGCAACTGAAAATCAAATAGGATAAAAAGAAGAGAACATACTATAAATCTCAAAATATCAATGAATATTAATTCTAATTAGATGAGCGGGACTTGTAGCTTTTTTGCTTCTGAACAGTTTTGGCATCTCACTTCATCCTTTGAAGTTTAGAATGATTGGCATCTCTAGGAACTCAGAGTTCAGATAGTGTTATTGGTTCTCCTAGTTAAGTATGTTGATTCTTGAACACAGCTACTTTTATGAGTCTTGGCTGTGGCCCTAAGCACTTTGTTTTCCAGTATTACCACCGGATACATAAATGCCACAGACACATGACTAGGTGAACCTTTTCAGATTGTGACTCAGCTTTGCTAGAGTCCCCAGTTAGAGGTGTCCAGAGCTCTTAAGCACACTCTTTTGCTTTGGATCACGACTTTAACCACTCAGTCTCAAGATTTTCACTTGGACCTTCATGACACAAACACATGGTTAGGGACAGCTTGATTTAGCCGCTTAGGCCTGGATTTTATTTCCTTGGGCCCTCCTATCCATTGATGCTCAAAGCCTTGGATCCTTTTTACCCTTGCCTTTTGTTTTTAAGGGCTATTGGCTTTTTCTGCTTGCTTTTTTTCTTTTTCTTTCTATTTTTTTCGCCAGTTTTTTTTTTTGCAAGCCTTTGCTTTTTCACTGCTTTTTCTTGCTTCAAGAATCAATTTTATGATTTTTCAGATCATCAATAACATTTCTCTTTGTTCATCATTCTTTCAAGAGCCAACAGTTTTAACATTCATAAACAACAAGATCAAAAATATGCACTGTTCAAGCATTCATTCAGAAAACAAAAAGTATTGTCACCACATTAATATAATTAAACTAAATTCAAGGATAAATTCGAAATTCATGTACTTCTTGTTCTTTTGAATTAAAAACATTTTTCATTTAAGAGAGGTGAAGGATTAATAGAATTTATTCATAGCTTTAAGACATAGTTTACTAAATACTAATGATCATGAAGTAGAAACACAAAACATAGATAAACATGAAGCATAGAAATCGAAAAACAGAAAGAAATAAGAACAAGGAATGAATCCTCCTTAGTGGCGTCTTCTTCTTGAAGGACCAACAATGTCCTTAAGCTCTTCTATGTCCCTTCCTTGCCTTTGTTGCTCCTCCCTCATTGCTCTTTGATCCTTTCTTATTTCATGGAGAATGATGGAGTGCTCATGATATTCCACCCTTAATTGTTCCACATTATGGCTTAAAATAGGATTAGGAGGTAAGGTGGGAATATGTTAGGTGGGGATCCTGTGGGGTCCACAGATCCTGAGGTGTCAAGGAATTTCATCCCTGCACCAAATAGGCATGAAAAATGCCCTTGCATACCATTATGGCGTTTAAACGCCGAGGTGATGCACGTTCTGGGCGTTCAACGCCCATATGAAGCATGTTCTGGGCGTTCAACACCCATGTGTAGCATGTTTCTGGCGTTGAACACCAGTTCCATGCTTGTTACTGGCGTTCAGCGCCAGCTTTTCTCAAGGCACATTCCTGGCGTTCAGACGCCAGAATGTTGCTTGTTTCTGGCATTCAGCGCCAGATTCATGCTCTGTTCTGGCGTTGAACGCCAGCCAGATGCTCCTTACTGGCGTTGAACGCCAGTCTGTCCTTCCTCCAAGGTGTAATTTTTCTTCTGCTATTTTTGATTCTGTTTTTCATTTTTATATTTTTTTCCGTGACTCCACACGATCATGTACCTAATAAAACACAAAATAACAATAAAATAAAAATAAAATTAGATAAATAAAAATTGGGTTGCCTCCCAACAAGTGATCTTTTTAATGTCATTAGCTTGACAGTGGGCTCTCATGGAGCCACAAAGATGATCAGGTCAATGTTGTATAGTCCCAACACCAAACTTAGAGTTTGGATATAGGGTCTTAACATCAAACTTAGAGTTTGGTTGTGGCCTCCCAACACCAAACTTAGAGTTTGACTGTGGGGGCTCTTCTTGACTCTGAACTGAGAGGAGCTCTTCATGCTTACTCTCTTTTGTCACAGAGGGATGGCCATGTGCCTTAAACACAAGGTAGTCCCCATTCAATTGAAGGACTAATTCACCTCTGTTGACATCTATCACAGCTCCTGCTGTGGCTAGGAAAGGTCTTCCAAGGATGATACACTCATCCTCTTCCTTCCTAGTGTCTAAGATTATGAAATCAGCAGGGATGTAAAGGCCTTCAACCTTTACTAACACGTCCTCTACTATTCCATAAGATTGTCTCAATGACTTGTCTGCCAATTGTAATGAGAATAAGGCAGGTTGTACCTCAATGATCCCCAGCTTCTCCATTACAGAGAGTGGCATAAGATTTATCCCTGACCCCAGATCACATAGAGCTTTTTCAAAGGTCATGGTGCCTATGGTACAAGGTATTAAGAACTTGCCAGGATCTTGTCTCTTTTGAGGTAAAATTTGCTGAATGCAAGTATCTAGTTCACTAATGAGCAAGGGAGGTTTACTTTCCCAAGTCTCATTACCAAACAACTTGGCATTCAGCTTCATGATAGCTCCTAAATATTGAGCAACTTGCTCTCCAGTCACATTTTCATCCTCCTCAGAGGAAGAATAGTCTTCAGAGCTCATGAATGGCAGAAGAAGATTTAATGGAATCTCTATGGTCTTTATATGAGCCTCAGATTCCTTTGGATCCTTAATAGGAAACTCCTTCTTGCTTGAGGGACGTCCCAGGAGGTCTTCCTCACTAGGATTTTCGTCCTTCTCCTCCCTTGTGCATTCGGCCATATTGATCACATCAATGGCCTTGCACTCTCCTTTTGGATTCTCTTCTGTATTGCTTGGGAGAATACTGGGAGGAGTTTCAATGACTTTCTTACTCAGCTGGCCCACTTGTGCTTCCAGATTCCTGATGGAGGATCTTGTTTCACTCATGAAACTGAAAGTGGCCTTTGACAGATCAGAGACTACATTGGCTAAATTAGAAGTGTTTTGTTCAGAATTCTCTGTCTGTTGCTGAGAAGATGATGGAAAAGGCTTGCTATTGCTCAGCCTATTGCGTCCACCATTGTTAAAGCCTTGTTGAGGCTTTTGTTAATCCTTCCATGAGAAATTTGGAGGATTTCTCCATGATGAATTATAGGTGTTTCCATAAGGTTCACCCATGTAATTAACCTCTGCCATTGCAGGGTTCTCAGGATCATAAGCTTCTTCAGAAGCTGCCTCTTTAGTACTGTTAGATACATTTTACCATCCATTCAGACTTTAAGAGATCATGTTAACTTGCTGAGTCAACACTTTGTTCTGAGCCAATATGGCATTCAGAGCATCAATTTCAAGAACTCCTTTCCTCTGAGGCGTCCCATTATTCACGGAATTCCTCTCAGAAGTGTACATGAATTGGTTATTTGCAACCATGTCAATGAGTTCTTGAGCTTCTGCAGGCGTTTTCTTTAGGTGAATGGATCCACCTGCAGAATGGTCCAATGAAATTTTTGAAAACTCAGATAGACCATAATAGAATATATCTAATATGGTCCATTTTGAAAACATGTCAGATGGACACCTTTTGGTCAACTGCTTGTATCTTTCCCAAGCTTCATAGAGGGATTCACCATCTTTTTGTTTGAAGGTCTGAACATCCACTCTCAGCTTGCTCAACTTTTGAGGAGGAAAGAATTTATCCAAGAAGGCAGTGACCAGCTTATCCCAGGAGTCCAGGCTATCTTTAGGTTGTGAATCCAACCATATTCTAGCTCTGTCTCTTACAGCAAAAGGGAAAAGCATGAGTCTGTAGACTTCAGGATCAACTCCATTCGTCTTAACAGTCTCACAAATCTGCAAGAACTCAGTTAAAAACTGGTAAGGATCTTCAGATGGAAGTCCATAAAACTTGCAGTTCTGTTGCATTAAGGCAACTAGCTGAGGTTTCAGCTCAAAATTATTTGCTCCAATGGCAGGAATGGAGATGCTTCTTCCATCAAATTTGGAGGTTGGTTTGATAAAGTCACCAAGCATTCTCCTTGCATTATCATTATTGGGTTCGGCCGCCA
Organism: Arachis hypogaea; assembly: GCF_003086295.3. Classification (NCBI taxonomy): domain Eukaryota; kingdom Viridiplantae; phylum Streptophyta; class Magnoliopsida; order Fabales; family Fabaceae; genus Arachis; species Arachis hypogaea. The sequence goes on from NC_092040.1 coordinate 20,062,296, forward strand.
TCTCCTTCTCTTGTTCGAAAATTTCTGAAAGGTTACTTCTGGATTGTTGTAATTTAGCTTCTCTTAGTTTTCTTTTCAAAGTCCTTTCAAGTTCGGGATCAATTTCAACAAGAGTGCTTTTGTCCTTGTTCCTGCTCATATGAAAGAGAAAAAAACAAGAAAAGAGAGAGGAATCCTCTATGTCACAGTATAGAGATTCCTTTATGTTAGTAGAAGAAGAAAGGGGGAAAGAGTGAAGAAGAATGGGTTCGGATTTTTAGATGAAGAGAGGTGAAGAGAAGTGTTAGTAAATAAATAATTAAATAGAATAAGAAAAGAGAGGGAAAATTCAAAAATAATTTAAAAAAAAAAGGGTTAGTAATTTTCGAAAATTAGAGATAAGGTAAGATTAAAATTAAAATTTAAAACAAAAGATTTTTTTTGAAAAAGAGGTGAGATATTTTCGAAAATTAGAGAGGGAAAAGTAGTTAGGTGGTTTTGAAAAAGATAAGAAACAAACAAAAAGTCAAATAGTTAGTTGAAAAAGATATTAAAATCAAATTTGAAAAGATAAGAAGATAAGAGGTTAGATAAGATATTTGAAATCAAAATTTTGAAAAAGATAAAAATTTTTGAAAAAGATATGATAAAAGATAAAAAGATTTAATTTTTAAAATTTAAAATTACTTACTTCACTAACAAGAAACTACAAGATAAGATTCTAGAACTTAAAGATTGAACCTTTCTTAACAAGAAAGTAACAAACTTCAAATTTTTTAATCAATCACATTAATTATTAGTGAATTTTCGAAAATATGATACAAAGATAAGAAAAAGATTTTGAAAATATTTTGAAAAAGATTTTTGAAATTTTCGAAAAATAGAAAAAAATGAAAAAGATATAATTTTTGTAAAAGATTTTGAAAAGATAAGATTTTTAAAATTGAAAATTTGACTTGACTTGTAAGAAACAACTAATTTTGAAAATTTTTGACTAAGTCAACTCAAATTTTCGACATTTTGAGAGAAAAAAGGAAAAGATATTTTTTTGATTTTTGAATTTTTAATGATGAGAGAGAAAAACACAAAAATAACCCAAAACATGAAAATTTTGGATCAAAACACAAGATGCATGCAAGAACACTATGAATGTAAAGATGAACACCAAGAACACTTTGAAGATCATGATGAACATCAAGAATATATTTTTGAAAAAATTTTTTATGCAAAGAAAACATGCAAGACACCAAACTTAGAAATCTTTAATGCATGGACTCTAACAAACGAAAAATGCATATGAAAAACAACAAACAACACAAAGCAAGAAAACATCAAGATTAAACAAGAAGACTTGTCAAGAACAACTTGAAGATCATGAAGAACACCATGAATGCATGAAATTTTCGAAAAATGCAAGAAAAAATTTTTAAAGCATGCAATTGACACCAAACTTAAAAATTGACTCAAGACTCAAACAAGAAATGCAAAATATTTTTGATTTTTATGATTTTCTAATTTTTTTGTATTTTTATTTTATTTTTTTGAAAATTTCTTTTGGAAAAACGAAAATAAAAGAAAAATTTTGAAAACTTTTTGAAAAGAAAATAAAAAGAAAATTACCTAATTTGAGCAACAAGATGAACCGTCAGTTGTCCAAACTCGAACAATCCCCGGCAACGGCGCCAAAAACTTGGTGGACGAAATTGTGATCCATACTTCTTGTACTTGTATGAAATTTAACAATTGGCTCTATTTGAAGTCACAACTCCGTTCAACTAACCAGCAAGTGCACTGGGTCGTCCAAGTAATACCTTACGTGAGTAAGGGTCGATCCCACGGAGATTGTTGGTATGAAGCAAGCTATAGTCATCTTGTAAATCTCAGTTAAGTGGACTCATAAAGTCAAATGTGATTAGATTGGATAAATAAAAATAAATAAAATAAAAAGGGATAGAAATACTTATGTAAATCAATAGCGGGAATTTCAGATAGGCGTATGGAGATGTTGTGCTCCTCTTGAATCTCTACTTTCTTATTACATTCATCCAATCCTTCTTACTCTTTTCCATGGCAAGCTGTATGTAGGGCATCACCGTCGTTAATGGCTACTTTTCATCATCTCGGAAAAATTGTCCTATGTGCTGTCACTGCATGGCTAATCGTCTGGAGGCATCACCCTTGACAATGGCTACATCCCATCCTCTCAGTGAAAATGGTCCAAATGCTCTGTCACAGCACGGCTAATCATCAGTCGGTTCTCAATCAGGTTGGAATAGAATCCATTGATTCTTTTGCGTCTGTCACTAACGCCCAGCCTTCAGGAGTTTGAAGCTCGTCACAGTCATTCAATTCCAGAATCCTACTCGGAATACCACAGACAAGGTTAGACTTTCCGGATTCCCATGAATGCCACCATCTATCTAACTTATACCACGAAGATTCTGTTAGGGAATCTAAGAGATATGCGCCCGGCCTAAAGTAGAACGGAAGTGGTTATCAGTCACACGCGTTCATAGGTGAGAATGATGATGAGTGTCATGGATCATCACATTCATCAAGTTGAAGTGCAACGTATATCTTGGAATAAGAATAAAAGAGAATTGAATAGAAAATAATAGTAATTGTATTGAAACTTGAGGTACATCAGAGCTCCACACCCTTAATTTATGGTGTGTAGAAACTCCACCGTTGAAAATACATAAGTGAGAGGTCCAGGCATGGCCGAGAGGCCAGCCCCCATGATCTGAGAACTAATCGTCCCAAGATATCTAATACACTAGTAAAAAGTTCTATTTATAATAAACTAGCTACTAGGGTTTACAGAAGTACGTAATTGATGCATAAATCCACTTTCGGGGCCCACTTGGTGTATGTTTGGGCTGAGCTTCGTCTATCCACGAGGTGAGGCTTTTATTGGAGTTGAACGCCAAGTTGTAACGTGTTTTGGGCGTTCAACTCTGGGTTGTGACGTGTTTCTGGCGTTTGACTCCAGACAGCAACATGGAACTGGCGTTGAGCGCCAGTTTACGTCGTCAATTCCCGAATAAAGTATGGACTATTATATATTGTTGGAAAGCTCTGGATGTCTACTTTCCAACGCTGTTGAGGGCACGCGAATTGGAGTTCTGTAGCTCGAGAAAATTCATTTTGAGTGCAGGGAGGTCAGATTCCAACAGCATCAGCAGTCCTTTTGTCAGCCTTTTTCAAAGTTTTGCTCAAGTCCCTCAATTTCTGCCAGAAATTACCTGAAATCACAGAAAAACACACAAACTCATAGTAAAGTCCAGAAATGTGAATTTAACATAAAAACTAATGAAAACATCCCTAAAAGTAGCTTGAACCTATTAAAAACTACCTAAAAACAATGTCAAAAAACGTATAAATTATCCACTCATCAACTACCACGTTAGTGGCCATGTTAACTTAGTTAACGTGAACTCTAACGTGGAGAGTAGGGGCGTTTGGAGCGTTAGTGACAAAGGTAAGTGTCACTAACGCTCTCGAAGATAGGCATGCCCATGTTAAGAGTCACGTTAGTTAAACTAACGTGAACTCTAACGTAGGGAAAGAGGGGCATAAGGCAACATTATTGGGAAAGGTAAGTCCCAATAATGCTTGCGAAGGTTCATAAGGCAACGTTAGTAGTCACGTTAGTGCTACTAACGTTGAAGTTAACGTGGACTATATGGGGTTAGAACGTTAGTGAAAAAGGTGGTTGCCACTAACGTTCTAGACCCTACATTTTCACTTAACGTTAACATCATTAACACCGATGCCTAACTCACACCTTTCTGCAAGCAGAGCCCACTAAAGATTGTAAACTGCTTCAACTCAAGATCTCAGGCCCACATCCAAGACATGAAGAACTCACTAAAAGATCAAGAAGAGTAGTATATATAGGAGTAGTTTTAAACTGTAGAGAAGCTTGACACTTTAGAGAACTACCCTCTGTATATTTACTTTTCTTCATTTTGAAGCATATATTCTTTTCTGCCATTTTCTATTTCTAGAGCTATGAACAACTAAACCCCTTTCATTGGGTTAGGGAGCTCTGTTGTAATTTTATGGATCAATTATAGTTTTTATTCTTCTTCTTCTTTCTTCTTTTTTGATTTACTAGAAAGCTTTTGATCTTAATTCAATTGGTTAGTTGCCTTGGAAAAGAAACTCTCCATAATTGGGTCTCCTCTGAGCTTTGGAAAAGGGATGAGGAGATCATGCTAGAAATGCTTTCTCATGTTTGACCAAATTGGGGTCTGGGCGGATATAGTGACATGTAATCCTCCCAACACTTTGGAAATACATGTGGTATAATCAGTGACCACACTTCATCTCTTCCCATGAGCAATTAAATCAAGGAATTAGACGATTGTTCAAGCTTAGAGAGATTGGATTGCCAAGGAATTGGGATCTAATCACCTAAGATTGCCAAGGAGATCAATAGATGCATTGATTGAGGGAGAGATGAAAATGAACTTGATCCGGAGAATACAACATCTCCTGAGCCCAATGAATTCCCCATTTCTGATCTTACCCATTTTCTTTACTTTCTGCCATTTATTTCCATGCTCATTTTCTCAAATTCCCATTTAAGATTCTGCACTTTATTTTCTGCTATTTACTTTCCCGCCATTTAATTTTCTGCAACTCTCAAACTACACTATGTTTAGCTCAACTAGCATACTCTTCCAACTAAAGTTGCTTGACCAATCAATCCCTGTGGGATTCAACCTCACTCTATTGTGAGTTTTTACTTGACGATAATTCGGTATACTTGCCGAAGGGAAATTTATTGAGAGACAAGTTTTCGTGCATCAAGTTTATGGCACTGTTGCCGGGGATTGATTTTGTATCAACAATGATTAAGTTGGAAGTTCACTAGATTGAGCATTTTTCTTTGGTGTGTTTATTTTATCCAGTTATTTACCTTCAGTTTATTTAGTTTCTTCCTCACCCCCTATCCCCTCGTTATCTTTTTCTTCTTTGAATTTACTTACAATTCTGCTCACTAACCCACTAACTGTTTGATAATTTACACCATTCACACTAACAATCACTCTAACAAGAATAATCACTTCATTATCTCTTGTTGTGTGCTCTGTTAGTTGTATGACAGTGAGAAGAGGCGGAGCTTCAACTTCCTTTGATTCAGAACCTGAGAGGACCCTCTATAGAGCAAGGAGGGAAGCAAGAGGGAAAAGAGTTATTGGTGCTGAGGAAGAGGAAGAGTATTTTAAAACAAACATAGAGGAGAACTTGGAAAACAACCATGAAGGAGAAGCTCACAACCATGCCAGAGAAGGCCCTACAAATCATGTTGGGCAAGAAAGGAGAGTTCTAGGCTCTTACATCAATCCAAATCCAGGAAATTGTGGAAGTAGCATCCAAAAGCCCACCATACATGCCAACAACTTTGTATTAAAACCCCAGCTCATCACCTTTGTTCAGAATAACTGCTCATTTGGAGGAAGTGCCCAAGAAAACCCCAATAAACATCTAACCACCTTCCTGAGAATATGTGACACTGTGAAGTCTAATAGAGTCCACTCGGATGTCTATAGGCTGCTTTTGTTCCCTTTTTCACTTAGGGACAAAGCATCCAAGTGGTTGGAGTCCTTCCCAAAGGAGAGCTTAACAAATTGGGAAGATGTGGTGAACAAATTTTTGGCAAGATTCTACCCTCCTCAAAGAATTAACAGGCTGAGAGTTGAGATGCAAACCTTCAAGCAACAAGATGGTGAGACTCTCTATGAGGCATGGGAGATATTCAAGGACTTATCAAGAAGATGCCCACCAGACATTTTCAATGAATGGGTTCAACTTCACATTTTCTATGAAGGTCTCTCTTATGAGTCAAAGAAGGCTATAGACCATTCCTCAGGGGGCTCTCTAAATAAGAAGAAAACCATTGAAGAAGCCATAGATGTCATTGAGACGATAGATGAGAATGACTACTTCTATGCTTCTGAAAGAAGTAACACTCAAGGAGTAATGGAGCTGAACCATATGGATGCACTGCTGGCTCAAAATAAGATGATCACCAAGCAGCTAGCAGATCTTACCAAGAAGGTGGAGGAAAACCAAGTTGCAGCAGTCATCACTTCATCACCAGCCCAAGAAGGAGTGAATATAGGAGAAGAAGGTGACTGGGAACAAGCCCACTATGTTGGAAACTCACCTAGACAAATCCATGATTCATATTCCAAAACTTACAACTCTGGATAGAGAAACCACCCCAACTTTGGGTGGGGGAATCAACAAGACCAAAGACGCCACAACCACAATCCCAACAACAATGTAACCCACCAACATACCTCATAGAGATTCTATCAACACTCACCTAACCACCCTTCTCAACCACCTAATCTCAACCCACCATCACTAATCGAGGATAGACTTTCCAAGATTGAGACTCTACTTGAAGACATATGTAGAGAAGTCCAAGACAATAAGGTGTTTAAGGATGAAGTGCGAGCCAATATCAAAAACCAACGGAAACCATCAAGAGACTGGAGTCCCAAGTAGGGTATCTATCTCAACAAATTCCCAAACCCACTGATGGATTCCCCAGTGACACGGAGAAGAATCCAAGAGGAAAAACAAGGAAGGTCAGGTGGGAAGAATGTAAGATGATCACCATAAGTGATGAGAGGAGTGTGGAGGAAGTAAACATACAAACAGAACACCTCCAAGACAGTCCGAAGGAAAATTATGCACCCCAACCCACACTCAGAGAAGAGCTAAAGAAAGGGGAGATCCTGAACCCATATACACCCTTCCCCCAAAGGCTTAAGGGTGGTGTAGCAGGGAGAATGTATTCAATGTTCCTCGACATATTTGCATCTCTTGATGTAAATATACCATTCATTAAGGCCCTCCAGCAAATGCCCTCCTACATCAAGTATATAAAGGAGCTATTGGCCAAAAAAAGTTCATTGAAGGGTGGACAGACAATAAAGATGAACAGGGAGTGCCGTGCTCTTATCCAAACAGGGCCACCTACAAAGAAGAAGGACCCAGGGAGTTTCCACATTCCTTGTGCTATATGAGAGACAATGTTCGATAAAGGGCTCTGTGACTTGGGAGCAAGCATCAACTTAATGCCTCTGTCCCTCATGAAAAAGCTCCAAATCAATGAGCTAAGACCCACAGATGTAATCATCAAACTGGCTAACAAAACCCAAAAACAGGCAATAGGAGTGGTTGAGAACGTGTTAGTGAAGGTTGGAAACTACTTCCTTCCCATAGACTTTGTTATCCTGGAGAAAGAGAATCCCAGTCACTCCATCATTCTGGGAAGGCCATTCTTAGTCACAGCCAGAGCACTTATAGATGTGGAGTGAGGAGAGCTAGTATTGAGAATACATGATGAGCAGCTCACCTTCAATGTTTTCAAACCCTCACAAGAAGCAGATCATGATAACAAAGAGTCAGAGGAAGAGCACAAGAAAGAGCTGATGGAAGAGACAAGCATGGGAGCTGATGCCAGGGCATTTTGGCCAGTTTCACTAACCTTTTCTTCACTGTTTTTAAGGTAGTTTCATGCATTTTCTTAGGAAATAAGCTAGTTTTGGGTAGAATTTCACTTACTTCTTGATTCAAGTATACATTGTGCACTTTACATGATTTCATGAGGATGTTTGCATAAATTATATGATAAATTGGATGATGCATGATCCCATGATTAAGAGCAAGACTTTGATGCACTCTGTTTGTTTAATTTCAGGCAAAAAGAAGCAGAGAAGAGCCACGTTAGTGGCTACGTTAGTTACACTAACGTGGGCACTAACGTGGAAGGAAGGAAAGTTGGAACGTTAGTGGCATTAACTTTGAAGAAAGGAAATGAAACCAACGTTAGTGACACTTAACATTATCACTAACGTTGGACCAAGCTCATAAGTGGCCACGTTAGAGTCCACGTTAACTTAGTTAACGTGGCCTCTAACGTTAAATGGGGGAAGGAAGCCAACGTTAGTGACATTCAACATTGTCACTAACGTTGGCCTAAGTGCAAAATGCAACGTTAACTCCCACGTTAACTTGGTTAACGTGGGAGCTAACGTAAGAGGCAAGGGTGGTCGACAACGTTAGTGACACCCAATATTGTCACTAACGTTGAAAGCAACCACACAACCCCCAAGGAAGCCACGTTAACTTCCACATTAACATAGTTAACGTGGAAGCTAACGTGGATGAAAGAAGGTGATGGCCAACGTTAGTGACACTCAACATTGTCACTAACGTTGGAAGGAGCCACACAAGCCACAACGAGCCACGTTAACTCCCACGTTAACGGAAGTTAACGTGGGCAAAAGTCCCACCTGGCAGCCTGACCATGCCTTCTTCAAACATGCATAACTTGAGCCACAAAGCTCCAAATGAGGTGATTTCAGTGGCATTGGAAAGTAGGATTCCAGAGCTTTCCAAGAATATATGGCACTACATGGTTGACACTAAAGTTGAGGGAGAAAACCTGCCCCGAAAGTGCAATGATGAACATGGTATCAACCTGTATTAAGGCCAACTGACCTCTTCACCTTCCAAGAAGTATAACTCGAGTTGTAGAGCTCCAAATGATGCGCTTCCAAAGGCATTGGAAAGTAGACATCCAGGGCTTTCCAAAAATATATAATAGTATGGGGTGGACACTAAGTTTGAGCTTCAAAAACGGGAAATCGCTAGCATTATTGAGACTCAACATTTTCATTAACGTTGGCGACCATGCCAGCGACCATGTCCACTTCAAAGGAGCCTAACTTGAGCTACATAGGTCCAATTGAGGTGATTCTAGTTGCGTTAGAAAGCTGACATTCAGAGCTTTCCAACGATATATAATACTTTATAGTGGGCATGAAATTGGAGTACAGACAAGAGGCATCTTTTAAGCCCCAAAAAAAACACCAACTGGGCAGCAAGTGCAACATTAGCCACAATAACTTCAGCACTAACGCCACACTTGTAGCGTTAGTGTGGCTAACGGTAGCACTAACATTGGCGCCTGGACCTCAACTTTACTCACTTCTCTCTCAAGTCTACTTCAAAGCCCAAGCAAGCAAGCCCACAATTGTCAACCAATCAAGGCCACAAGAAGCATCTAGAATAGGAATTTTCATTTAATTGTAATTTGCTTTTAATTTCATTTTGTAATTTAGGAGAGCTTATATAAAGGCCTTAGTCTTTACATTGAAGGCATTCTGGAATGGGGGATTGACGAGGGGTCTTCGGACTTCCCCCCCCCCTTCACACACCATCTTTGATTTTGATTTCTAGAGCTATGAACAACTAAACCCCTTTCATTGGGTTAGGGAGCTCTGTTGTAATTTGATGGATCAATACTAATTTTCTTATTCTTCTTCTATCTTTCCTTTTGATTTTACTTGAAAGCTTTCGATCTTCATCCAATTGGATAGTTATCTTGGAAAAGAAGCTATTCAAACATGGTTCTCTTCAGATCCTTGAAAGAGGAATGAAGAGATTAGCTAGAAATGCTTTCTCATGCTGGACCAAATTGAGTGTGGATGGGTATGTGGCTATAACCCTCTAAGCATTTGATTTGGGAAGTGCGTGTGGTATAATCAGTGACCACACTTCATCTCTTTTCATGAGCAATTGACCAAGGAATTGGCTATTGATCAAGATTTGAGAGATTGAATTACAAGAAATTGTGATTCAATCACTTAAGATTGCCAAGGAGATCAATGAGTGCATTGATTGAGGAAGAGATGAAAATGAAATTGATCCGGAGAACGCAACATCTCCTAAGCCCAATGAACTCCCCATTTCTGATCTTACCCATTCTCTTTATTTTCTACAATTTACTTTTATGAGCAATTCCCCCATTCCCATTTACAATTCTGCTATTTACTTTCAGTCATTTACTTTCTCACCATTTTAATTTCTGCAATTATCAACTCTATTCATGGATTCGCTCAACTAGATCATTCCTCTAATTAAAGTTGCTTGATCAATCAATCCCTGTGGGATTCGACCTCACTCTATTGTGAGTTTTTACTTGACGACAAATTCGGTACACTTGCCAAATGGGAATTTGTTGAGAGACAAGTTTTACCCCGATCAGGAGCACAAGTACCACACCTGAAAACCCTCATTGGTAATAACCAGTGTGATCAGAAGGAGCAACAACCAAGTGTATTTCAAAAGGAACTAAATCCATCAGAGTCATATGAGACAAGCAATAGAACCCTCCTAAAAGAGGAAACCACAAGGAACAAGGTGACATCAAGGGACACAAGAAAAAAGTCCCAAGGGGATGGAAAAACAAGAAAATCCCTACAGAAGATTTCTCTCCAGGAGATGAAGTGGTCTCTATATACTTTCCATCTATACCACCTCACCTCCCCACTATTCCATCTCAGCTGCCACCAGTGTACACCATCAATAAAATCTTGTCTTTAGAACATGTGGAACTTCTTAACAAAGCCAATGGAAATAGATTTACTGCAAGGGAGAAGATTTGAAGCACTACCAACCACCTTGACAAGGACCAAACGTCAAGCTAATGACGCTAAAGAAGCGCTTCATGGGAGGCAACCCATGTTCTATACCTTTTCTTTTTAATCTCTAATAGTAGTAATAAACCAAAGTTCATGGATTCTAAATCAACTCCGACAAACAATATAAGAATTCCTACATGCAACATATAGTACATCATAAGTCTGGTGTTCAAGGCATACCAAGAAGGGCATGAACACACTCAAGGGGTATGAGATTCCTTTGGAATCTTGTTGCACAATATGATCACAAACAAGTTTGGTGTTACCAACGTTGCATGCATGTGAGAATGCGTGGTCGATTGATTCGTATCCATGAAAAGCATTTAGTTATTTAGATATTCTAAAAACAAAAGAAAAAAAGACTTTAACAGTAGCTAGTTCACATTTCAATTTGCCCCACCAAAAAAAATTGAATTGACTCTTTGCATTTCTTTTGTCTTGTATAGAAAATCAAAAAAGGGGGTTGGTGGTACTTGATAGGACAACTAAAGAAAGGAGGTGCGGCCACTATACCAAGGAAACCTCATACTTGTCTTCAAGGGGAATGTCTTGGGAAGTGCTGCCATGCAATATTGGGAGTTGGATAGCCTTGGAGACCGAATCAAGACCCTTATAAAAAAGGGTGATCCTTGTGCTCATCCAATACCAAGCCCCGACCGTCCATCATTAAGCAACACCATCAATCCACACCCTTCAACCATTCCCTTATATAAACTCCTTCACACAACATCCCTTTATTTCAATTCTTCACCTTCGAAAGATACACTATACACTCCATTCTCCACCAAGGGTTTTCATACACTCCCCCATAGTCACACCCTGAGAGCAACAAACATATCAACCATCACCCATGGCATTGTCTAGCTCTAAAAGGCGAAAGGGGAAGGAACCTATAGAGCAGCCTCCATTTGATGGAAAGAAATTTAGAACCTTTTACCATGCATTACAATTTGGGTGGATGGCTGATAAAGAAGTCATATGAGTTAGGCTTTCATGTCACAAAAATTGAGTGCCCCGAAATCACAGAGAATGTGGAAAACGGTCGATGAGAGCTCCTCACTGATCCGATTACAAGGGTGAACGCAACTCTGGTAAGAGAGTTTTATGCAAATACGGTTAGACATGATAAGGCAGATGAATCCTATACAAGTTTCGTGAGAGGGGTAATGGTGGATTTTAGTCCCATGAGCATCATGAGAATGCTAAAGCTGCGAACCATACCCTTTGCAGAAGAGAGCTATCACTCAAGAATGGATAACAGCCCCAACCACGACCAGATTATGAAAGAGATCTGTGTGCAGGGAGCGGATTGGGACAGAGACCCCCATGGGAAACCCAGATTTATAAAAAGAGGAGACCTCCTTCCTGAGGCTAAGGGGTGGTTCGAAATCGTCAGGAGATCCATCCTCCCAGTCGGAAACAATTCTGAGGTAAACCTTAAGAGAGCAACAATGGTGCAATGCATAATGAAGGGAGGAGAAATTAAGGTTCATGAACTCATAGCCCAAGGTATTCGGAAGATGGTTGAGAAAAGTGATTCTGGAGAAAGGTTAGGCTACCCCAGCACTATTTTCCGTCTTTGCAACAAGGCTGGGGTGGTGTTCGAAGATGGAAATCCCGAATGGATCAAAGTTGGTCTTCCAATTACTTTTCATCGGATGCATGCTGCTGCACCTCCCCTACCTCAACGAAGACTAAGAAAGAGGCCAGCCCATCAAGCTGAAGAAGGACAGCATCCACAGGAGCAAGCCCCAGCCACTTTAGACATGCACCAATTACAAGAGGCTATTGATACCTTGTCAAGGAAATGCATGGAAAATCAAGGGGCACAGAAGGAACTTCAAATGCAAATAATGGACCGTTAAGAAGAGTCACTCTCTAGATGGATGAATCAACAAGGGGAATGGCAAAAACAAATGATAGAACAACAATTGGAGCAAGAGAGACAATGGAGTGAGTCCTTCCACAGCCTGAACCAAAAGCAAGATCAACAACAAGAAGCCATCCAAAAGCTAATCAACATCCAAGCACATCAAGGTGCACACATTCATGAGATGCATCGGAAACAAAGAGAACAGGCAGATCTTTTCGATGAATATAGAGCATTTTTGGAAGGGGTTTATATGAGTGAGACAGGATACCATGTAAACACCCAAGCCAGACTCGGGTACTTAGTTGGACAACTACCTGTATTACACCCTGGGATCACAAGATATGAGGATGTAAAGGACGAATTAGCACGGGTGGAACGAGAAAGGGCCGAAAAGAGTCATGAATCAGTAAGGAAGGCAATGAAAGATTAGAAAATAGCCAGAATGAATCGAATGAAAGGAAGCACAAGTGGACAAGGTGGACATAAAGAAGACAAGGAAGCAGAAGAACATAGACATCCCCATAAGTAAAAGGTGGTGGAGTTCCTTCTTAGCCTATCTTTTTCAAACTTTAAATAAGAAAAATCATGTATGAAATAGAACATGCTTCCATGGTAGCTTAGGAGTTTTAATTTTATCTTTAGAGTTTTCATTTCTTAAGTTTATGTTTACTAGTCTAATGTCCTTTTTGCATTTTCACCTTCCTTACTTGTATGCCTGTCCTTTAAGTTAATCAAAAAGAAGATGTTATGAAAAGAACAAGAGTGGAGTTATCTTGTGAAGTAAATTCTGAATGTTTGTGGTAGGGTGATTAATTAGCTAAGTTGGTTCACCAACAAGGTAGGAAGGCAACTATCTGTCCTGAATCCTATGCTTGAAACACATCCTATGAGACTAACCAAATAATGAGATCTCAATAAGAAAAGAGAAAGAGCAATACAAGTTGAAAAGGAATGAAAAACAATAAAAAATAATGCTAGGCACCAAGGGTTTGAATATTGAGGCATGTGTCTGTGGTGTTCATGTACAAAGGATATGCTTGGATGACTAAGCTCTTAGGGATGCCTTATCACCTGGTAACTTGGGTTAACTAATCTGGGATTATCAGCTGAAAGTCCACTATCAAGAGTGACCTTTGCCACAGAGCACTTAGTAACCCAAAGAGATGCTGGACACCAAGGTCTCAAGAAAGAAAAATAACAAACCATATGCCTGTGGTGTGTATGTATGGGGCAAAGAAACTTGAGGGAGTAAGTCCTTAGGGGTATCTTAACACCTAGCACCTTGAACCAACTGGTTCGAGAGTGTTGGCTGAAAGCTTATCATAAAGAGTCGCCCTCTTACAGAGCACTTAGCCTAAACAGGAATGCAATAAACCTTGGAAAAGAAGGAAGGATCAACAACTAGGACGTCTAAAAGGATGCAATCAAGAGAGTGATCAAGGGCATGATAAAGGCCTGAAACCCAGTAAAGGAATTAACCTAAGTTGCTATGCATGAAATCCCATAAACCAGGAATTTTACTTTTATATTAATCATCTTGTTTCTTTCATTCATCCTTCCTATGTTTTAGTACTTGCTTAGGGACAAGCAAGCTTTAAGTTTGGTGTTGTGATGCCAGGGCATCTAGACCAATTTCACTGACCTTTTCTTTACTATTTTAGGGTAGTTTCATGCATTTTCTTAGTGAATAAGGCAAGTTTTGGATGAAAATACACTTACACCTTGATTCAAGCAACTATTGTGAATTTTACATGATTTCATGAGGATTTTGCAAGAATTGAATGACAAATTGATAATGCATAATCTCATGACTGTGGCTAGAGCTTTGATGCACTTTATTTGCTTGATTTCAGGACAAAGAAAGCAAGGAAGAACCACGTTAGTCGCCACGTTAATCTAGTTAACATGACCACTAACGTGGAATGGGAATGAGCTTGCAACGTTAATGAGAAAAGTGATCACCAATAACGCTTGCGAAGCAATCATAAGCCCACGTTAATTGCCATGTTAACTAGGTTAACGTGCTAGTTAACGTGAAGATGAAGAGAGCTCTAGCATTAGTGGTAAACGTGAACACCACTAATGCTCCAAGAATTGGCAATGAGCCATGTTAAGAGTCACGTTAACTTAGTTAACGTGAACTCTAACGTGGAAGGAAGGAACAATGCCAATGTTAGTGACACTCACCTTTGTCACTAACATTGGATCAAGCTAGCATTGCCCATGTTAGTGGTCACGTTAAGACCATTAACGTGAAAGTTAACGTGGAGCTAAGATTGATGAGCCAACGTTAGTGACACTCAACTTTGTCACTAACGTTGGAGATGACATTCACTACCACGTTAACTTAGTTAACGTGAACTCTAACGTGGAGAGTAGGGGCGTTTAGAGCGTTAGTGACAAAGGTAACTGTCACTAATGCTCTCGAAGATAGGCATGCCCACGTTAAGAGTCACGTTAGTTAAACTAATGTGAACTCTAACGTAGGGAAAGAGGGGCATAAGGCAACGTTATTGGGAAAGGTAAGTCCCAATAACGCTTGCAAAGGTTCATAAGGCAACGTTAGTAGTCATGTTAGTGCTACTAACATTGAAGTTAATGTGGACTATATGGGGTTAGAACGCTAGTGAAAAAGGTGATTGCCACTAACGTTCTCGACCTAACATTTTCACTTAACGTTAACATCATTAACGCCCATGCCTAACTCACATCTTTCTGCAAGCTAAGCCCACTAAAGATTGTAAACTGCTTCAACTCAAGATCTCAGTCCCACATCCAAGACTTGAAGAACTCACTAGAAGATCAAGAAGAGTAGTATATACAGGAGTAGTTTTGAACTGTAGAGAAGTTTGGCACTTTAGAGAACTACCCTCTATATATTTACTTTTCTGCATTTTGAAGCATGTATTCTTTTCTGCCATTTTCCATTTCTAGAACTATGAACAACTAAACCCCTTTGATTGTGTTAAGGAGCTCTGTTGTAATTTGATGGATCAATTATAGTTTTTATTCTTCTTCTTCTTTCTTCTTTTTTGATTTACTAGAAAGCTTTTGATCTTAATTCAATTGGTTACTTGCCTTGGAAAAGAAACTATCCATAATTGGTTCTGCTCTGAGCCTTGGAAAAGGGATGAGGAGATCATGCTAGAAATGCTTTCTCATGTTGGACCAAATTGGGGTCTGTGCGGATATAGTGACATGTAATCCTCCCAACACTTTGATTTGGAAATACATGTGGTATAATTAGTGACCACACTTCATCTCTTCCCATGAGCAATTAAATCAAGGAATTGGGCAATTGTTTAAGCTTAGAGAGATTAGATTGCCAAGAAATTGGGATTTAATCACCTAAGATTGCCAATGAGATCAATAGATGCATTAATTGAGGGAGAGATGAAAATGAACTTGATCTGGAGAATACAACATCTCCTGAGCCCAATGAATTCCCCATTTCTAATCTTACCCATTCTCTTTATTTTTTGCCATTTATTTCCATGCCCATTTTCCCAAATTTCCCATTTAAGATTCTGCACTTTATTTTCTGCTATTTACTTTCCCGCCATTTAATTTTCTGCAACTCTCAAACTACACTCTGTTTAGCTCAACTAGCATACTCTTCCAACTAAAGTTGCTTGACCAATCAATCCCTGTGGGATTCGACCTCACTCTATTGTGAGTTTTTACTTGACGATAATTCGGTATACTTTCCGAAGGGAAATTTGTTGAGAGACAAGTTTTCGTGCATCAAATCACGTGTATATAGAATGGCTTCCAGGAGAAAGTGGCACATGCTTCAGCTGGAGAATCAGCGCCTGCAAGTACTTGCAGAGGTCATGTTTGGCATACTTCAGCTGGAGAATCAGCGCCTGCAAGAAGTAGAAACTTGCTGAGGTTATGCCGCTGGAATGCCTTATCTGACTTGCGAGTCGGGTTGCGTCAGGTGCGGGTTGAAACCGACAAATGAGCTCACTACCTGCGATAGGACTAGACATGCATCATCCTTGTTGTGCATTTCCATTTTACTTGATATGGTAAAATTATTTGTGATTGTCTTCCTGTGTTTATGCATTCCTTACTGTTACTCTGAATTGTGGTAATTAGATACTTCCCTGTATATTTCATTGTGAATTACTTGAACTGTGGTAACCTTGACTAAACTAACTACCCTCGACCTTACTAAGAACCCCCTAGTTTTTACCCCTTTTCTTCCTCCCCTTCAGATGGAGACCGGAGTTATATTTTACGAGATGGACCCTACTATATATACGAGGATATTGTACAGCATAGGTTTTATGTAGTAGCTACGGAGATTAGGACCCGTATGTACATTCTGCGTGATCATCCCTTCCATCACCCAATTGACACTCCACAGTTTAACCTCGACATGCCCTATGAGTTCCCACTGCAGTGGCTCCACCCAGATGTTCTATTTCACCCGTTTCATGATGGATCGGTGCCTCACTAGCATCTCAATCAGCCTGCGGATCAGGCGAACCCTGAGCCTGAGCCCATGGAGGAGCATTTTCCAGAGCCTGTACCGAAGGAGGACATTCCAGTGGAGCAGATCTCAGCATCTTCATCTGAGCCATCTTCTGAAGAGCCGCTCACCGCCTCTATTAGTGGACCAGCGAGTGCTGGTCAGACCAGTAGTACGAGTGCCAGTGCCCCTCCTGAGATTATAGAGATTTTCGATGACGAGGATGAGGATCATGAGGAGTGTTCTGATCTTGTTGTTATCTCCTCTGACGATGATAGCTGAGGCTTGGGAACTACGATTGTGCCTTTTAACAGTTTTTTTGGTGTTAGCCTAGCTTTTGTGTGAATCTCTCACTTTTGATTAGACTCACTGAGAGAGTAGGGTGTACATAGTTGACTAGGCTAGTTCGGGTGCCAGCTTAGGGTTTTTCTATATGAACCAGAGCCCGGAGTGTTGGGTTGTATATAGTAGTATTTCTGAAGTGTTTTATGCTAACTCAGTATATATATATGACAGTACCTGTATGCGTATGTATGGTCTATGCTATGTGTTATGATTACATATAATGCTGGCTTGTGTATGTTTAATTAGCTGTCCTCACAAGTTTTCTTAAAAAAGCATTTTCAAAACTCGGTATTACGCTAACCTGATTAAAGGCTTAAAAATAAATAGTAAAAGTTTCAGGTGAACAAGTTGGTGACACTTAATTTCTAGTATGATCATGACTTACTGGGGATTGGGTCGTTACAACTTGGTATCAGAGCAGTTCGTTCCTATTAAAGCCTGGGGGTATGGACTGAATCATGCTTCATTGCATTCTCTGAGTTGTGTCTCATGCATATAGGATATCGTTGTGATATCAATTGCATGACTATCGCTGTGTTTCCATTTTAAAGACTATTCACACTTTGCCTGAAATGTTAAGACTGATCACCTTAATATTGCATGTTGGGTGTGAACAGGATCTTGATGGCTGCACAGGGACGAGGACGTGGTAGGCGTGGTGTGAATCCTGTAGAGGAACCGACGAGGAATGCGGATGCCTTTATAGTTGCGATTAACACCATGGCTGAGGCTGTGCGTGAAACGGCAACTGCTACTACACGAGCAATTGACCGTTTAGGGGAGAGGAATGGAGATCGTAACGGAGGACGCAATGGTAAGCGTGGTTGAGACGGTAATGATAATGAAGGTGCTGGAAACCACGACAACCCTATGACACTGGCAACCTTTCTAAAGGTAAATTTGCCTAAGTTTAAGGGGATGCTTGTTGCAACTGAAGCTGACAATTGGTTCCGTGGTATCGAGAAGTCATTGCGAGCACAACATGTACCAGAAAGACAGTACATGGAATTTGCGACCTATATGCTGGAGGGAGAAGCTGAACACTGGTGGCATAGAGTGCAACGCTTGTTAAGGCAGGTGGTGGAAGAGATTGACTGGGATACTTTTAAGGAGGAATTTTACAAAAAGTATTTTCCTAAAACTGTTCGTGATGCTAAAGAAATGGAATTGATGCAGTTGACGCAGGGGAATATGTCAGTGGCAAAATATACTCGAAAATTTGAAGATTTGTGCCGATTCTCTAAGATCTGTCAGGGAAACCCAGATGATTTTGAAGAATGGAAGTGTTTAAAGTACGAAGGAGGACTTCGTGACGAGCTGATGCATTCATTAGTCCTGTTGGAGATACGGAATTTCACAGAGCTTGTCAATAAGAGTCAGCTGATGGAAGATTGTGAACATAAGATGGCAGCGTCAAGGATGGGACATCCAAGCTTACCGCCAAGAAACTTTAATAATTTTCATAGGCATACAGTATAGCAGAAAGTTGATTTTAAGGTACCAGGAGTACCTATGCGAAGGAACCAACAAGTTAGAAACTTCCCTACGCACTTTACAACTGGGAATGGAAATAGGCCAAGACAGGATATCGGTAAGCAACCTCAGCAGCAAAGTCAGGAGGGCTTAACGTGTAGGCAATGTGGAAAGAATCACCCTAGTAGGCCTTGTTATCTTGAAATGAGAGTCTGCTATAACTGTGGTGAACCAGGGCATATAGCAAGCAATTGTCCAGAAAAGTTGGTACAAGGATTAGCTAAATCCCAACAGCCAGGGAGAGTATTTACAATGACTGCTGAAGATGCTCGTACTCAGACTCCCTGACCCAAGGTCAGTATTGTGTTAAGACTCGCTTCTTAACTGCACTTTACGATTCTGGTATGTCGCATTCTTGTATTACTTTAACTGTTATACGTAAGTTGAGACGAGATGAAGAAACACAACACACCTGAGCAAGAGAAAATAAGATAAGAACCATTTACTCGCACCTGTTTACAGGTAAAGGAAATTTTTAAGGCAAAATTTTCTTTTAGGAGGGTAGGATGTAACAATTCTAATTTTTGCACTAATGCAAGTTTTTCTTAAAATAATATTTTAAACAATTAGTTTTATTTTGACGAGTCGATGATAAACCACAATTTTATGGTTTATACTGTGTTTAATTGTGTGGTTTTATCATGATCCTTGCCCACTTATTCATTAATTTAGCATGCATTTATATTTCCTTCCTGAAATTATTATATGATTGAAAACTGCTTCCTAGTGACTTTTAATTATGCACTTTAATTCTCCTTTATTCCATTCGATGCCGTAATTTGTGTGTTAAGTGTTTCAGGCTTTATAGGGCATGAATGAGTTGGAGATTGGAAAGGAAGCTAGCAAAAATGGAAGGAACACGAGAAATTGAAGAGATAACCAGCGAGAAGTGACGCGGCCGCATAGCTCACACGTTTGCGTGAAAGAGGAGAAATCGCAGTGACGCGGCCGCATGGCTCACGCGACCGCGTGGATTGGAAAAGCACAGGTGACGCGGAAGCGTGGACAACGCGAACGCGTGGCAGGAAAAAATGCGAATAACGCGTCCGCATGGATGACGCGATCTCGTGACGTGCGCGATCTGCATAATCTGCAGAATTCATTGGGGGGCAATTTTGGACCCTATTTTGACCCAATTCTCGGCCCAGAACAGCAGACTAGAGCCAGAGAACATGCAGAAACCAGGGACAACAATTCATTCTACACAGTTTTAGTTTTAGATCTAGTTTTTACTCCTTCTCTAGGTTTTTTTCTCTCTACACATTCATAGTTCTTAGGATTTTATTTTTCTACCACTTTTTGCATTGGGATACTGAGAAGAGTTATTAGCTCATCAAGACTTCGTCATTCTAGTTCGTTTTCTTTACTTGGCTTTACTCTTCCATGTCCTTTGCTTTGTTTAATTTTACAATTGGAATATTTTTAGGATTATTTAATACAAGGATTACTTTTATTTTTAATTGATTATTTTGATTTTTATTTACAATGTCTTTCTTTAATTCCTTTTCATATGTTATGAATTTTACATTCACAATGAGCGAGTAGTTCCCTAACTTGATGGGGAGTTGATTGAAAGGAACCCTTGAGTTGGAAAGCTTAAAAGAAAGATTGTAATTGGGTTTATTGTTGGATTGCCCTCTACTCACTAACACCAATCCCTTTTAATTAAGTGGGTTGCAACTTGTGAACGGACATAGCATTCCAACTTGTTTGACTTTCCCTTACCTAGTAAGAGATAACTAAACAGGATAACCTTTAATTATCAATTAATCTAGAGAGTAATCCAACAATAATGGGGCTTCCAACTAATCAACTCCCAGTCAAGGCTTTTATTTACATTATTCAATTTCTCCAATTTAATTTCCTGTTTACTCAACTCAAACCTTTTTGAAAACATCTGATTAATAAAATAGCACACTTTTCTGCAACTCGTTGGGAGACGACCTAGGATTCATACTCCCAGTATTTTAATTTTAAATTTCTGTGACACCTTTTTAAATTGATAAGTGGATTTCTGGCGAGTTAAGAACTATACTTGCAACGTATATATTTTAATAATTTTTAATTCGCCAATTTCTACTCGCATCAATTTTTGGCGCCGTTGCCGGGGAGTTGCAACAGTGTGCTAATTTATTGATTGGTATTTATTTTTTATTGCAATTTTTCTTTTCATTCTATCACTATGAGCTGTACGTTTCTTTCGTTAAATGATGCGTTCACTTCCTGATCCAAGCTTGCCAGTATTTGACCCTGAAATTGAAAGAACTCTTTCACGTATAAGGCAAGCTCGGCGTCTGCGACTCCTCTTTGAGGACGAACCTGAACCGTCATCTAAGGAAGAAACAAGCTCCCTCTCTACTGATCCAGTTCATTTACGTGCAGGTGTCATGGCAGCACCCAGAAGAGTCACTATCCAGGAGGAAGGAGCCCCTGATTTTACGATCCAACCATTTCAGGCACACCACCCAGCAGTAGCTGTAGATTTTGAAATAAAGTCTTCACTACTCAACTTGATGCCTAAGTTTCATGGCTTACCTGCTCAAGAGCCTATCAAGCATCTTAGGGATTTCCAGACTGCTTGTTCTACTGTTAAGTGTGATGGCACTGATGAAATCTCCATTCTGTTGAAAGCCTTCCCGTTTTCTCTGGAGGGAAAGGCAAGAGAGTGGTACTACACTCAACCCGTAACAACTGTTTCCAACTGGGATACACTTAGGAGAGAGTTTCTGGATAAATTCTTTCTAGCTGAAGTTGCCGACAAGCTGAGGAAGGACATGTCTATGATCGTTCAAGATGAATCTGAGACCCTCTATGAATACTTGGAACGCTTCAATAATCTTCGAGACGCATACCCCCATCATATGATTGACAAGATAGTGTTGCTCGGCTACTTTACATAGGGTTTGAAATCTCAAGATAGGACCACACTGGAAGGTGCTAGCAATAGTTCTATGAAAAAGTACAAGACTACGGAAGAAGCATGGCAATTGATCAACGACTTAGCTGACTCCACTAGGAATCATAGGCAGAGACAAAGTCGGTCAAGAGCTGTTGCAGAGGTATCCACTAGTAAAGAGATTGCTGCTATAGCTCAGAGGTTATGTGAAATGACTAACCTGCTGAAGCTGATGCAACTAAATCAACAACAACCTCAGCAAGTTCAGCCTTCTCCACCATAGCACAGCCAGCAGTTGGTTCCACAAAGAGTATGCAGAATCTGTGCAGATTACAGTCACTATACCGATGAGTGTCCGCATTTCCAATCAGAAGACAACACTATAGCAGCCACTCATAACTTTCATGACCGCCCCAATCAAGGGTACAATTAAGGTGGCAACTATAACCAAGGATGGCAGGATAACTCTAACCAAGGTTGGAGAGACAATTCTAACCAGGGTTGGAGGGACAATTATAACAGAGGAGGCAGAGATAATAATGGAAATCAGAGGTGGAATACCAATAACATTTTCAGGCAGCAAAATCAGAATTAGTCCTACAGAGCACCTCATTTAAGACAGCTTCAAGCATCTCAGTAGACCTCTCAGATCACTTACCCCTCTTCATCTCCTAATGATGAGTTACTACAATCCATTGATCGGAGACAACAGGTCATGGAAAACAACCTTACTTCCACTCTGAATGGTTTGAATTCTACTTTGCAAGCCCTTGTCTCACAGATTGGATCAATGAACAACTCCAACAACCAGTCCTCAAGCTCTGGGGGACTCCCCTCTCAACCATTACCCAACCCAAAGGGTGGTATTAATGCCATCACCCTAAGGTTCGGAACCACATTGCAAGAGAGGAATCAGGAAGAGCCAACTCTATATGAACACACCTCAGCTGAAGAGGTAGTGGAAATAGAAGATGTTGAAGAAGAAAAGAGTATGCAAGACATGGATGAAGAAGAAGACACCAAATCACAGAAAGAAGCACCAAAGGGCGCATACACTATAGAGGACGCCGTTCCTATTCCATTTCCACAACTTGCAAGGAAGCCCAGGAAGCAGTTGGAACCTGATCCTAAAATGGTAGAAATCTTCAAAAAGGTTGAGGTAACTGTTCCCCTTTTTGATGTCATTCAACAGGTACCTAAATATGCAAAGTTTCTAAAAGATTTGTGCATACATAAAGACAAATTAATGAATTAGAAACTATTCCTTTAGGAAGTTCTATACCTGCTTTAATGGGAAATTTACCTGAAAGGTGTAGTGACCCAGGTCCTTGTATAGTTAGTTGTACTATTGGTGGTGTAGTAATTTATGATTGCATGTGTGATTTAGGAGCATGTGTTAGTATAATGCCTTTATCTGTATATGATGTTTTAAGGCTCCATCCCTTAAAAAGGTCGGCAGCTCATTTTGTGTTAGCAGATAAAAGCATTATTACAATGGCTAGAATTGCTGAAGATGTTTTAGTGAACATTAAAGGGCTCACATTCCCCACTGATTTTTATATCTTGGAGATGCCCCATAATGACTCAGATAAGCCATCATCAATCCTACTTGGGAGACCATTCCTGAAGACATCAAAATTCAAATTGGATGCTTTTTCAGGAACATACTCTTTTGAAATAGATGGCCGAATGGTAATCTTCAATCTGAATGGAGTCATAAATAACCCTCCAGAAGATTGTTCTATCTTCCAATGTGACGTCATAGATGAAACCGTAGCTGAAGCTCATTAGGAAGAGTTTGAGGATAAGTACATAGGACAAGGTCTAAGTGTGGGGAATTCTGAGGACAATGCAGGTACTCTACCACTGCCACCAGTTCCAGATAATCCAGAGCCAGATCATGACCAGAAGTTAGAATTAAAACCCCTCCCTCCACACCTCAAATATGCTTACCTTGAGGACCAGCGAAAGTTTCCAGTTATCATTGCACAGGACCTCACTCCTAAACAGGAAGAGCAGTTACTTAGTGTGCTGAGGAAGCACAAGAAAGCAATTGGGTGGAGTTTAGCAGACATAGTAGGCATCAATCCTCAAGTTTGTGAGCACAAGATATTTTTAGAAGAAGGAGCAAGACCTGTTCGCCAACCCCAAAGAAGATTGAACCCTACCATTTTAGAGGTTATCAAGAAGGAAGTTACCAGACTATTAGAGGCAGGTATTATCTACCTCATCTCAGACAGTGAATGGGTGAGCCCAGTACAAGTGGTGCCCAAGAAGTCTGGAGTAACTACAGTGAAGAATGAGCATGGAGAGCTCATAGCAACCAGAGTAAAGAACATTTGGAGGGTCTGCATTGATTACAGGCGTCTCAACCAAGCTACTCGTAAGGATCACTACCCTCTTCCATTCATTGATCAAATGCTGGATCGCCTGTTAGGTAAATCACATTATTGCTTTTTAGATAGTTACACAGGCTATTTCCAAATTCATATAGCTCCTGAGGATCAGGAAAAGACTACCTTCACATGTCCTTTTGGGACTTATGCTTACAAGAGAATGCCCTTTGGCTTGTGCAATGCACCAGCTACTTTCCAGAGGTGCACGATGAGTCTTTTCTCTGATCTTATTGAGGACTGTATGGAGGTTTTTATGGAAGATTTTAGCGTTTACGGTGATTCTTTTAGCCTTTGCTTGGATAGTTTATCTAGAGTATTAGATAGATGTGTCAGTACAAACCTTGTATTGAATTTTGAAAAATGTCATTTTATGGTTAAACAAGGAATCGTATTGGGACATGTATCTAATACTGGCATTTCTGTAGATCCAACAAAGGTGGATGTTATTTCTAGTTTGCCTTACCCCTCTTCTGTGAGGGAAGTCCGTTCGTTCCTTGGCCATGCAGGTTTTTACAGGAGATTTATTAAGGACTTTAGTAAGGTAGCACTTCCCTTATCCAGATTACTGCAGAAGGATATTGAGTTCGAGTTCAGTGAGAATTGCAAACAAGCGTTTGATAAGCTAAAGACCGACCTGACTCAAGCTCCAATTGTGAGAGGACCAGACTGGAGCTAGCTGTTTAAAATCATGTGCGATGATTCCAACCATGCAGTAGGAGCAGCGTTGGCTCAGCGTGAAGGTAAGGATCCTTTTGTTATTGCTTATGCGTCTAAGACTTTAGACGCTGCCCAATCCCATTATACTACTATTGAGAAAGAGGTTCTTGCTATTGTTTTTGCTCTGGATAAATTCCGAGCTTATTTACTTGGTACTAGAGTAGTAGTGTATTTGGACCATGCAGCTTTAAAGTATCTATTAGCTAAAAAGGAGTCCAAACTAAGGCTCATACGTTGGATACTGCTATTACAAGAATTTGATTTAGAAATAAAGGATAGGAGTGGTAACCAGAATCTAGTGGCAGACCACTTGAGCCGTCTTAAGCACATTAAGGATGATTCCACTCCTATAGATGACAATTTTCCATTTGATAACCTGCAAGCAATATCTGAGGTAGTCCCTTGGTATGCACCTGTAGCTAATTATCTAGTTAGTCGCACATTTTCTCCACACTTTTCTAAGCATCAAAAAGACAAGCTGAAAAGTGAGTCTAAATATTATATATGGGATGACCCATATTTATGGAGATGTGGCGTTGATCAGGTAATTAGACGTTGTATGCCTCAATTAGAATTCCAGTCCATTTTAGAGGCCTGTCACTCATCTGAGAGTGGAGGACATTTTGGCCCTCAAAGAACAGCTAGAAAGATCTTAGACTGTGGATTCTGGTGGCCTACTCTTTTTAGAGATGCTGCTGAGTTTTGTAAATCTTGTCTCCCATGACAAAAATTTGGTAATATATCTAGGAGGGATGAGATGCCTCAACAAATTATGCTTTTTTGTGAAATTTTTTATGTTTGGGGCATTGACTTCATGGGTCCATTTCCAAATTCTGATGGTTATTTTTATATATTGTTAGCTGTGGATTACATTTCCAAATGGGTGGAAGCAATTCCTACCCGCACTGATGATGCTAACACTATTGTTTCCTTTGTGAGAAACCATATTATTTGCCGCTTTGGATCACCACGAGCAATCGTGAGCGATCAAGGCACCCATTTTTGTAACAGGAGACTAACAGGATTAATGAAGAAGCATGGGATAATTCATAAGGTTGCAACAGCATACCATCCTCAGACTAATGAGCAAGCCAAGGTGTCAAACAGAGAGATAAAGCGTATCTTGCAGAAGATAGTCAAACCTCATAGAAAAGACTAGAGCACCAGGCTACAAGATGCACTATGGGCATATAGGACAGCATATAAAACACCCATTGGGATGAGTCCTTTTCACTTAGTTTATGGAAAAGCTTGTCATCTTCCAGTTGAAGTAGAGCACAGAGCCTTTTGGGCAGTCAAGGAGTGCAACATGGGAATTGAAAAAGCCGGAGTTGAAAGGAAGTTGCAACTGCAAGAACTGGAGAGCCTTCGCCTAGAAGCTTATGAGAACTCAAGAATATACAAGGAGAAGATGAAGGCTGTACATGATCAGCACATCAAGAGAAAAGAGTTCCAACCTGGGGATTTAGTCCCCCTTTACAAATCTCGACTGAGGCTCATGCCAGGCAAGTTGAGATCAAGATGGGAAGGTCCATATAGAGTAGAGAAGGCCGAACCATACGGAGTTTATCACCTAAGCCATCCTTCAAGCTCTGAACTTATCAAAGTTAATGGACATCGTTTGAAGCTGTACCATGGCGAGAAGATGCAGAAAAATAAAGAGCTTGAGATCTTCCACTTGGAAGATCCCCACATGACAGAAGATTGAGCTAGTGGAGCATCCAACTTACGGACGTTAAAGCAAAGTGCTAGGTGGGAGACAACCTACCATGGTATGATCGTTCTTTTCTTTATTTTTAGTTTTTCTATTTAATAATTCTTCTCTTTATCAGCACATTTCGTGCATCTGCATTTGCATAAAAAAAATGCCATGCGACGCGACCGCATCAACGACGCGTTCGCGTCGAAAGGAGAGGGGAGAAAATAAAAACGAACAGAGAGTCACGATGGAGCGTGGCTGGAGGCGTGCCAGTGGCACAAATCGTCCCACGCGACCGCGTGCCCTGATTTTTGACGTAAAAAGTGGTGCACAACGAATTATTGTGCGAGAGTGGTGCTGGATTGGTGCTGGACGCACAATCCATATCACGCGACCACGTCGCCGACGCGTCCGCGTCATTCCTTTCTGAAGCCCACTCACGCGATCGCATGCCCCACGCGATCGCGTCACCCCAAATTTGGCAAATATATAAATTCGAATAGAGAGTTGTGCAGGCGCGAGGCTGCACTCGCGCTAGTAGCATAACATGGGTCATGCGACCGCGTGACCAACTCAACCGCGTCAACTGAATTAAAGCGCAATCATGCGAACGCGTGCTCCACACGGCCGCGTCGCTTGCACTGCACAGCTCAACTCAAATTGCCAAAATATCTTATCTTTCTCTTCTCCAAATCCTAATTTTTCTTTTCCCTCCTTATTTCTTCGTTCTCCCTTCTTCCTTCTTCCCTCCTTCTTATTTTTTACTTTCTCTCTCTCTTCCCACCATTATCAAGGTTTTTCTTCTCTTCTTCCCTCTTAACTTTTCTATTCTTCTTCTTTATTTATGTTTTCTTCTTTCTTTTTTTTCTTTGCATATGTTTTCTTTTTCTTTCTTTTCCCTTTTTATTGGTGTTGGAATTTATTTGGTCATTGTGGATTGTTTCATAATTATTTGGCAATTATATTTTTTTTAAAGGGGTTGCTTACATGTTTGCTTTAATAGTTTCTATACCTTATTTACCATGCATGCTATGTATTTGTGAAAAAGTCCATATGGCATTATGCACTTCTCTATTATACTTCCTACTACGCAAAGCATGTTTTTCACAAATTTCCTTTACTATTTTATTAATTGCATTTAATTTCCAATAAAAACGTCATAGTTTGTTACGAAGTGATGCTTGATCTATGCTACTCATGCCCTTGCCGGCATGCCAATAAACATCTTGCATCTACTTCCCTATCGTGCACTTATTCTTTTCCATTTATTGATCTCTTCACATGTTGTCATGACTATGTGTTTATTTCATTCATCTTTACCGTGTACTGATTATCACTCACTCCATCCCCTTCCTTGCTTTATCGCTTTAGATTTAACTTACTTTCTCTTCCTTTTTTCAGAATGGCCACCAAAAAAGGCAAAGAGAAAGCTACCCCTAAACCCACAGCAAGGAAAGGAACGAAGAGAGCATTAGTGGCATAGCCTTCTTCAACTGCAGTCAAGCCCTCAATAAAAAGAATTAAAAGAATTATCAAGGTTGATGAAAAGGAGAGAGCCTTCCCAGCCAAGGACACTGCATGATTCCCAAATCGCTACTGTGAGCAGATGTTTCCTATTCTGGCAGCTCGAAATTACAACAATGAACACCTTCTTATCCTTCCGCCTCGTATCGCTGAATTTGTTGAGCCACAAATTGCACAAAGACATTGGGGATTCTTACAGAGACAGCCACGACAGGTTAATCTTTCTTGGGTTGTCGAGTTCTACTCCAACTTCCACCTGCCGACTCTGCAGTCCGTCTATTTACACCAGAAGCAAGTCCCCATTACAGAAGAGGCCATATAGCAAGCCTTAGATCTCCCACCTGCTTCTGAAGGATTGGACGCTTTTCAGAAAGCTGCAATCAAGCGCTAGGCATACACCTTTGACTAGGACGCTGTTCTCAGAGTTATCGCTCGACCTGGCAGTAAATGGATCTTCGGATACCATCGTTCCCGTCCTAAGGAAATCTCGGCTTCTGCACTCACCTTAGAGGCTCACGTATGGGCACAGATTATGTCCTATTACGTCTTCCCGAGTACTCATGAGTCCTCCTTCATGGCAGACATGGCCGTTCTACTATGGTGCATCCTCACAGACCAGCCTCTTAATTTACCAAGACATATCCGGAATGCTATGGAACATGTGCAGATCACGGGCAACCTACCTTTCCCCACATTGGTCTCTGATCTTATCTCAGCAACCGGAGTATCCTACAGAGCTGGAGACACCAAAACCATTCTTCCCCGGGATGATCAGTATGTCCCTAACGGGAGATATCTCAGGCCACAACTTGCCACTACCAGCCAGTCCACAGAGGATGCTGCAGCTCCTCCACCATCTACTAGTCAGCTGCTGCACCAAATCCTGAAGCAATTGGACCAACAAGAAAAGAAAGCAAAGCTCCGAGAGCGCCGAAACCACCGCCGTTTCAAATACCTCAAGGAGCTACTTACAGGCAATCACCGACCCAATGACGATCCAGGCACTCCGGACTCCACTTCTTTCACCAGCACAGGGAGCCACGACGGTCTCGACTGTGGAGACACTGCCACCAGCCCACCACTGTTCCTGACATATGGCACCGAGAACGGTGTAAAGCCTTAAGTGTGGGGAGGTCGATCAGTACCTGACTTCCGGAGGTAATTTCTCTTCCCTAGCACCAATAAATTAGGATATTTTAGTTAGATTTTCTTTCTTTTATAGAATACGATAAATTGCATAGTAATAGGTTAGTTGCATGCATGTTCTACTTGATTGAAAGGACAATAAGTTCTTCTAAGACTCTATCTTTGGAACAAAATTTCACTAATTTTAATTAAAAATATTTTTTTATGATAAATTTGCTCGAAGTTGTATTTGGAACATGATTTTTGAGTTAAAGAACACACAACCTGTGAAGATTTGAGCCTTTATGCATGGTTACATTATTTAACCATAATTATTTTATTCTTGTGTGTTTACTTCTTTATGATTGTAATCTATATTTTGTTTCATCCTATATGTCCAATATTTATTATGTTTGTATGCTTGCATATGATTGAGGCCATTATTTGTTTAAACTCACTTATCCAAATTGAGCCTACCCTTTTCAATTCCCTTTGTTAACTACTTTGAGCCTTTAAATCCCATTTATTTTATATTTTACCACATTACTAGCCTTAAGCAGAAAAATAATTGTATATCCCAAATTGAATCTTTAGTTAGCTTAAGATAGAATTGTGTATGCTAGTTAAGTATGGGAAATTTTGGGAACAAAAGTTATTAACGGAATGTGTCATCATAATACAATGGGAATTTGGATACCTACTCATGTGAAACTATAAGAATTAAAAATCTATGTGCATTGATAAGCTATGTTTATTTTTATGTCTATATTAAAAAAATAAGAATTCAAAGATCAATGCACATATGATAAAAAAAATAATTTTTGATTCATAAGTATGAAATGTAAAAGGGAATTCTGGGTAGCTAGGTAAGAATTCTAAGGTTATATAAAATATATAGGTTGGGTTAAAGCTCGGGTTAATTAAAGATTCAATTTATAAGCTCACTTAACCATATATGTATCCCTACCCTTACCTTGGCCCCATTACAACCTTGAAAAGACCTCATGATGTTTGCATTGGTATATTAACTGTTGTTGATTGGTTAGGAGAAGAACAAAAGTTAGAGAGCATGATTAGAGAAGGATAGAGTGATTACCCTATACACTAGAGAGATTGGAGGGTACATACATCATCAGTGAGGGTTCAATGCTTGAATTTCCATGTTCCCTGCTTTCATGAGCTATCTTCTTACACTTTTATCTGTCTTACTGTATAACGATAGAATTAGTGGAATTTGATTTGCAATTATTTTGAAGAGCTTATTTACTTTTGATCAAGTGGGCAAGAACCATATAGTTGCATTCATATATATAGGTTGCATTGCATTGCATGAGTTTCTACATGTTCATACTTATTTATCTTATCTCCTTCAGTTAAGCATGAGGACATGCTAACGTTTAAGTGTGGGGAGGTTGATAAACCCCTATTTTATGGTTTATTGATGAGCGGATAATTTATACGCTTTTTGGCATTATTTTTAGGTAGTTTTTAGTAAGTTTGAGCTACTTTTAGGGATGTTTTCATTAGTTTTTATGTTAAAATTCACATTTCTGGACTTTTCTATGAGTTTGTGTGTTTTTCTGTGATTTCAGGTAAATTCTGGCTGAAATTGAGGGACTTGAACAAAACTCTGAAAAAGGCTGACAAAAGGACTGCTGATGCTGTTGGAATCTGACCTCCCTGCACTCGAAATGGATTTTCTGGAGCTACAGAACTCCAATTGGCGCGCTCTCAACGGCGTTGGAAAGTAGACATCCAGAGCTTTCCAGCAATATATAATAGTCCATACTTCATTCGGAAATTGACGACGTAACTTGGCGTTGAACGCCAAGTACATGCTGCTATCTGGAGTTAAACGCCAGAAAAACGTCATGATCCGGAGTTGAACGCCCAAAACACGTCATAACTTGGAGTTCAACTCCAAGAGAAGCCTCAGCTCGTGGATAGATCAAGCTCAGCCCAAGCATACACCAAGTGGGCCCCGGAAGTGGATTTATGCATCAAATACTTACTCATGTAAACCCTAGTAGCTAGTCTAGTATAAATAGGATAAGTTACTATTGTATTAGACATATTTTGACAGTTTAATCTCTTGACTATTCGGTCACTTGATCATGGAGAGGGCTGGCCATTCGGCCATGCCTGAACCTTTTACTTATGTATTTTCAACGGTAGAGTTTCTGCACACCATAGATTAAGGGTGTGGAGCTCTACTGTACCTCAAGTTTCAATACAATTATTATTACTTTCTATTCAATTCTCTTCTATTCTTATTCCAAGATATACGCTACACTTAACTTCGATGAATGTGATGATCCGTGACACTCATCATCATTCTCACCTATGAACGCGCGTGACTGACAACCACTTTCGTTCTACTCTAGGCAGGGCGCATATCTCTTAGATTCCCCAACAGAATCTTCGTGGTATAAGCTAGATAGATGGCGGCATTCATGAGGATCCGGAAAGTCTAAACCTTGTCTGTGGTATTCCGAGTAGGATTCTGGGATTGAATGACTGTGACGAGCTTCAAACTCCTGAAGGATGGGCGTGATGACAAGCGCAAAAGAATCAAGGGATTCTATTCCAACCTGATTGAGAACCGACAGATGATTAGCCGTGCTGTGACAGAGCATAGGAACGTTTTCACTGAGAGGATGGGATGTAACCATTGACAACGGTGATGCCCTACATACAGCTTGCCATGGAAAGGAGTAGGAAGGATTGGATGACTGTAATAGGAAAGTAGAGATTCAAGAGGAGCACAACATCTCCATACACTTATCTGAAATTCCCACTATTAATTTACATAAGTATTTCTATCCCTTTTATTTTTTTTTTACTATTAATTTTCGAAACCCAAAACTATTTAATCTGCCTAACTGGGATTTACAAGATGACCATAGCTTGCTTCATACCAACAATCTCTGTGGGATCGACCCTTACTCACGTAAGGTATTACTTGGATGACCCAGTACACTTGCTGGTTAAGTTGAACGGAGTTGTGAACTATGGTATTGGCATCATGTTTTTTTGGCGCCATTACCAGGGAATGAAAAGCAATGAATTTTGCAAAATGGAATAACAATTAAATCACAATTTCGTCCACCAAGTTTTTGGCGCCGTTGCCGGGGATTGTTCGAGTATGAACAACTGACGGTTCATCTTGTTGCTCAGATTAGGTAATTTTCTTTTCAAAAATCTTTTTCAAAATTTTTCTTTTCTTTTTCGTTTTTCCAAAAATATTTTCGAAAAAAAACAATAAAAATTCAAAAAAATTATAAAATCATAAAAATAAAAAATTATTTTGTGTTTCTTGTTTAAGTCTTGAGTCAAATTTTAAGTTTGGTGTCAACTCCATGCTTTTAAAATTAATCTTGCATTTTTTCGAAAATGTCATGCATTCATAGTGTTCTTCATGATCTTCAAGTTGTTCTTGACAAGTCTTCTTGTTTGATCTTGAAGATTTCTTGTTTTGTGTCTTTTGTTGTTTTTCATGTGCATTTTTGCATTCATATTTTCCAAGCATTAAAGATTTCTAAGTTTGGTGTCTTGCATGTTTTCTTTGCATCAAAAATTTTTCAAAATTATGTTCTTGATGTTCATCTTGATCTTCAAAGTGTTCTTGGTGTTCATCTTGACATTCATAGTGTTCTTGCATGCATCTTGTGTTTTGATCCAAAATTTTCATGTTTTGGGTCATTTTTGTGTTTTTCTTTAAAAAAAAATTCAAAAATCAAAAATATATCTTTTCCTTATTTCCCTCCAAATTTTCGAAATTTTGGGTTGACTTGGTCAAAAATTTTTAAAATTAGTTGTTTCTTACAAGTCAAATCAAAAATTTCAATTTTAAAAATCTTATCTTTTCAAAATCTTTTTCAAAAATTATATCTTTTTCAATTTTTTCTATTTTTTTTCGAAAATTTCAAAAATCTTTTTCAAAATATTTTCAAAATCTTTTTCTTATCTTTATATCAAATTTTCGAAAATTAGCTAACAAGTAATGTGATTGATTCAAAAATTTGAAGTTTGTTACTTTCTTGTTAAGAAAGGTTCAATCTTTAAGTTCTAGAATCTTATCTTGTAGTTTCTTGTTAGTTAAGCAATTTTAAAAATTAAATCTTTTTCAAAATATCTTTTTCTTAAAAATCTTATCTTTTTATCTTATCTTTTTCAAAAATTTTATCTTTTTCAAAATTTGATTTCAAAATATCTTATCTAACCTCCTATCTTCTTATCTTTTTAAATTTTAAATTCATAATCTTTTTCAATCAACTAACTAACTTTTTGTTTGTTTCTTATCTTTTTCAAAACCAACTAACTTCCTATCCATCTCTAATTTTCAAAAATACTTCTCTCTTTTTCAAAAATTCTTTTTAATTGTTTTAAATTTTAATTTTAATCTTATCTTATCTCTAATTTTCGAAAATTACTAACCTCTTTTTCAAAAAAATTATTTTCGAAATTTCTCTTCTCTTCTCTTATTCTATTTAATTAATTAATTACTAACACTTCTCTTCACCTCTCTTCATCTAAGAATCCAAACTTCTTATATCCCTTGTATTTGGATTCTTCCCCCCTTTCTCTGTCTACTAACAGAAAGGAATCTCTATACTGTGACATAGAGGATTCCTTTTTCTTTTCTTGTTTTCTTCTCTTTCATATGAGCAGGAACAGGGAAAAAGGCACTCTTGTTGAAATTGATCCAGAACCTGAAAGGACTCTGAAGAGAAAATTAAGAGAAGCTAAATTACAACAATCCAGAAATAACCTTTCAGAAATTTTCGAACAAGAGAAGGAGATGGCAGCCGAAAATAATAATAATAATGCAAGGAGAATGCTTGGTGACTTCACAAAGCCAACGTCCAAGTTTGATGGAAGAAGCATCTCCATTCCTGCCATTGGAGCCAATAACTTTGAGCTTAAGCCTCAACTAGTTGCTTTAATGCAACAAAACTGCAAGTTTTATGGACTTCCATCTGAAGATCCTTATCAGTTTTTAACTGAGTTCTTGCAGATCTGTGAGACTGTAAAGACAAATGGAGTTGATCCTCAAGTCTACAGACTCATGCTCTTCCCTTTTGCTGTAAGAGACAGAGCTAGAATATGGTTGGATTCACAACCTAAGGATAGCCTGGACTCCTGGGATAAGCTGGTCACTGCCTTCTTAGATAAATTCTTTCCTCCTCAAACGTTGAGCAAGCTGAGAGTGGATGTTCAAACCTTCAAACAAAAAGATGGTGAATCCCTCTATGAAGCTTGGGAAAGATACAAGCAGCTGACCAAAAGATGTCCATCTGACATGTTTTCAGAATGGACCCTATTAGATATATTCTATTATGGTCTCTCTGAATTTTCGAAAATGTCATTGGACCATTCTGCAGGTGGATCTATTCACCTGAAGAAAACGCCTGAAGAGGCTCAAGAACTCATTGACATGGTTGCAAACAACCAGTTCATGTATACCTCTGAGAGGAATTCCGTGAATAATGGGATACCTCAGAAGAAAGGAGTTCTTGAAATTGATGCTCTGAATGCCATATTGGCTCAGAACAAAGTGTTGACTCAACAGGTCAACATGATCTCTCAAAATCTGAATGGATTGCAACATGCATCCAACAGTACTAGAGAGGCAGCTTCTGAAGAAGCTTATAATCCTGAGAACCCTGCCATGGCAGAGGTTAATTACATGGGTGAACCATATGGAAACACCTATAACCCATCATGGAGAAATCATCCAAATTTCTCCTGGAAGGATCAACAAAAGCCTCAACAAGGCTTTAACAATGGTGGACGCAATAGGCTGAGCAATAGCAAGCCATATCCATCATCTTCTCAGCAACAGACAGAGAATTCTGAACAAAACACTTCTAATTTAGCCAATATAGTCTCTGATCTATCAAAGGCGACTTTCAGTTTCATGAATGAAACAAGATCCTCCATCAGAAATCTGGAGGCACAAGTGGGCCAGCTGAGTAAGAAAGTCATTGAAACTCCTCCCAGTATTCTCCCAAGCAATACAGAAGAGAATCCAAAAGGAGAGTGCAAGGCCATTGATGTGATCAATGTGGCCGAATGCACAAGGGAGGAGGAGG
Source organism: Arachis hypogaea (assembly GCF_003086295.3). NCBI lineage: Eukaryota > Viridiplantae > Streptophyta > Magnoliopsida > Fabales > Fabaceae > Arachis > Arachis hypogaea. Next base: position 20,097,469 of record NC_092040.1, read on the forward strand.
ACGAAAATCCTAGTGAGGAAGACCTCCTGAGACGTCCCTCAAGCAAGAGGGAGTTTTCTATTAAGGATCCAAAGGAATCTGAGGCTCATATAGAGACCATAGAGATTCCATTAAATCTCCTTCTGCCATTCATGAGCTCTGAAGACTATTCTTCCTCTGAAGAGGATGAAGATGTGACTGGAGAGCAAGTTGCTCAATACTTAGGAGCTATCATGAAGCTGAATGCCAAGTTGTTTGGTAATGAGACTTGGGAAAGTGAACCTCCCTTGCTCATTAGTGAACTAGATACTTGGATTCAGAAAACTCCACCTCAAAAGAAACAAGATCCTGGCAAGTTCCTAATACCTTGTACCATAGGCACCATGAGCTTTGAAAAAGCTCTATGTGATCTAGGGTCAGGGATAAATCTTATGCCACTCTCTGTAATGGAGAAGCTAGGGATCATTGAGGTACAACCTGCCTTGTTCTCATTACAATTGGCAGATAAGTCATTGAGACAAGCTTATGGAATAGTAGAGGACGTGTTAGTAAAGGTTGAAGGCCTTTACATCCCTGCTGATTTCATAATCTTAGACACTAGGAAGGAAGAGGATGATTGCATCATCCTTGGAAGACCTTTCCTAGCCACAGCAGAAGCTGTGATAGATGTCAACAGAGGTGAGTTAGTCCTTCAATTGAATGGGGACTACTGATAGCGCGAAATTGTGATCAATACTTTTCACAAATCAAATAATCCCCGGTAATGAATCCAAAAACTTGGTGTTCAATACCATGGCATAAACACAACTTCGCACAACTAACCAGCAAGTGTACTGGGTCGTCCAAGTAATAAACCTTACGCGAGTAAGGGTCGATCCCACAGAGATTGTTGGTATGAAGCAAGCTATGGTCACCTTGTAAATCTTAGTCAGGCAAACTCAAATGGGTATGGTGATAAACGAATAAAACATAAAGATAAAGATAGAGATACTTATGTAATTCATTGGTAGGAATTTCAGATAAGCGTATGAAGATGCTTGTCCCTTCCGTCTCTCTGCTTTCCTGCTGTCTTCATCCAATCCTTCCTACTCCTTTCCATGGCAAGCTTAAGCAAGGGTTTCACCGTTGTCAGTGGCTACCTCCCATCCTCTCAGTGGAAATGTTCAACGCACCCTGTCACGGCACGGCTATCCATCTGTCGGTTCTCGATCAGGCCGGAATAGAATCCAGTGATTCTTTTGCGTCTGTCACTTACGCCCCGCCCTCAGGAGTTTGAAGCTCGTCACAGTCATTCAATCATTGAATCCTACTCAGAATACCACAGACAAGGTTAGACCTTCCGGATTCTCTTGAATGCCGCCATCAGTTTTAGCTCTTTGCCTCTGAACAGTTTTGGCATCTCACTCTATCCTTTGAAATTCAGAATGATTGGCTTCTTTAGGAACTCAGAATCCAGATAGAGTTATTGATTCTCCTAGTTAAGTATGATGATTCTTGAACATAGCTACTTATTGAGTCTTGGCCGTGGCCCAAAGCACTCTGTCTTCCAGTATTACCACCGGATACATACATGCCACAGACACATAACTGGGTGAACCTTTTCAGATTGTGACTCAGCTTTGCTAGAGTCCCCAATTAGAGGTGTCCAGGGTTCTTAAGCACACTCTTTTTGCCTTGGATCACAACTTTATTTCTTTCTTTTTCTTTTTTTCTCTTTCTTTTTCTTTCTCTTTTTTTTCGAATTTTTTTTTGTATTCACTGCTTTTTCTTGCTTCAAGAACCATTTTAATGATTTTTCAGATCCTCAGTAACATGTCTCCTTTTTCATCATTCTTTCAAGAGCCAACATTCATGAACCACAAATTTAAAAGACATATGCACTGTTTAAGCATACATTTAGAAAACAAAAGTATTGCCACCACATCAAAATAATCAAACTGGTATAAAATTCAAAATTCATGCAATTCTTTTCTTTTTCAATTAAGAACATTTTTCATTCAAGAAAGGTGATGGATTCATAGGACATTCATAACTTTAAGGCATAGACACTAAGACACTAATGATCACAAGACACAAACATAGACAAACATAAGCACTAAAATTCAAAAAACAGGAAAATAAAGAACAAGGAAATTAAAGAACGGGTCCACCTTAGTGATGGCGGCTCTTTCTTCCTCTTGAAGATCCTATGGAGTGCTTGAGCTCCTCAATGTCTCTTCCTTGTCTTTGTTGCTCCTCTCTCATGATTCTTTGATCTTCTCTAATTTCATGGAGGATGATGGAGTGTTCTTGATGCTCCACCCTTAGTTGTCCCATATTGGAACTCAATTCTCCTAGGGAGGTGTTTAGTTGCTCCCAATAGTTTTGTGGAGGAAAGTGCATCCCTTGAGGTATCTCAGGGATCTCATGATGAGTGGGGTCTCTTGTGTGCTCCATCCTCTTCTTAGTGATGGGCTTGTCCTCATCAATAAGGATGTCTCCCTCTATGTCAACTCCAACCGAATAACAGAGGTGACAAATGAGATGAGGGAAGGCTAACCTTGCCAAGGTAGAAGACTTGTCCGCCACCTTATAAAGTTCTTGAGATATAACCTCATGAACTTCTATTTCTTCTCCAATCATGATGCTATGAATCATGATAGCCCGGTCTATAGTAACTTCGGACCGGTTGCTAGTGGGAATGATTGAGCGTTGGATGAACTCCAAACATCCCCTAGCCACGGGTTTGAGGTCATGCCTTCTCAATTGAACCGGCTTCCCTCTTGAATCTCTCTTCCATTGGGTGCCCTCTTCACATATGACTGTGAGGACTTGGTCCAACCTTTGATCAAAGTTGACCCTTCTAGTGTAAGGATGTTCATCTCCTTGCATCATGGGCAAGTTATGTGAAAATGAAGGAGTGAAGTGGTGAAGTGGTGTTAAGGATGAGGGGGAGAAGTGGTGTTTAGGTTGTGTGAAAATGAAGGAGTGAAGGAGGGTTTATGTAGGAGAGGGGGAGGGTAGGGTTCGGTCAAGTGAGGGTGGGTTTGGGTGGGAAAGTGGTTTGAATTTGAATGGTGAGGTAGGTGGGGTTTTATGAAGGATGGATGTGAGTGGTGAAGAGAAAGATGGGATTTGATTGGTGAAGGGTTTTTGGGGAAGAGGTGTTGAAGTGATTGGTGAATGAGTGAAGAAGAGAGAGTGTGGTGGGGTAGGTGGGGATCCTATGGGGACCATAGATCCTGAGGTGTCAAGGAAAAGTCATCCCTGCACCAAATGGCATGCAAAAATGCGTTTTTAGCCAATTCTGGCGTTAAACGCCGGGCTGGTGCCCATTTCTGGCATTTAACGCCAAGAGCTTGCCCTTTTCTGGCGTTTAACGCCAGTCTGGTGCCCTTTTCTGGCGTTAAACGCCCAGAATGGTGCCAGACTGGGCATTAAACGCCCAACAGCTAGCCTTACTGGCATTTAAACGCCAGCACGCTCTCCTCCAGGGTGTGCTGTTTTTCTTTCTATTTTTCATTCTGTTTTTGCTTTTTTTATTGATTTTGTGACTTCTCATGATCATCAACCTACAAAAAATATAAAATAACAAAGAAAAATAGATAAAAACATAACATTGGGTTGCCTCCCAACAAGCGCTTCTTTAATGTCAGTAGCTTGACAGAGGACTCTCATGGAGCCTCACAGATACTCAGAGCAATGTTGGAACCTCCCAACACCAAACTTAGAGTTTGACTGTGGGGGCTCTGTTTGGCTCTGTTTTGAGAGAAGCTCTTCATGCTTCCTCTCCATGGTGATAGAGGGATATCCTTGAGCCTTAAACACCAAGGATTCTTCATTCACTTGAATGATCAACTCTCCTCTATCAACATCAATCACAGCCTTTGCTGTGGCTAGGAAGGGTCTGCCAAGGATGATGGATTCATCCATGCATTTCCCAGTCTCTAGGACTATGAAATCAGCAGGGATGTAATGGTTTTCAACTTTTACCAGAACATCCTCTACAAGTCCATAAGCTTGTTTTCTTGAGTTGTCTGCCATCTCTAGTGAGATTTTTGCAGCTTGCACCTCAAAGATCCCTAGCTTCTCCATTACAGAGAGAGGCATGAGGTTTACACTTGACCCTAAGTCACACAAGGCCTTTTTGAAGGTCATGGTGCCTATGGTACAAGGTATTGAAAACTTCCCAGGATCCTGTCTCTTTTGAGGCAGTTTCTGCCTAGACAAGTCATCCAGTTCCTTGGTGAGCAAAGGGGGTTCATCTTCCCAAGTCTCATTCCCAACTAACTTGTCATTTAGCTTCATGATTGCTCCAAGGTATTTAGCAACTTGCTCTTCAGTGACATACTCATCCTCTTCAGAGGAAGAATACTCATCAGAGCTCATGAATGGCAGAAGTAAGTCCAGTGGAACCTCTATGGTCTCATTTTGAGCCTCAGATTCCCATGGTTCCTCATTGGGGAACTCATTGGAGGCCAGTGGACGTCCATTGAGGTCTTCCTCAGTGGCGTTCATTGCCTCTCCTTCCTCTCCAAATTCGGCCATGTTGATGGCTTTGCACTCTCCTTTTGGATTTTCTTCTGTATTGCTTGGAAGAGTACTAGGAGGGAATTCAGTAATTTTCTTGCTCAGCTAACCCACTTGTGCCTCCAAATTTCTAATGGAGGACCTTGTTTCAGTCATAAAACTTTGAGTGGTTTTGATTAGATCAGAGACCATGGTTGCTAAGTCAGAGGTATTCTGCTTAGAACTCTCTGTCTGTTGCTAAGAAGATGATGGGAAAGGCTTGCTATTGCTAAACCTGTTTCTTCCACCATTATTATTGTTGAAACCTTGTTGAGGTCTCTGTTGATCCTTCCATGAGAAATTTGGATGATTTTTCCATGAAGAATTATAGGTGTTCCCATAGGGTTCTCCCATGTAATTCACCTCTTCCATTGAAGGGTTCTCAGGATCATAAGCTTCTTCCTCAGATGAAGCTTCTTTAGTACTGCTTGGTGCATTTTGCATTCCAGACAGACTTTGAGAAATCATATTGACTTGTTGAGTCAATATTTTATTCTGAGCCAGTATGGCATTCAGAGTGTCAATCTCAAGAACTCCTTTCTTCTGATTGGTCCCATTGTTCACAGGATTCCTTTCAAAAGTGTACATGAATTGGTTATTTGCAACCATTTCAATCAGCTCTTGAGCTTCTGTAGGCGTCTTCTTCAGATGAAGAGATCCTCCAGCAGAGCTATCCAAAGACATCTTGGACAATTCAGAGAGACCATCATAGAAAATACCTATGATGCTCCATTCAGAAAGCATGTCAGAGGGACACTTTCTGATTAATTGTTTGTATCTTTCCCAAGCTTCATAGAGGGATTCTCCTTCCTTCTGTCTGAAGGTTTGGACTTCCACTCTAAGCTTACTCAATTTTTGAGGTGGAAAGAACTTTGCCAAGAAGGCATTGGCTAGCTTTTCCCAAGAGTCCAGGCTTTCTTTGGGTTGAGAGTCCAACCATGTCCTAGCACTGTCTCTTACAGCAAAAGGGAATAGCATAAGTCTGTAGACCTCAGGGTCAACCCCATTAGTCTTGACAGTGTCACAGATTTGCAAGAATTCAGCTAAGAACTGATGAGGATCTTCCAATGGAAGTCCATGGAACTTGCAATTCTATTGCATTAGAGAAACTAATTGAGGCTTAAGCTCAAAGTTGTTTGCTCCAATGGCAGGGATAGAGATGCTTCTCCCATAGAAGTCGGGAGTAGGTGCAGTAAAGTCACCAAGCACCTTCCTTGCATTGTTGGCATTGTTGTTGTTTTCGGCTGCCATGGGTTCTTCTTCTTTGAAGATTTCTGTTAGGTCCTCTACAGAGAGTTGTGCCTTGGCTTCTCTTAGCTTTCGCTTCAAGGTCCTTTCAGGTTCAGGATCAGCCTCAACAAGAATGCTTTTGTCCTTGCTCCTGCTCATAAGAAAGAGAAGAGAACAAGAAAATGTGGAATCCTCTATGTCACAGTATAGAGATTCCTTGAGGTGTCAGAGGAAAAGAAAAATAGAAGGCAGAAGTAGAAAATTCGAACTTATCAAAGAAGATGGAGTTCGAATTTTGCATTAAGG